>NC_080544.1:107890710-108211960 GCF_028640845.1 Ahaetulla prasina
CAAATCAGGGCGTTCAGGAAGCAAAGAATCCAGGTAATTAGTCCAGAAAGCCCGAAAGAATGCAAGGACTCTTGGAAAGTTCAAACATCAGCAGGAATTCACTCCAGGAATTCAGTGTTTGTTCCCTACAAATGCCCCTCTGTACAGTGTCTCCTTAAGTCTCAGTCCCCAGGTGTGCCTTGTGAAGATGGGTGTGGCTCTCTCTTCCCATGTAGCCAGCTCAGTCTGCGCTGTTCTCACCTTCTCTCCACTCTCTGTGCTCTCGGATGAGGAGGGGGTGATCCCTGCTCATCGCCTGAGCTCTTTCTCTCATGTTCATTGCTTAGCCTCTCTTGGTTCTCCTGCCCCTGTTCCTCCCTGCCTACAAGCTGTCCTAATCCTGAAAGACCCTGGCCTTCCCCATTTTCTTCTGAAGCCAATAAAGCCTCCCACCCCGCAATCTCTGCCGGCTCCAGTTCTAGCTCGTCTTCCCCTGCAGATTCAGGCTCCGACGAGGGCATGACACATAGCAATAGCAATAGCACTTAGATTTATATACCGTTTCACAGTGCTTTCCCGCCCTCTCTAAGCGGTTTACAGAGTCAGCCTCTTGCCCTCAACAATCTGGGTCCTCATTTTAGTGACGTCGGAAGGATGGAAGGCTGAATCAACTTGAGCTGGAGAGATTTGAACCACCAAACTGCAGCTAGCAGTCAGCTGAAGTAGCCTGCAGTGCTGCACTCTAACCACTGCGCCATCTCGGCTCTCACCTCACCACATCCCATGGTCACATAATGACAACATGGGATGTTGTCATTATGTGACCATGATGTTGGCAACATGGCAACATTCACTGACGACTTCTTACAAGCGAAGCCAATGGGAAACTGGCAAAATTTTGGGATTTTGCACTATCTTTCCCCTGGAGTGGGGTGGGAATGGAGATTTTGCAATATCCTTCCCCTGGAGTGGGGTGGGAATGGAGATTTTGCAATATCCTTCCCCCAGGTGTGGGGAGGGAATGGGGATTTTGCAGCATCCTTCTGCTGGAGTGGGGTGGGAATGGGGATTTTGCAGTATCCTTCCCCTGGAGTGGGGAGGAAATGGGGATTTTGCAGTATCGTTCCCCTGGAGTGGGGTGGGAATGGGGATTTTGCAGTATCCTTCCCCTGGAGCGGGGTGGGAATGGGGATTTTGCAATATCACCCACCAAGCCATGACCACCAAGCCACACCATGCCCACCAAGCCACGCCCACAGAACTGGAAGTAAAAAAAAAATTGAATTTCACCACTGATTTAGATTTATATACCGCTTCTCAGTGTTTTTCAGCCTTCTTTAAGCGGTTTATAAGCTTAGAAGCCTGCTGTGGTGCTGTGCAGGTCTCGTTAAGGCAGCACAACGAGGCAGCTTCTCTGGTGGCTGCCATTTTGTCCCTGCCCAGAAGCTTGTATGCTCTGGGGCACAAGCAGTGGTCCGATCCATGTCAGCAAAATGTTAATTGCCTAATTGAAAATAGGTTGTCTTATTATTATAACAGCGATGGTGATTTTATCCTCTTCCAGCTGTATGAAGTAGTTCCCTGGTTGATGCGTCACATTCCTGGGCCACATCAAAAGACACTGTCCCACATTAAGTTTATCTATGATCTGGCAAAGGAGGAAATTGAGAAGCACAAGGAAAACCAGTCCTTGCACGAACCCCGAGATTTTATTGACTACTATCTACTTCAGCTGAAAAGAGTGAGTATTATCTCTCATTGGAATTCCTCCTCTAAATATTTTGGAACCCGAGCAACAGCCCAACCATTTGAACCGTTCTACCGTAAGGGGACACGGTGGCTCAGCGCGTAAGACGCTGAGCTTGTCGATCGAAAGGTCGGCAGTTCGGTGGTTCGAATCCCTAGTGCTGCTGCGTAACGGGGTGAGCTCCCGTTTCTTGTCCCAGCTTCTGCCAACCTAGCAGTTCGAAAGCACCTAAAAAATGCAAGTAGACAAAATAGGGGCCACCTTTGGTGGGAAGGTAACAGCATTCCGTGCGCCTTTGGCGTTGAGTCATGCCGGCCACATGACTGCAGTGACGTCTTCAGACAGCGCTGGCTCTTCAGCTTTGAAACGGAGGTGAGCACCGCCCCCTAGAGTCGGGAACGACTAGCATGTATGTGTGAGGGGAACCTTTACCTTTTACCTTTACCATAAGGGAATCATTCAGATTACTCTCTCCCCCCACTCACTCCAACTGCCTTCCTACTTCAGATAGTCCTTGACTTATAACCACAATCGAGCCCAACATTTCTGTTAAGTGAAGCATTTCTTAGGCGAATTTTGCCCCCTTTTACAACGTTCCTTGCCACGGTTGTTAAGTGAATCGCTGCCGTTGTTACATTAGTAACATGGTTGTTAAGTGAATCTGGCTTCCCCATTGGCTTTGCTTGTCAGAAGGTCACAAAAGTGGATCACATGACCCCAGGACACTGCAACCAGGGGTGGGATTCTATATTGGTTCGGACCGGTTCGGGCGAACCTGTAGAGCTCCGATGATCAGCTGGGAGCGAATCGGTTCACTCCGATGATCTGGTTGGCCCGCCCCTGTGCTTTACTTACCATTCTCTTCTCAGCTGATTGGTGTGGCAGAGTGCATTGCCGTGCCGTTACTCCCAAGTAACGCAGAAGTTTAGTATTTGTAAAACTGCGTGCGCGATCACCGAACCGGTTGTTAAACCGGCAGCATCCCACTACTGACTGCAACCGACATAAATAAGAACCATTTGCTAAGTGTCTGAATTTTGATCACATGACTCCTGTTGCAATGGTTGCCAGTGTGAAAATGGTCATAAGTTCCTTTTTTCAGTGCTGCTGTAACTTTGAACGATCACTAAACGAACGGTTGTAAGTTGAGGACTACCTGTACTGAAGGAGACTGTTTCCTTTGCTCAACAGCAGTGTGCGGTGGCAGCCAAAAAAGCCAATGCAATCCTTAACTGCATTAACAGAAGGATACAGTCAAGATCAAGTGAGGTACTAATATCACCCTATCAAGCCTTAGTAAGACCACACCTAGAATACTGCATCCAGTTTTGGTCGCCACACTATAAACAAGATGCTTAGACTCTGGAAAGAGTGCAGAGAAGAGCAACAAAGATGATTAGGGGACTGGAGGCTAAAACATATGAAGAACGGTTACAGGAACTGGGCCTGGCTAGTCTAGTGAAGAGAAGGACCAGGGGAGACAGGATAGCATCTTCCAATATTTGAGAGGCGGCCACAGAGAGAAGGTTTCCAAAGCACCCGAAGGCCAGACAAGGAATGATGGATGGAAACTGATCAAGGAGAGATTCAACCTAGAAATAAGGAGAAATTATCTGACAGTGAGAACCATCAACCCATGGAACAGAAATTGCCTTCGGAAGTTGTGGGAGCTTCATCACTGGAAGCTTTCAAGAACAGACTGGACTGCCATCTGTCTGAAATATTTTAGAGTCTCCTGCTTGGGCGGAGGGGGGGCGGTTGGACTAGATGACCTAAGGTCCCTTCGAACCAGTGGCGGGATTCAATTTTTTTTACTACTGGTTCTCTGGGTGTGGCTTGGTAGGCGTGGCCAGGGGGTGTGACAGGTGGCACTCGACCTCCTGCACCTCCCTGGGAGCAAAAATGGGCTGTGGGGGGATGTGACGCTGCCCCCCTATGCCCTGTTTTGGGCCTAGTGGGTCTTCTTGCAGTCTCCTGGGAATGAAAACGAACTGCGGGCGGAGCGCTGCCCCTTGTGCCCCGTTTTGGGCTTCAGAGGCCCCCCTGAAGCCTCCTGGGAGCAAAAACGGGTCATCGGGGTGGGGGGGAGCACACCATTTCCCTTGTGCCCCATTTTGGGCCTAGGAGGCCTCCCTGCACTTACCTGGGAGCCAAAATGGGGTGCGTGGGGACTCCTGGAAGGAGCGGGTAGGGAAGGGGCGGGGCCAGCCAGTAATTTAACTACCGGTTCGCCCAAATCTGCCTGAACTGGCTGAATCCCGCTACCGCTTCCAATTCTGTTAATCTGTCTTGGATGCCTTAGAGAGCTGAAGACAGATGCTACGTTGGTGCAGTCACAGGGCCCAAGGTATCTTTTTGCCTACAAATCCAAAGTGCTTCCCAAACTTGGTAAAAATCCACCATGGACGTGTATCCAGAGTATGGGTGTTCTTCCACTTACCACAATTTATTTAGTGACCATTTGAAGTTACAGCGGCACTGAAAAGAGTGACTTATGACCATTTGCACACTTTCGACCCCTGCAGCACTCCTGAGGTCACGCGATCAACATTCATACTCTTGGCAACTGACGGTTGCAGTGTCCTGGGGTCATGTGATCATCTTCTTTAGAAGCAAAGTCAACGGGAAAACTAGGTTCACTTAACAATCATGTTACTAACTTGGGAACTGCAGTGATTCAGTTAACAACTATGGTGAGAAAGGTTGTACAATGGGGCAAAACTCATTTAACAAAGGTCTCATTTATTTGACATAAATTTTGGGCTTGGTTACGGTCGCAAGTCGAAGACAACCTGTACTGCTGCATTCCCTGCGACGACTAAAACCATAACATCTGCAAAGCCGGCATAAGATTATAAAATAATAGAGCCGTGATGGCAAACCTATGGTACACGTGCCACAGGTGGTACGTGTAGCCATATCAGTGGTCACGCGAGCTTAATCCCACCGGAAGTTGGCAAACAGGCTCTTTTGGGCCTCCGGAGTGCCTCTGTGGGGGGGGGGGAGGCCATTGTCACCCTCCCCAGACTCCTAGAGAGGCTCTGGAGGCTGGGGACAGCAGAACACGGACCTTCTGGTCCCACCGGAAGTTCACAAATGGGCCGTTTCTGGCCTCTGGAGGGCCTCCAGGGGTGGTGGGGAAGGCCGTTTTCACCCTCCCCAGACTCCTAGAGAGGCTCTGGAGGCTGGGGACAGCAGAACACGGACCTTCTGGTCCCACCCGAAGTTCGCAAATGGGCCGTTTCTGGCCTCTGGAGGGCCTCCAGGGGTGGTGGGGAAGGCCGTTTTCAATCTCCCCAGACTCCTAGAGAGGCTCTGGAGGCTGGGGACAGCAGAACACGGACCTTCTGGTCCCACCGGAAGTTCGCAAATGGGCCGTTTCTGGCCTCTGGAGGGCCTCCAGGGGTGGTGGGGAAGGCCGTTTTCACCCTCCCCAGACTCCTAGAGAGACTCTGGAGGCTGGGGACAGCAGAACACGGACCTTCTGGTCCCACCGGAAGTTCGCAAATGGGCCGTTTCTGGCCTCTGGAGGGCCTCCAGGGGTGGTGGGGAAGGCCGTTTTCACCCTCCCCAGACTCATAGAAAGGCTCTGGAGCTACGTGAGAGAGAAAAATGGGCCTATTGGGCCATCATGTGCCAGGAGCGGGGTCGCGGGGGGGGTCGCGCATGGGAGGCACATAGAATTATGGTTGTGGGCACGCGCACGCGAACCGCTCCTCCTCCTGGCACACGATGGCAAAAAGATTAGCCATCACTGTAATAGAGCGTAGGCAAATAAAACCTGACGTTTTATTTGTCTATGATCTATCTGTCTTTATAGACCAGGGGTGTCAAACTCAAGGCCTGCGGGCCGGATCCGGCCCATGGGGGTGCTTAGATCTGGCCCATGGGGCTGCCCTGGAAACAGCAAAGGACTGGCCCGCCGGGCCTCTACCAGTGAAAACGGAGCTCGAGTGGGCCGCGTGTGCAACCCCCCCCCCCCCGAGTTCTGTTTTCGCTGGCAGAGCGGCTAGCACAACCAACTAAAAACAAAACAAAAGGAGAAATGTTTCCCCTTTTGCATTTGAGCATGCAAGAATGGACAGGAAAGGAGAATGGGAAAGAGGAAAGAGAAAGATGGGAAGATGGGAAGAGAGCAAGGAAGGAAAAATAAGGAAAGAGGGGTAGGAAGAAGAAAGGAGAATGAAGAGGGAAGGAAAAAAAGAAAGTAAAGTAAAGTAAAGTAATAAAGTAAAGTAAAGGTAAGATAAGGTAAGGTTAAGTAAAGTACACTACAGTACAGTAAAGGTAAGGTAAGGTAAGGTAAGGTAAAGTAAAGTAAAATAAAAGTAAAGGTAAAAGTAAAAGTAAAAGTAAAAGTAAAAGTAAAGTAAGGTAAGGTAAGGTAAAGTAAAGTAAAGTAAAGTAAAGTTAAGTTAAGGTAAGGTAAGGTAAGGTAAAGTAAAGTGAAACAAGAAGAGGGCCGTGAAAATATTTGCAGATCCCTCGCATCCTGGACATAAACTGTTTCAACTCCTACCCTCAAAACGACGCTATACAGCACTGCACACCAGAACAACTAGACACAAGAACAGTTTTTCCCGAAGGCCATCACTCTGCTAAACAAATAATTCCCTCAACACTGTCAGACTATTTACTGAATCTGCACTACTATTAATCTTCTCATAGTTCCCATCACCAATCTCTTTCCACTTATGACTGTATGACTATAACTTGTTGCTGGCAATCCTTATGATTTATATTGATATATTGACCATCAATTGTGTTGTAAATGTTGTACCTTGAGGAAGGTATCTTTTCTTTTATGTACACTGAGAGCATATGCACCAAGACAAATTCCTTGTGTGTCCAATCACACTTGGCCAATAAATTCTATTCATTCAAAAAAATAAAAATAAAATAATAAAAATAAAATAAAAGTAAAGGTAAGGTAAGGTAAAGTAAAGTAAAGTAAAGTAAATTTAAAAGTAAAGTAAAGGTAAGGTAAGGTAAGGTAAGGTAAAGTAAGGTAAAGTAAAGTAAAAGTAAAAGTAAAAGTAAAGGTAAGGTAAGGTATGGTAAAGTAAAATAAAAGTAAAGGTAAAATAAAGTAAAGTAAAGTAAAGTAAAAGTAAAAGTAAAGTAAAGTAAAGAAGATTGTAATGAGACTGAGGGAGGGTCTGGTGTCTTAGCACTTGGCCACTACCGGTGCCCCCAACACAAATGACATCGAGCTGGCCACACCCACCCCAGCGCCCTGAGGTCAAACACCCCTGATGCGGCCCTCAATAAAATTGAGATTGACACCCCTGTTCTAGACTGCTGGGTTTTGAGGTCTCTTGACGATCCACCGTATAAAAATGTTTTTAGCTGTGCATGCTTTTGAGCCAAGCTTGAGGTCTAGCGACCACCTGGATATGTTCTTGCAGTTTTCTTGGCAAGGTTTGAGAAGTGGTTTGCTGCTGCTTCCTAACAAGGTTGAGAGAAGGTGACTTGCCCAAAGTCACCCAACTGGCTTTGTGCCTAAGGCAGCTCCAGAACTCATGGTTTCCCAATTTCTAACCTAATGCCTTAACCGTGACATCAAGACTGTTCTCGGTTGTTTATGAGACAGATACAATCAAGTCAAAACCGAGACTATTAAAAACAGGTTGGCATTACCACCCACTTAACACCAATCTTAAGGTCTTTAAAAAACGTTAGTCCTCGTTGCTCCCATTAGCAATAGCACTTAGACTTACCGGTATATACCACTTCATAGTGCTTTACAGCCCTTTCTAAGCAGTTTACAAAGTCAGCGTATTGCCCCCAGCTATCTGGGTCCTCATTTTATGGAGCTCCGAAGGATGAAAGGCTGAGTCAACTTTGCGCTGGTCAGGATCGAACTTCTGGTAGTGGGCAGAGGTAGCCTGCAATACTGCATTCTAACTACTGTGCCATCATGGCCCTTTATTATTATTATTATTATGGCCTTTCTCCATTATTATTATTAACCATTATTATTATTAACCACTATTATTACGGGTTTGTCCCACAGCCAAATGTTTAGACTCAATTTGGTGTTTTTATCCACCTCCCGAGTCCTTTACCAAGAATGTGGGATAGGCAGATGTGGATGTTTGATGGTGTTAAAGGTATCGTAACAGGATGTAAGCTGTTCCATTAGCATTTTTATTAAATTTATTTGCCACTCAATTCGTGGTTTGATGTGACTCCGGGGTGGTAAAATATACAGATATCCAAATATAAAAACTGATTAAAATTACAAAAAACCAAAAGAACCCTGAGTTTGGAGCAAAGAAATGGAGATGCCTTCGCTGTTTTAATGCACCAACCAGCATTAACAGCAGCTTCTCTTTCAGGACTCCAATGCCAGCTGGCATAGTCAAATTTTAAGGCTTTTCTTTGAAGGTTAAAAGAGGAGCAGATCACACCTCCTACAGCAAGATGTTTCCTTGGCTGATGGGGTCCCAAAAAGGCCTCTTCTGCCAGCAGGAATGGGGTGGCCCAATCCCATTGAGGAAAAACAGTTCCATAGATATCCTGGACCCAAAGACCTGGCAACAGAATCAGACAGTTAGGAGGTTGGGGAGAAACTGGGGCCAGTCCTGGGGGCTGGGGAAAGCTCGGACGAGGGCTCTGCGTTGGAGGCAGAGAGGGAGCTAGACAGCAGTGAGGCAGAGGAACAGCTGGAGCCTCTTCCCAGTGTGCAAATATGCAGAGCTGCCAGACGACAAGGACAACTAAGAAAGCAGGGTCGACTTGGGAGTAAAGCCGCACCTTGGAGGTGATTGGTCTCTCCCACAGGAAACAAAAGAGGAGCGAACGGCGAGTGGGCTTTTGCAGGAAACAATTTGTTCGTTTGGTCGTTTCAAGAGTGGAAAGTTCTGTTCGTGACTCTAAGAGACCCTGTGCCAAGTTTTGCCTTGACCTGCGTTTGGAAACTAGTTATCTGGCAGCTTTCCAAGAGAGATGAGGTCTGTGTTGATAAATCTTCCTCTGAAAGACTGTTTGGACAGGCCTTGCTGACTGTGAATGAAAGGAATTCACAGTCGTGTAAATAAAAGGGGTTTTGCTGGGACCAAGACTCTGCTTCCTGCTTTTTAAGGAATCCTAGGTCAGAACAGTCTTTAAAGGTAATAACCTACATGTTGAATTGTATTTGGAAGCATGTCGATAGCCAGAGCAGTTCTCATAAAAATGGGAGTTACATGTGTCATTCTAGGGCAGTGATGGCGAACCTTTTTGGTACCAAGTGCCCAAACTGGAACGTCCATGCATGCGCGTGCGTATGCGCATGCCAGAGCACCGAAAACCTGAAGACCGGCTGGCTGGCGTTAGCATTCCTGTTTTTTGGCCATTTTTCAAGCCATTTTTAGGCTGTTTCTGGGCTGTTTTCAGGCCGTTTTTGACCCAGAAAACGGGCTGAAAAAGGCCCCAAAACGAGCTGGCAAAAGTCCTATTTTTTGGCTGCTTTTTGGGCTGTTTTCAGGCACTCTGGCACCCGCGAAGACCAGCTGGCCGGCGCTGGGAACCAGAAGAGCAGCTGGCAATAGTGCACGTACCCACGGAGAGGACTCTGTGTGCCACCTCTGGCTCATGTGCCATAGGTTCACCATCATCATCATCATCATCATCATCATCATCATCATCATCATTATTATTATTATTATTATTATTATTATTATTATTATTATTATTATTATTATTTATTGAATTTCTACACCGCCCTTCTCCCGAAGGACTCAGGGCAGTGTACAGCCAGGCTAAGAAACATACACAATATACAATTTAAAAACTAAATTAAAAAGCTTATTACACAATTGGCCAAAAAATTAAAATATTTAAAATCTAAAAACCCCAATTTAAAACATAAATAAAATTTAAAATTTAAAAACTAAGCAGTTTAAAAAGTTTAAGCTAGCCCCGCGCAAATAAACAAATATGTTTTCAATTCGCGGCGAAAGGTCCGAAGGTCAGGTATTTGGCGTAAACCAGGAAGAAGTTCATTCCAAAGAGTAGGAGCCCCCACAGAGAAGGATCTTCCCCTGGGGGCCGCCAGCCGACATTGTTTGGCAGACGGCACCCTGAGAAGACCCTCTCTGTGAGAGCGTATGGGACGGTGGGAGGCATGAGGTAACAGCAGGCGGTCCCCTAAGTCCCGTAATCATGGTCCTAGGGGCTTCCAAAACTGTCCGTGCTGTCGGATTCTGGACCACTTGTCACTTCTGAATACTCTTCAAGGATAGCCGCATGTAGCGTGCATTGGAATAATGCAAGCTGGAAACAACCAGGGCATGAGTGACCATTGTAGGATCCTATCTGGGTCAGTCACCAGGGCTAGAGGTTTTGTCTTCTGAGTTTTTGGATTTGTGCTGGGGCCCATCTTCAGTGAACTCTCTAGCAAAGTGTGTGCTTGTTCTGAGTGTGGTATTTATATGGGTGCCTGTTGTATGTGGGGTTTTTTGCG
This sequence comes from Ahaetulla prasina, assembly GCF_028640845.1. Classification (NCBI taxonomy): domain Eukaryota; kingdom Metazoa; phylum Chordata; class Lepidosauria; order Squamata; family Colubridae; genus Ahaetulla; species Ahaetulla prasina. Next base: position 107,900,886 of record NC_080544.1, read on the forward strand.
GTGTTGGGGTGTTGATGGCTGGCTATTAAATAGTTGGCTGTCATTTGTTTGCTCTGCCCAGCCTTCCCCTTCTAAGTAATTGATAAGCTAGCGGTAAATCACAGAAAGGCCTGGAGGAATGTTGTCCATGGGGTTGTGATGGGTGGGACACAACTTCGCAACTAACAACAAAATATCAGCATTCCTGCTGACTGACGAGGGGCCCGTTTCTGAGTGACTGTGCGCAAGGATTCACGATCCAGAAAGGGTGCAGTTGGCACACAACATGAAGTTGTATGGAGGCTCTCCCAGCCATGACTGCCACCTGCTCTTCGAGCAGGAATTGTAAGTCTAGGACAGGCCTGTTAAACTGGTGGCCTGTGGGCTGGATGTGTCATGCACAGTCCATGCCATCCCAGATCCGCAAAGGCAAAAAACTCCTCCCTCATAATAAGTCACATGATGCGACCAAATTTGACACCCATGGTCTAGGACAGTGATGACTAACTTTTTTGCCATCGCGTGGCAGGTAAGTGGGGTGGGGGAGGTTGCACACACGCATGCCCACACCCATAATTCTATGCGTCCCGCCCCTGCGCATGTGCGTGTGACTCCCCCCACCGCTCCTGGCACGTGATGGCCCAGTAAGCCCGTTTTTCTCTCTCATCTGGCTCTAGAGTCTCTCTACGAGTCTTGGGAGGATGAAAACTGCCCTTCCCACCCCGTTGGAGGCCCTCCGGAGGCCAGAAACGGCCCATTTACCATCTTCTGGTTGGACAGGAAGTGACGTTTTTTGTTGTCCCTAGCCTCCAGAGTCTCCTAGAGAGGCTCTGGAGCCAGGTGAGAGAGAAAAACACCCCCCACAGGTCCTCTGGAGGCAGGAAACAGCCCATTTCCCTACTTCTGGTGAGCCCAGAAGGCCCAAAAATCAGCTGGCGCACCAGAGCTGAGTTCACATGCCTACTGATATGGCTATACATGCCACCTGTGGCACACGTGCCATAGGTTCACCATCACAGGTCTAGGAGAACCCCTGAGTTGCCCAGAAGTGCCTCCTTGTCCAGAACTAAAGATGAATCGGTCCCATCAACGCACATCATTAGTGCCATCTTCCCCATAGGAAGAACCCTAGAAATCTCTTGGATTTTAACTCATATTTATTGTCATTTATTTATGGTTGCTTACACTGAATGATCGTTATCTGCAGAAGGCAGACTATCAATTGTTTTATTAAATATATAAACTCAGCATGGAATGTATCACAAACATCTGAGACAGCGGTTGAGAAGAGAACCATGAGTTATACCAATAGCTATTCAGATGGACCTATTCAGATTATCTTGGAGATAATTAAGAAAATGATGGTTTACCTCAGGGGTCTGCAAACTTGGCTCTTTTAAGACTTGTGGACTTCAACTCCCAGTGTTCTTCAACCAGAGTTGAAGTCCACAAGTCTTAAAAGAGCCAAGTTTGCAGACTCCTGACTAACTAATTCATTTCTTTTATTATTTTATTTATTTTGTCACAACAGTATATATAAGCATAATCATGAAAATAACTATATAATATATAAGCATGTAATAAGTATGTAATAACTATATTAATTGGATATAATGAAAGGAAACAATAGGACAGGAATGGTAGGCATGTTTGTGCTCTTATGCACGTCCCTTACAGATCTCTTAGGAATGGGGTGAGGTCAATAGTAGAGAGTTTTTGGTTAAAGCTTTGGGGATTTTGAGAAGAGACCACAAGAGTCAGGTAGTGTGTTCCAAGCACTAATAACTCTGTTATAGAAGTAATATTTTCTGCAGTCAAGATTAAAACTGTTAACATTTGAGTTTAAATCTATTGTTTGCTCTTGTATTGTTATGATTGAAGCTGAAATATTCATCAACAGGAAGGACATTGCAATAGATGATTCTATGAGTTAAACTCAGGTCATGTCGAAGGCGGCAAAGTTCTAAGTTTTCTAAATTCAAGATTTCAAGTCTGGTGGCATAAGGTATTCTGTTGTATTCAGAGGAGTGGAGAACTCTTCTTGTAAAATATTTCTGGACACGTTCAATTGTATTGATGTCTGAAATGTGGTATGGGTTCCAGACAGGCGAGCTGTATTCAACAATTGGTCTAGCAAATGTTTTATATGCTCTGGTTAGCAGTGTAGTGTTTCTGGAGAAGAAGCTTCGTAAGGTTAGGTTTACAATTCTTAAAGCCTTTTTTGCGACGTAGTTGCAGTGGGCTTTGGCACTTAGATCATTGGATATGAAAACTCCAATGTCTTTAACAGAGTGGGGGTCATCTGTAAGGTAATGTCCATCGAGTTTGTATTTGGTGTTTAGATTCTTTTTTCCAATGTGTAAGACAGAGCATTTGCTGGTTGAGATTTGGAGTTGCCAAGTTTTTGACCATTCTGACACAAAGTCAAGGTCTTTTTGAAGGGTAGCTGTATTGTTGGTAGTGTTAAATATTTTGACATCGTCAGCGAAGAGAACACAATTACTTATAATATGGTCACAGAGATCATTAATGTATAATATAAAGAGTGTTAGTCCAAGAACACTGCCTTGGGGAATGCCGCTATTGACAGGAACAGGATTTGAGAGGGCACTGCCTATTTTTTTTTTTTTTTATAAAAAAGTTTTATTTTTACAATCTTATCAAATAATTCATCCAATGTACAGTTATATACAATTAGTCGGGCCTGCCCAGTCACCACCCCCCTTTTTAACCTTCTTCCCTCTTCTACCTTCTTTTACTTTCCAAGGGCACTGCCTATTTTGACTACTTGTTGTCTGTTTGACAGGAACGCTGTTATCCAATTGTGTAGGGGTCCGGAGATGCCGTAGGATTTTAGTTTTAGGAGAAGTTTGTCATGTACCACTGAGTCAAAAGCTTTACAGAAGTCTATGTAAATTGCATCTATTGTTTAGCCTTGATCAAGATTTGTAGTCTATATGTTTTTGCAGTGAAGAAGTTGTAAGTTACATGATAGTTTTTTTCTGAAACCAAATTGTTTATTAGAGAGTAGATTGTTTGTTTCTAGGTGGAGAGTAATGGATTGGTTGATGATAGATTCCATAACTTTACAGGTGACACAGCATAGAGAGATAGGTCTGTAATTTTCAACTAAGCTGGGGTCTCCTTTTTTGAAGACTGGGATGACCGTGACTAGTGACCAAAGTTTGGGAAGGGAACTGGTCGTGAAGGCTTTTCCAAAGATTATGTTTAGGGGTTCTGCTATATTAGAGGAAAGCTTTTTTAAGAAGTATGCACATAGTCCATCAGGTCCTATAGATAGGGATGGTTTCAGTTTGTGAAGAGCTTTTTCAACATTTTCTTCAGTGAAATCTATATGTGTTAGGCTGTTGTTGGTGCGGTTTGGGAATGTCGGGTATGAGCCATTACTGTTAACAAAGACTGAGCCGAAGAATATGTTAAAGAGGTTTGCTTTAACTGTTTCATCATTATTTTCTTTGCCATTAGATTCTTTTAGTGGTGGGATGGATCTCGAGTCATTAAGTTTGTTGTTCACAAAATTATAAAAAGCACAATTAGCGGTTTTTGAAATTAGCTACATGTCCCTTTTTGTTTTTTCTACAAAGGGATTTTTTTTTGGGATTGAAGCTTTTTTATTGATATGGGTAATTTGTTTTTTCTGATTTTGGTGGTATGTAGATTTTGTGGTATTTTTTATTTTTTTATTATTATTATTGTAGATTTTGTGGTACGTAGAGTTTAATGACTCTATTGACTTCGAGTAGGAAAACTCTGTAGTGATCTTCAGCAGTGATACAGGTTGAGAATAGATTTTGCCAGTCAAGAAATGAGAGGTGGGTGTTTATAAAGTCATAGTTGGTTTTTTTTGAAATTGTAGTTTGGAATACTATTATGATGATGATTTTTGTAAGGGCGTATATTGAGACAAAAGTCTATCATGCTGTGGTCACTGTTGGAAAAGGGTTCTTTTATTTGTAGTCCATAAATTGAGTTTGAGTTGTTGCAGAAGATGAGGTCAAGGCAGTTGTTGAGTCTTGTATTGTTCGTTACTAGTTGTTCAAGACCTAGATTTGTAACAGCGTTGTATAGGATAGTATGAATGGGTTCAGTTGTACATTCGTTAGTTAATAAGAGGTATATTGAGGTCACCCAGGAAGATGAGAGGATACGGGCAAGAGGTAGCCCAAGTTAGTAGTGAGGTTAACATGTTTGCATGTGCGATGTCATAGTCAGGCGCTCTGTAGCATAGATAGCACTCCATTTCCTCAGAATTTTAAAATCTCCTTCAAGTCATTTTAGATTCTTAGTGAATTTATGGAATAGAACCATGAATGTTTTCGGCAATACTGCAGAAGAGTTTCGACATTTTTTCCCCCCGTCTTTGACGTTTTCCCAACTTCTTCCAGTTTGTTTGACAACCTTAAGTTCCCATCTGAATTGTATATAACCAGATCCTTCCCTGAGGACCTTGTTCAAGATCAACCATGGATGGCTGCAAAAACTATGATCTTTTTATTATTCTTTATATATATATATATATGTATGTATGTATGTATGTATGTATGTATGTATGTATGTATTTGTTTTCTGAGGTTTTCGCGGGTGTTTGTATGTAGGTCTTTGGTTATTCGGGTTCACCAGCTCAAATCCCCCTGCAACTCAGACTAATCTGAGCACAACCAAGCCCCCACCCAAAGAGGACACACCCCCATCCAATCAGAGTACAAAAAAAAAAACCCCATCCAATCAGAGCACAGCCAAGCTCCCACCCAATCAGTTCAAACCCCCACTAGCAGTTAAAAAGGAAGAAACAGCTGCAATCACACATTGCTCCCAGAAGCACGAAGCTGAAGCCTGAAGATGACGAATGAGACTTCGTCGAAACGTCGCCAAGACACTTCCAATTTTACGCGGGAGAAAACCCAAATAACCAAAGACCTACATATATATGTATGTATATATATATATATTAATATAATAATTCCAGCTTCAGTTAAACAGTGTGTTGTCCGAGTACAAATATCTTTTTAAATATCTTTGTCTTTTCATTATTCTTGATTATATGAAAGAACAGCTAATACAGGTCGTCCTCGAATTATAGCAGTTCACTTACTGACCAAAGTTGCAATGGCACTGAAAAAAAGTGACTTGTAATCATTTTTCACACTTACGACCGTTGCAGCATCTTCATGGCCACGTGATTTGACATCTGACTCACATTTATGACGGTTGCAGTGTCCCAGGGATCGTGCGATCCCCTCTGGCGACCTTCTGACAAGCAAAGTCAACGGGGAAACCAGATTCACTTAACAACCGTGTTACTAATCTAACAACGGCAGTGATTCACTTAACGAATGTGGCAAGAAAAGTCATAAAATGGGGCAAAGCTCGTTTAACAAATTTCTAACTGAGCGACATAAATTTTGGGCTCGATTGTGGTCGTAAATTGAGGACTACCTGCTCTGGAGACTACATTATTATTATTATTATTTTTTCATAAAAAAGTTTTATTTTTACAATCATATCAAACAGCTCATCCAATGTACAGTTATATACAATTAGTCGGGCTTGCCCAGTCACCACCCCCCTTTTTAACACTCTTCCCTCTTCTACCTTCTTCTACTTTCCAGACCTTCCTCTCCTTCTCTTATCTACATCCTCTCCTCCTTCCACCCTACACCTTCCTTCTCCCTCTTCTACCCCTCTTCCTTCCTCTTCTCCTCTTTCCTACCTCCTACTCTCTCTTTTCTCCCTCCCCACCGTTCTAAAATGGTAACTGGGCAGACCCGACCCTACATTAATTATATTTATACATCTTCAATAATCCCTGTACATTAACCATCACTCCATCCTTTACCCTCAACCCCCAATTCCCTCCCCTTACCCCCACCCCCACCCCGACTTCCCAGAGCAAAATGCAGGGTATCAAAACTAACAGTCATAATCCAAAATAATTCCTAAATGGAGACTACATTATCATAGCCATAAGGTAGCAAAGATTTGAGCTTTTTACTTTAGTTTTTACAAAGCATTTCTCTTTTCCTCTTCAAGCAAATCTGACTATTGCCATCACATTCTTGTCAAAGAAGTAAAAAGAGATATGAAGCCCAACACAGGATCAAAGAAGCAAGAACTGCACAGATTTTAGTGAGGTTTTGTTAAGGCTCATCTGAGCAAATATAGACACTTAGAAAAATATAAACGGAATTTCCCAGCATTCTTTTTTTAGTAAGTCTCTTTGACGGATCTGAAATCTCCTTCCCCAGGTCTCTCGCACCTCAATTAGATATAAAAATAGATAGTAGGTGAGGTAATAGGCAGTTTGCCTCATAAACATCAAACACCAGTTGATGTTTATGAGGCAAGCTGCCTACTGCCTCACCTACTATCTATTTTTATATCGAATTTCCCTTCCATTCCTCTCCAAGCCTCCTCGCAGTTTCTCACATCGCCTTGTAGATGCTGTAAATGTCTAATTAACTCTAGAACCAAGGTCTGATGTCCAGTTCGAGATAGCAGAAGAATGTGGCTTCGTTCATGTCCCTTGATATCTCAGTAGAGTTTGCTACAAGTGACTTTGATTTTTCTTTAGAGCTTTTGAATAAGGTTGGAAGGGAAGGTTTGAACAGTGGTCTTGATTCCCTTCGTTGGATCGCTTTGTGAAAAAAACAACCAAGAAATTTTGCTCGGTCTATTGGCAATTGCTATTGGCATGCATAAGAGCGCAAGAGTGCCTACCGTTCCTGTCCTATTGTTTTCTTTCGTTATATCCAATTATTGTTTTCTTTCGTTATATCCAATTAATATAGTTATTACATACTCATACTTATATATATTGTATAGTTATTTCATGCTTACGCTTATATATACTGTGTATTTCATGCTTACCAGGGGTGAAATGCTCCCGGTTCAGACCGGATCCCGCAATCCGGTAGCGATGGGAGCAGGTAGTTCGGAGAACCGGTAGCAAAATTCTCTGCCCCCACCAACTGCCCACGCCTCGCTGTTCCTCTTCTCTGTCCCTGAAGCTCTCGGTGGTGATATAGCTGCAAACGGCCTTAAATTTATATGATTATGATTTATATTGATATATTGACCATCAATTGTGTTGTAAATGTTGTACCTTGATGAACGTATCTTTTCTTTTATGTTCACTGAGAGCATATGCACCAAGACAAATTCCTTATGTGTCCAATCACACTTGGCCAATAAAAAATTCTATTCTATTCTATTCTATTCTAATGACTGCTGCGGCACTTCAAAGGGCCACACTACAGCTGATCAGCGCTGTAGACAGTTAGTAGACCGGTGCCTCTATTTTTAAAGAAGGTAGACCGGTGCCTCTCAGTAAATCGCAATTGGTAGACTGAAGCCTCTATTTTTAAAGAAGGTAGACGGGTGCCTCCCAAGTTTTGTATACTTTATTATTTTTATTATTTATTATTATTGACCATGCCCATTCAGTCACCTGACCACCAAGCCACACCCATCAATTAAGCCACGCCCACAGAAAACCGGTAGGGAAAATTTTTAGATTTCACCCCTGATGCTTACGCTTATATATACACTGTGTGACAAAATAAATAAATAAATAAAATAAAATAAATCTTAAGGACAATCCTGGTGGTATGTCCTAGTGGACAATCACTTAAATATAAGCCAGCAGTGTGTAGCAGCATCCCCCCCGCCCCAAAAAAGCTGATGGAATCTGTGGTTGCATAAACAGAGGGATAGATTCAAGATCACTTGAAGTATTAGCACTGCTTTATTAAACCTTAGTAAGACCGCATCTGGAATAGTTCATCCAGTTTTGGTCACCTCGTTATAAAAATACGTTGAGACTTCAGAGAAGAACAACTCAAGTGATTGAGGGCCTGGAGACTAAAACATATGAAGAACAGTTGCAGGAATTGCTTTTGTCTAGTCTAGTGAAAAGACTAGACAACCTCCAAGGTCACTTCCAACTCTTATTATTCTGTATTCCGTACCTATCCTATGAATAACCCCTATGAAGTCAATTTCAATCATGTCAGTCATCAGATCCTAGCTATCTCAGGAAAAGCTAGATGGGGTTTAGCACTTGGATGGGAAATCTCTGTTGGTAAGCTACACTGAAAAATTTAAAAACAATCCGGAAGAAGACAGTGGTTTACCAATATTGTTATAAGGAAATTATGTTTCTTTGTAATCACTTAATTATTACATTACTGCATTACTATTACTATTAATCTTCTCATCGTTCCCACCAGCCGTCTCCTCCCACTTATGACTGTATGACTGTAATTTGTTGCTGTATCCTTACGATTTATATTGGTTGTTTCCTAGTATGATTTGATTGCTTATTTGTACCCTATGACTATCATTAAGTGTTGTACCAGGGGTAAAATCTACTTACCTTCTTTACCGGTTCAGAAGTGCGCGTACACGTTACATGCTACCGCAGACCTGTGCATGCGCAAAACCTTCTGTGCATGCACAAAACCTTTCGTGCATGCACAGAAGGTAAAAAACACATTACTTCCTGGTTGCGGAGCTTTGCTCCGCCATTGCTACCTGATCGTCGAACTACCGGTCACGATCGCTACCGGATTGCGTGATCCGGTCCGATCTGGGAGCATTTCACCCCTGTGTTGTATCTTATGATTCTTAACGAATATATCTTGTCTTTTTATGTACACTGAGAGCATATGCACCAAAGACAAATTCCTTGTGTGTCCAATCACATTTGGCCAATAAAGAATTGTATTGTTTATTTTTTTAATTTATTTATTTTGTCGTAGCAGTATATATAAGCATAAGCATGAAAGTAACTATATAATATATAAGCATATATATAAGCCTAAGTATGTAATAATTATATTAATTGGATATAATGAAAGGAAACAATAGGACAGGAACGGTAGGCACGTTTGTGCTCTTATGCACGCCCCTTACAGACCTCTTAGGAATGGGGTGAGGTCAATAGTAGACAATTTTTGGTTAAAGCTTTGGGGATTTTGAGAAGAGACCACAGAGTCAGGTAGTGTGTTCCAAATATTAATAACTCTGTTTCAGAAGTCATATTTTCTGCAATCAAGATTGAAGCGGTTAACATTAAGTTTAAATCTATTGTTTGCTCTTGTATTGTTGTGATTGAAGGATATTGCATTGCATTGTATTGTACTGTACTGTACTGTAGTGTACTGTATTGTACATGCTAGCAAAATAATGTTTAGGATTATTCAATGCAGATTAGAATTCAAATTGGAAAAAGAGGTGCCAAGTGTGTCAGCTGGCTTTAGTAAAGGAATAGGAGATATTTCAGATAGTCCTTGATTTACAGACATTCATTTAGTGTTCGTTCGCAGTTACAACTGCATTGAAAAAAGTAATATGACTGTTTTTCACCCTTGTGACCATTTCAGATCTCTTTTGCCTCCATCATTTTGACTTTTTTTTTTTTTTTTTGGCCTCCCTGAAAGGAATAGGCCCAGTTCTAGAAAAATAATCTTTTCCTGTTTCCCCATTGATAGGCATTATAGTTTACCGTCCCAGCTCAAAACTCTTTTCTGAGACGTTTTAATCCACGAAAACGTTTGAACCATACCTTCACCCTAATGCTATTTCTTCTGAATAATCTAAACAGAGCAAGAACGATCCCAGCAATACCTACGATGAGGATAATCTGGCTGAGTGCATTGTCGATTTTTTTATAGCCGGGACAGAGACAAGTGCCACCAGTTTGCAGTGGGCGTTGCTTTTCATCACCAATCATCCAGATATCCAAGGTGAGAATTCCGTAATGAAAGAGGAAGGAACTTGGGTTCTCCCGCAGGGAGTGGTCATCGGTCTTTGAATTCATACAGGGCAGATGATGATGAGGTTGAACAGCTAAAATAAGAAAATTCGGCCAAATCATCCAAGTTAGACCGTCAGTGGAATCTACTTCAAGCAGGAGGTGTTTATTTTTATATTTGAGAAGCATTAGAATAGAATAGAATAGAATTTTTTATTGGCCAAGTGTGATTGGACACACAAGGAATTTGTCTTTGGTGCATATGCTCTCAGTGTACATAAAAGAAAAGATACGTTCATAAAGAATTATGAATAGGATAAGATAGGATAGGATAGGATAGAATAGAATAGAATAGAATAGAATAGAATAGAATAGAATAGAACTGGAAAGAATAGAATAGAATTAGAGTAGAATCTGGATAGAATAGAATAGAATAGAATAGAATAGAACAGAACAGAACAGAACAGAACAGAATTTTTATTGGCCAAATGTGATTGGACACATAAGGAATTTGTCTTGGTGCATATGCTCTCAGTGTACATAAAAGAAAAGATACGTTCATCAAGGTACAACATTTACAACACAATTGATGGTCAATATATCAATATAAATCATAAGGATTGCCAGCAACAAAGTTACACTCATACAGTCATAAGTGGAAAGAGATTGGTGATGGGAACGATGAGAAGATTAATAGTAGTGCAGATTTAGTAAATAGTTTGACAGTGTTGAGGGAATTATTTGTTTAGCAGAATGATGGCCTTCGGGGAAAAAACTGTTCTTGTGTCTAGTTGTTCTGGTGTGCAGTGCTCTATAGCGTCGTTTTGAGGGTAGGAGTTGAAACAGTTTATGTTCTGGATGTGAGGGATCTGTAAATATTTTCACGTAAATATTAGGTGATTATAAATGATTAATTGATTAGGGTTTATAAATGATTATAAATGATTAAATGATTAGGGGACAGAGGGACAACTTTGTTATTCTGTATATCCAAAGAGGGAAGGGCAGAGGTGGGCTGCTGCCGGTTCAGACCGGTTCAGGCGAACTGGTAGGTCTGACTAGCGGGTGGGCCTACCCAACCGCCCCGGCGCTATCCCATCCTATATCACCCTGTTTTTGAAGCCACACGAATGCGTAGAAGGTGTGCATGCACATTTTCAGCGCTGGGCAAACCGATTGTTATATTATGAGACGCCTACCTCTGGGGAAGGGGTCTACTGCATCTCCTTCTATATGGTCAACTTTGTTACATATTCTGAGTAACTGTGTTTAGTGGAATTTTACACATGTCTACTGATGTATAGGTCTCTTTGAATCCAGTGAATTCTCGCACCTAATCTGGAATAGGATTGAAATCTTAACAAATCAAGATTTCCTGTAAGTTCAAGCGATATTTTATTTATTTATTTTGCCATTTACTATCACATTATTGTCATAATTTCCCTTGATTGGCAATATTTCATTTGTTAACCAAGTTTTCTTGTTTAGAAGAGAGTGCATGTAAGAGAGGCATATGATTTTTGCATTTGTAAAGGATACCTGTGTAAGTTATCATATCCTTAGAAAGGATTTACTAACATCAAGTTTAAATATAACTATTCCCCAATAATCTAGAAAGAAAACCTAACGTTCTTATTATGAGCCGTGGAGGCGCAGCGGTTAAATGCAGTACCGCAGGTTAATTCTGCCGACTGCTAGAAGTTCGGCAGTTCGATCCTGACCGGCTCAAGGTTGACTCAGCTTTCCATCCTTCCGAGGTTGGTAAAATGAGGAGCCAGATCGTTGGGGGCAAATATGCTGATTCTGTAAACCGCTTACAGAGGGCTGTAAAACATTGTGAAGCGCTGTATAAGTCTAAGTGCTATTGTTATTCTACTTTATCCCACAATAAAATATTATTCATTGTGGAGTCTCATCTGCACAATGAATTCCATTTTTTTTTTTTACTGTACCTGTGCCTTTTACCAAAACGACTACGGTTCTTTCCCCAGTGATTTTATATAGTCCTTATTAAAATATTTTTTTTTCTTAATATAAAATGCAAATAGAAATGAACACAATGGAAAACATGGGAAAGGGAAAGGGGAAAGAGAAGAGAAACAAAAAGCAGAGACGTCCAACTTCTTTCAATGTAGCAAGATGCATAATAGAAATGTGGGAACGTAACAATTCCAGGCTGGTGACTCATTTAACCCCACTTGTAGCTCTGCCTGCTGTTCTCTTATGTCAGTGGTAGTCAACCTGGTCCCTACCGCCCACTAGTGGGCGTTCCAGCTTTCATGGTGGGTGGTAGGGGTTTTGTCCGATACTGAAGCACTTTCCTTTTTTTAAATTTAATTGACTTTTTTAAAAAAATTCATAGCATTATTTAAAAACATTTTCGTTAGGTTTTCATAAAATTCCCTGTGACAATTTAAATTTTTGAAAATATACTATTTGTATCGCCCATGCATAAGTTTAGTTCATGTTACATGAGTGAAACTAAATTGCACTATAGTGCGACCGCAAACAAAAGAGCCTTGTCTCAGAATAGCTGGCGCATCTCCCCCCACACCACCCAGCTGTAACAGATAAGCAGAGCTAGTAACCGGCGCCCCCCCAAACCCAATCCACGATGCGCGAGAGACATGTGCAGACGACGATACATGGCGCATTACTGTGGAATCGGTAGGCGGTTAGAAAATTTTACTACTAACAGAGATACAAAAGTGGGCGGTAGGTATAAAAAGGTTGACTACCCCTGTCTTACATCATGTGGGTTCAAGCAGTAGAGAAATATTTGTCACCTGATTATGCCTATAAAGTAAGACACATTGAAAGTCAGTAAGTCTGATCAGTTATTTCCTCAGTGCCCTGGAACCGTTCTGTCAAGTGAAAGCGTTTAACAGAACAACAGAGTTGGAAGGGACTTTAGAGGTCTTCTAGTCCAACCCCCTGTACAAGCAGGAGACTCTATACCACTCCAGACAAGTGGCTGTCCAGTCTCTTCTTAAAAGCCTCCAGTGTCAGCTTTGGAAGCCATACTAGGCCGGAAGCTTCCGTGCTGCCACTTTCTCATGTGTGGGAGAGTAGGAGGGGGGATTTAGTAGAGGGGCCCATTAGACACAATAACATTCTTCCTGGTGGTCAAGGTCAGGCCGATCCTGCATCTGGAGAAGGAGTGGTCGGAGTGATGTCTCGAGATGGGACGGATGGCGATGGCAGCATGTGATCGACTGCGGAGTGAGGGGATGGTTTTGATTTACTGAGGGAAAACCTGGACCTCTCAGATTCGGGTTTTCCCAGATGTGCCAGTTTACCTATCCTAGTAAATAGAACTTTGAAAGATGCTTGCTTTGGAGTTTTTACTTGGAGTGGGGTTTTTTTTCTGGAACGCTGACATCCAGTGGTGGAGCACCCACAACTTCTGAAGGCAAGCCGTTCCACAGATAAATTGTTCTAACTGTCAGGATATTTCTCCTTAATTCTAGGTTGCTTCTCTCCTTGTGTCAGCCTCCACTCCAATCTTCATATCTTTTTGTACTCCTTATATTCAGTTGTTAGATAGCATGGGATTTTATTTCTAATGTAAATAGCTCTTGGATTCAAGTTAAGTAGAGAGGGCCCTTTAAGAGTGTCAGTCAGACATAATTAAGTGGGGAGGGGAGATTAATGTTTTGAATTCAACAGGAATGTTTGAGCGCGAACTCTAACGGACATTGCATTCCTGATATGATTGACAGCCAGAGACCTGCGGAAGAAGATTACCACGGGACCCCGGGAAGGAGCTGGCATTGGACCAGACCTGATGACCTCTTGGGGAAGAGGAGGGAGAAATAGGGGGGATATAGATTGTTAGCCATATTTTGTCTCAGATTCAACTTTATACTGCTGCAATCAAGATGTACCTAGTAAAAGTACTTTTCTTTATTTTCAAATGAAGTCAAGGTGTATTCTTTCCTAGATATAATCAGAGGCAGCCTGACACCTTGATTAGTTTCCATCCATTGCTTCTGGTCCTGCCTTCCGGTGCTTTGGAAAATAGATTGACCCCCCCCCTCTTTTCTGTGGCAGCCCCTCAAGTATTGGGACACTGCTGTCATGTCATCTCTAGTCCTTCTTCTCTCTAGACCAGGCATATCCAATTCCTGCAACCGTTCTTCATAATGTCTTTCATCAGAACAAGGAAATTTCCCATTTCTCCCTCTTACTCCTTAGAAACTTTCTTCTCTCTTTCTCCATCTTGTTTGCTCCTCATCTGCAGATCACTTGCCCTAGAAACAATCCTATGCTTACCTGGATATTATAAATTCAGCATTGCGAGACAGTTTTCACCAGTGGTAACATGATTTTTTTGATTAAACGTAATAACAGAGTTGGAAGGGACCTTGGAGGTCTTCTAGTCCAACCCCCTGCCCAGGCAGGAAACCCTACATCATCTCAGACAGATGGTTATCCAACATTTTCTTAAAAATTTCCAGTGTTGGAGCATTTACAACTTCTGCAGGCAAGTTGTTCCACTTATTAATTGTTCTAACTGTCAGGAAATTTCTCCTTAGTTCTAAGTTGCTTCTTTCTTTGATCAGTTTCCACCCATTGCTTCTTGTTCTACCCTCAGGTGCTTTGGAGAATAACTTGACTCCCTCTTCTTTGGGGCAGACCCTGAGATACTGGAACAGTGCTATCATGTCTCCCCTAGTCCTTCTTTTCATTAAACTAGGCATACCGAGTTCATAAACAGTATCACACTTAGTGACCATATGGATAGATTGTCTCCCGTGGGACCTGATTTTGTCCTGACTGTTTGAGTCTCTCAGTGGTGAATTCCTTTTCTTCTAATTGAGTGCATCCAATTAGCCGCTGGCTGCCTTTTTCTTCTTTCTCTTTCCCCACCATGATAGACTTCTTAAGGGAGATCTTCACATAATGTCTCCAAAATACAATAGTCCAACCCAGTGGTGAAATCTGAACTGGTTTACTACCGGTTCGCTGGCTGCGCATGTGTGCCGCATGCCAGCGTGTGACGCACAGTGTGCACCACATTCCAAAGGCGAGGGGCGTGCGTGTGTGCAGGGCACACCAAAAGGAGGCATGGGGTAAGTAGAACAGCGCATGTGTGTGTGTGTGTGATCAGCTGCGGAGCGCGATCTTCGGAGCCTTTTTTTTATTTTTAAAGGCATTTTTTTACAACCTATTCGCCCGAATAGGTTGTTAAAAAATGCTTTTAAAAGGTAAAAAAAAAAAAAAAGGCTCTGACGATTGCGCCGCACAGCTGTGATTGTGGGAGCCTTTTTAAAAACTTTTTTAAAGCTGAGAACCGGTAGTAAAAAAATGCTAAAAACGTGTAAAAAAAAAAAAGTTCCGACGATCGCGCGTCGCTCACCTGATCGTCGAAACTTTTTTTTTATTTACATTTTTTACTACCAGTTCGGCGAATCAATAGCCTTTTTTTACTACCGGTTCGGGTGAACTGGACCGAACTGGGAGTATTTCACCCCTGGTCCAACCTCCTGCCTAAGTCAGGAGTCCTTGTACCATGTTTTCCAGAAAATAAGACGCTCTCTTATAAGTTTTTGCCACCAAAAAAGGCACCAGGTCTTATTTTCGGGGTGGTGATCCACTGATTCACCTCATTTGCACGTGTCGCTCCCGGCCTCCTTTTCACTATCAGAGGCCTTCAGGAACTTCTTCGGCCGCAAGGCCAGCAAGGCTTTCCTGAAGGCCTCTGCCGCCGATAACAGAGCTCTGGATCGATCCGAAGCTCCGTTATCAGCTACAGAGGTGTTCAGGAAAACCTTGCCGGCTGCAGAAGAAATGGGCCAAGGTGTGCATGGCCCGGTAAGGTAAGTAGTAGGGCACTCCATCCCCCTCATCCCAACCTAGCTTAATTTTTACCCGCGCACCTTTTTTTTTTTTTAATTTGAATTTATATCCCGCCCTTCTCCGAAGACTCAGGGCGGCTTACATTGTGTTAAGCAATAGTCTTCATCCATTTGTATATTTATATACAAAGCCAACTTATTGCCCCCCCAACAATCTGGGTCCTCATTTTACCTACCTTATAAAGGATGGAAGGCTGAGTCAACCTTGGGCCTGGTGGGACTCGAGCCTGCAGTAATTGCAGGCAGCTGTGTTTTAATAACAGGCTGCATTAGCCTGGTGAGCCACTTCCCAGCCCTTGGAGTAAGCGGGGTCTTAATTAGGGCTTATATTGGGGGAGGGCTTATATCGGGCGCATGTGTAAAAATCAAAAATCAAGTCGCGAGTTGAAGACGTTTTGGTTCTCCTGCGCAGGGCTGGCTTAAAGTAATTTTAATAGGGGCTTATTATGGTTTTTATTATAGTTTTAATTTTGTTTCGGCGTAATTTAATCAGGTTTTTAAAATTGTTTTAATGTTTGTGTGATTGTGTTTTTATCTGGCTGTAAACCGCCCTGAGTCCTTCGGGAGAAGGTCGGTATATAAATTCAATAAATAAATAAATAAATAAATAAGCTAGGATTTACTTTTGGAGTAGGTTGTATTTTTGGGAGAAACACGGTACCATCCCGGACAAATAGTTGTAATGATCGTAAAGTGAGTCATTATGAACAAACCAATTTCGCAGGGCTTTTTTTTGGTGGCAATTGTTAAGAATCCCATTGTTTGCTCTATAGCGCTTTTGCCAAAACCCAGAAGTAAGTACCAGGAAGTTGGACAATTGTCATAAATTGTGGTCAGGAGACCATGGGATTGTCGTGTCCCACTCCTCCGCTGACGGCCGGGTCAGGGAAATCCGAATCAGGCGTGCCTCTGCAGCTCTGCCAAAGTCCTAGCAAAGTCCTCAGGGCAGGCAGGAGACCAGAAAGTGACTTCAGCAAGATAAGGTAGACTTTGCCTGACTCAGAGAATGCCAGAAAGCAGATCCTTTATATAGGCCATGGGGTGTGGCTCCATGACTCAGCACTTATCCAGGCCTGCCCCTCCCTTCCTTCTGTCGCCGCCGCCTATCAATTCTTCTGAAGCGAGGGTCACTCCAGTCGGCAGCTGTTGGTAATTGACCTTCCTCAGGCTCACATGCTGTGGAGGAGGGGGAGGGGTCTAGTTGCTCCGTTTGCCTGGGCATGGAGCCAGAGCTGGGGGCTGGAGGTGCTTCCTCCTCCTCCGCCTGTCTGGGCATGGAGCCAGGGCTGGGGCCGGGAGGCATACTAGGACATTCCTCAGCTTTCGGAAGCAGATAAGAAGGCCCCGGCTGCGGCGAGAGCGGGCAAGACACAACAGGGATGCTACGAACGGTTGTAGATGTGGGCTGTTTGCTGAGTGTCCGAAATGCAGTTATGTGACCGGGGAGTGGGCACGTCCGTCAGAACTTCAGAATCAGGTTGTAAGTTTCTTTTGCAGGATTCATTGTAACTTTGAACAGTTGCTAAGCGACCGGTCATAAGTCGAAGACTACTTGTATTGTTAAATTTCAATTTTTCAGAAGGAAGCCTAGACCTAGCCTAGCCAGGTTGTTCTTCAGTTAAAAGGAAATTTCTCTGTTGGCAAAAGTAAAACCACACAGGATCTGGGCAACTGCCTGAGTGTCAGTTTTGTCTAATGGCTAGGCTAAAAAGCCAGAGGTTGTGAGTTCAAGTCCTGCCTTAGGCATGAAAACCGACTGGATGACTTTGGACTAATCTCCCAGAGAAAGTGAGTTCTAGTCCTGCCTTGGGTATGAAAGCCAGTTGCGTGACTTTGGGCCAATCATTCATAGACGGTGAGTTCTAGTCCCGCCTTAAGTATGAAAGCCTGTTGGGTGACTTTGGGCCAATCATTCATAGATGGTGAGTTCTAGTCCCGCCTTAGGTTTGAAAGCCAGTTGGGTGACATTGGGCCAATCATTCATAGATGGTGAGTTCTAGTCCTGCCTTGGGTATGAAAGCCAGTTGCGTGACTTTGGGCCAATCATTCATAGATGGTGAGTTCTAGTCCCACCTTAGGTATGAAAGTCTGTTGGGTGACTTTGGGCCAATCATTCATAGATGGTGAGTTCTAGTCCCGCCTTAGGTTTGAAAGCCAGTTGGGTGACATTGGGCCAATCATTCATAGATGGTGAGTTCTAGTCCCGCCTTAGGTTTGAAAGCCAGTTGGGTGACATTGGGCCAATCATTCATAGATGGTGAGTTCTAGTCCCGCCTTAGGTTTGAAAGCCAGTTGGGTGACATTGGGCCAATCATTCATAGATGGTGAGTTCTAGTCCCGCCTTAGGTATGAAAGTCTGTTGGGTGACTTTGGGCCAATCATTCGTAGATGGTGAGTTCTAGTCCCGCCTGAGGTATGAAAGTCTGTTGGGTGACTTTGGGCCAATCATTCATAGATGGTGAGTTCTAGTCCCGCCTTAGATTTGAAAGCCAGTTGGGTGACATTGGGCGAATCATTCATAGATGGTGAGTTCTAGTCCCGCCTTAGGTTTGAAAGCCAGTTGGGTGACATTGGGCCAATCATTCATAGATGGTGAGTTCTAGTCCCGCCTTAGGTATGAAAGTCTGTTGGGTGACTTTGGGCCAATCATTCGTAGATGGTGAGTTCTAGTCCCGCCTGAGGTATGAAAGTCTGTTGGGTGACTTTGGGCCAATCATTCATAGATGGTGAGTTCTAGTCCCGCCTTAGATTTGAAAGCCAGTTGGGTGACATTGGGCCAATCATTCATAGATGGTGAGTTCTAGTCCCGCCTTAGGTTTGAAAGCCAGTTGGGTGACATTGGGCCAATCATTCATAGATGGTGAGTTCTAGTCCCGCCTTAGGTATGAAAGTCTGTTGGGTGACTTTGGGCCAATCATTCGTAGATGGTGAGTTCTAGTCCCGCCTGAGGTATGAAAGTCTGTTGGGTGACTTTGGGCCAATCATTCATAGATGGTGAGTTCTAGTCCCGCCTTAGATTTGAAAGCCAGTTGGGTGACATTGGGCCAATCATTCATAGATGGTGAGTTCTAGTCCCGCCTTAGGTTTGAAAGCCAGTTGGGTGACATTGGGCCAATCATTCATAGATGGTGAGTTCTAGTCCCGCCTTAGGTATGAAAGTCTGTTGGGTGACTTTGGGCCAATCATTCGTAGATGGTGAGTTCTAGTCAGTGGTGGGATTCAAGTCATTTAACAACCGGTTCTCTGCCCTAATGATTTCTTCCAACAACCAGTTTGCCAAACTGCTCAGAAAGTTAACAACCGTTTCTTCCGAAGTGGTACGAACTGGCTGAATCCCACCACTGGTTCTAGTCCCGTCTTAGGTATGAAAGTCTGTTGGGTGACTTTGGGTCAATCATTCATAGATGGTGAGTTCTAGTCCCGCCTTAGGTATGAAAGCCAGCTGGGTGACTTTGGGCCAGTCCCTCTTTCTCAGCCCAACTCACCTCACAGGGTTGTTGTGGGGGGAAAAGGAGGAGGCAGGTTTGTGGGATATGTTCAATGCCTTGAGTTATTTGTACAAATAATAATGGTGGGATACAAACAAACAGATAAATTGAAGTCATATGTAAAGAAACCACTTTGTTCTTTTGTTTTTCTCAGATAAAGTATACAAGGAGATACAAAATATTTGTTCCTCGGGCTTAATTTGCTATCAGGATCGAAAGAAACTGCCCTATACCAACGCTGTGATTCATGAGATCCAGCGGATCTATTATGTCTTAACTTTTGGCATTGCCAGAAGATGCAGGAAGGATGTGAACATGCTTGGTTTTTACATCCCAAAGGTACTGATCATTTATACCATTGCAGTCCTGTATTGAACGGGGCTCTTTTAGATATATTTTTTGATGTTTAATAATATAATAATAATGTTCATAGATACTTAGAACTAATAGATTTAAACTAAATGTCAACCGCTTTAATCTAGATTGCAGAAAATATGACTTTTGTAACAGAATCATCAGTGCTTGGAATACTTTACCTGACTCTGTGGTCTCTTCCCATAATCCTAAAAGTTTTATCCAAAAACTTTCTACTATTGACCTCACCCCATTCCTAAGAGGACCATAAGGGGCATGCATAAGTGCACAAGCGTGCCTACCGTTCCTGTCCTATTGTTTTTCTTTTCTTCTTCCTATATATATGCTTATACCTCCTTATATTTACCCATATATGTGTTTATATACTATATAATCTTTTTGTATGATACCTACATATATTGTTGTGACAAAATAAAAAAAATAAATAAAAAAAATAAAATAAATCTTTTAGATACTTAGGAATTTCTGACCTGGCACAGAATCTGAAAAGTGAGATATTATTTTCCTTCTCCTCCCAAAGATCTGAAGAACAAGAAACTATAGGGCACTTCCTCTCCATTTTGTCTCTTCCTTTTTGCCTTCTCCATTTTGTGCTTCCATTTTGTGCTGTGTTTGCACTTGCTATTTCTCTTCTCTACAACATGGAAAAACCTACAATGGTATTGTATATAAAGACATTTTCTTATGTAGATGAATCCTGCAGTTTCATTTAATGGTGTGTGTGATTGTGTGTGCTGTAACAAACTCTGACACAATCTGGTATTTGAAGAGACTTGAGAATGCTTACAATGGTCTGAATTAGTTTATAATAATAATAACAGAGTTGAAAGGGACCTTGGAGGTCTTCTAGTCCAACCCTCTGCCCAGGCAGGAAACCCTACACCGTTTCAGACAAATGGTTATCCAACATTTTCTTAAAAAGTTCCAGTGTTGGAGCATTCACAACTTCTGCAGGCAAGTTGTTCCACTTATTGATTGTTCTGACTGTCAGGAAATTTCTCCTTAGTTCTAAGTTGCTTCTCTCCTTGATTAGTTTCCACCCATTGCTTCTTGTTTTATCCTCAGGTGCTTTGGAGAATAGCTTGACTCCCTCTTCTTTGTGGCAGCCCCTGAGATATTGGAACACAGCTATCATGTCTCCCCTAGTTCTTCTTTTCATTAAACTAGACATACCCAGTTCCAGCAACCATTCTTTATATGTTTTAGCCTCCAGTCCCTTAATCCTCTTGGTTGCTCTTCTCTGCACTCTTTCTAGAGTCTCAACATCTTTTTTACATCGTGGCGACCAAAACTGAATGCAGTATTCCAAGTGTGGCCTTACCAAGGCATTATAAAGTGGTATTTCATGCATACTTAATACGGGAAACAGAAATGTTGGAAGATGGAAATGCTGGTTGTCAGGAAGCAACTAACTATTGTTTTGTTCGTCAATAAAATAACATCACCATGACAAATTGATGGGGATGTTGGCTGTCGCAAACACTGTAATTTCCGTCATATCCCTGAAACACATTCTGATTAAGAATAGAGTAGTGGCGTGTTTGACTTAGAAATGTTCTGATTGAGTTGATTTTTCCTTACAGGGGTCTATAATTGTACCCGATCTCCGTTCAGTTCTTCTGGATCCCATGCAGTGGGAGACCCCTGACAAATTCAACCCCAATCATTTTTTGGACAAAGATGGAAATTTTGTGGCGAGGGAAGAGTTTCTTCCTTTTGGAGCAGGTAAACCAGTGGTGAAATTCATTTTTTTTTACGACCGGTTCTGTGGGCGTGGCTTGGTGGGCGTAGTGTGGCTTAGTGGGCGTGGCTTGGTGGGCACGGCAGGGGAAGGATACTGCAAAATCTTCATTCCCTCCCCAATCCTGGGGGAAGGATATTGCAAAATCTCCATTCCCACCCTACTCTGGAACCAGCCAGAGGCGGTATTTGCTGGTTCTCCGAAGTACTCAAAATTTCCGCTATTGGTTCTCCAGAACCTGTCAGAACCTGCTGGATTTCACCCCTGAGGTAAATGTATTTTATGCTCTGACTATAACTCCTGGAAGTAGCATAAGTAGTGTCTTTATGGCTCTAGAACCAACATGTTGCCTAAGGGTGGCTTCCACTTATCTTTAGTACCGGTTCGCAGCGGGAGTGCGCGCATGCGCAGATAACACATGATGATGTCGTGGCGAGTGGGTGGAGCCTCCCGCCAGTTTTACTTCCAGTTCTATTGAACCGGACCGAACTGGGACCAACCCACCACTGATGTTGCCACATGTTTCTTAAGATCAAACGTATTACAGTTAGCCCTGGATTTATAACTATTTGTTTAGTGACCCTTCAAAGTGGCAACATCACTGAAAAAAAGTGATTTATCACCGGTCTTCACTCTTAACAACCGTTGCAGCATCCCCGTGGTCACGTGCTCAAAATTCAAGTGTGTTCTGTCCCCCTCGCCTCAGTTTGAGCGATGACTTAATTAGCTGGCAACTATTAGCTTCTGGCAGCAAACTAGCGAGCGTCTGCCAACTGTCTCCGTTATCTCGCTTGATGCCGATGAGTCAGCCAGGAACAAACAGTACTTCAGCTCTAGTTAAGCAGTTGATTTGCTTGCCACGAAGAGGTATAGCATCTCTTGCTGCTTTTATATCCTGTGGGGTGTGGCTCCATGACTCAGCACTTCCTAGGCCTGCCCCACCCTTGCTTCTGTTGTTCCCGCCTCTCCTGCCTACGAAACCTAGGGTCCAGCCAGGCCTGATTGCCATCAGCTGGGTATGGAGGCGTGGCCTGGGGCGGGGGAAAGAGTCAGGGGATGGAGGCCTTGTTATCTCCTCCACCTGGCCTGCCTCTGGCTCCTGGAGCTGAGCCAGGGAAGCCGGTGCTCCCGAGGTAAGTCCTGATGACCCTTCCCCCTCACTTTCCAAGTCACTTTCTGGCAGGGCCCCTGGCTCGGGGAGCGCAGACACAACAAAGTGCTTGTCTACTTGCATGTACTTATAACAGTTGCGCGGTCTCAGAGTCATGTGATCACCATGCGTAACCTTCCCAGCTGGCTTCTGAAAAGCAAAATCAATGGGGAAGCCAGATTTACTTAACAACTGCACAATTCACTTAACAACTGCAGTGATTCGCTTAACAACTGTGGCAAACCAGTCGTCAAATGGGGCACAGGTCCCTTAACTGTCTTGCTTAGCAAGGCAAATTTTGAACTCGATTGTGGACATAAGTCGAGGAGAACCTGCATTGATAGAGGCAATTGCTCAGAACAATATATCGGTTAAAAGTCTATAGAGATTCTCAGTCATTCAGGTCATGTGTTGTCCCAAAGGTGCTTTTTCAGGAGGCAACTGGACTGTCTTGTTTTTTTTTTCTTTTGAAGACATTTCACTTCTCATCCAAGAAGCTTCTTCAGCTCTGACTGGATGGTAGGGAATGGAAGGGTTTATATTCCTTGCAGACAACTGGTCATTTGCATCCTTTTTAGAGAGTCCTTGAGGCCACTTGGAGGTTTATCTGTGTCCTCAGGGTCACCTGAGTGGCACAAATGGTTCCTGTAGTCTGCAATTTTTCTGGAAATCTGTTTATACCCCCACACCATTTTAAGGGCGTTCATCCCAAATTGCATAGCTAAAAGTCCATTAGCGCTATTCAGGTGAGCCTGAGGACACAGATAAACCTCCAAGCATTTCCAATGACCCTCTAAAAGGGTGCAAATGACCAGCTGTCAGCAAGGAATATACCGTAAATTTTTCTGTTCCCCACTATCCTTCAGTCAGAGCTGAAGAAGCTTCTTGGATGAGAAGCGAAACGTCTTCAAAAGAAAAAAACAAAAAAGGTCCAGTTGCCTCCTGAAAAAACACCTTTGGGACAACCATGACCTGGATGGCTGAGAATCTCTAAAGGCTTTTAACTATACAATTTGGGATGAAGACCCCAGATATGATGTGGGAGCAGGAATGGATTTCCAGAGAGAGAAAAAAATTGCAGACTAACAGAAACCATTTGCACTACTCAGGTGATCCTGAAAAAGCACCTTTAGGACAATATATCGCTTAATTTCTTACTCTGCCGCTGTCCTGTGTTTCCTCTTCACAGGAGCACGTATATGTTTGGGAGAGCAGATATCGAGAATGGAGATTTTCCTTGTCTTTACCAACCTGCTGACGAACTTCCGGTTTCAGCTGCCTAGAGGAGTTAAACAATTCAGAGAAGAACCTATAAGTGGACTTACAGTGCACCCCCATTCTTATAAAGTCTGTGCTATTCCCCGCCACAATTCGTTGTAAATATCCAAATAACGAGAGTTGCCTATTTATTACTGTGAAATTCTAAGTGTCTGATTGGTCTTCGAAGGGATCTGTTAATTGCGTTAATACGACGCAGCTGATGAGAACATCCATCCATTCCCTCTAAGCTCCAGGCACCCGAGTCAGGACTATCTTGATTAGTCATTCCCAGAATCGTTGTGTAGAAGATGGGAGGCTGGCATCTCTCTTCTTTGTGCCTTGAAGCTTTCCTTTGGAGCAAAAAAATAATTGGAAAAAAGCCCCCACCCACAGCAGTATGATGGGGTTGAGATGACCTCTGGCAGAGTTGAAGAGGCTATACCCAATCTCCACCCATGCCGGGCCTGCTTTGACCTTCCATGCGGTTGCTACGATAAATGGAAACAGCCACAAAGATGGAGTGCCTAGAGATACCCTTTGGGGAACTGTCTATGGCAGGCCTGGCGGCCCACAGGCCGGATGCGTCAAACTGGCGGCCCGCAGACCGGATGCGTCACGCAAAGGCCACGCCCACCCTGGCTCTGCAAAGGCAAAAAAAATGGGATACGTCACGATACGTCACGTGACACCATCGAGTTTGACACCCGTGGTCTGTGGAGTTTCTCAGTCATCCAGGTCACGGTTGTACTAAAGATGCTTTTTCGAAAGGCAATTGGACTTTTTTTTTTTTTTTTGGTTTTCCCTTGAAGACATTTCGCTTCTCATCTTCAGTTCTGACTGAATGGTGGAGGGTGGAAGGATCTATAGGCTTTGCAGTCCTCTGGTTATTAGTACTCTTTCTGAGAGTCACTGAGGCCATTTGTGTTCTCATGGTCACCTGAATAATGCTGATGGGGGCACAAAGAAAGTCCAGTTGCCTTTTGGAAAAGCGCCTTGGGGGACCTTTGGGAAATTGTTCTCGCCAGAGGTAGGGGAACACTTCATCTTGCTCGGATGATACGACTCACCTGGGCGAGTTAGTCCAATCCCCTAAAGTCTTGTGTGTTGTGCCTCGTCCACTTTCCCCGCAGCCGGGGCCTTCTTATCTGCTTCCGAACGCTGAGGAATGTCCTAGCATGCCTCCCGGCCCCAGCCCTGGCTCCATGCCCAGACAGGCTGAGGAAGAAGAAGCGCCTCCAGCCCCCAGGCAAACGGAGCAACTAGACCCCTCCCCCACAGCATGTGAGCCTGAGGAAGGTCAATTACCAACAGCTGCAGACTGGAGTGACCCTCGCTTCAGGAGAATTGATAAGCGGCGTCAACAGAAGGAAGGGAGGGGCAGACCTGGATAAGTGCTGAGTCATGGAGCCACACCCCATGGCCTATATAAAGGATCTGCTTTCTGGCATTCTCTGAGTCAGGCAAAGTCTACCTTATCTTGCTGAAATCACTTCCTGGTCTCCTGCCTGCCTTGAGAACTTTGCTAGGACTTTGGCAGAGCTGCAGAGGCACGCCTGATTCGGATTTCCCTGACCTGGTCGTCAGCGGAGGAGTGGGACACGACATTGTGTTTCTGCAGAGCTAAATGTAATGCCGTCAGAATTAATGAGCTGGGTCGATTGATCTAGTTTTTGCGTGCCTACCATCTTTCCTTGGCCAGCTGTGCCATGATGTCAAACAGGGCTGTATTTACGGTTCAGATGAATCAGTGTCACTCAAAGCAAGGGTCTCCAACCGTGGCAACTTTAAGACTTGTGGACTTCAACTCCCAGCAAAGCTGGCTGAGGAACTCTGGGAGTTGAAGTCCACGAGTCTTAAAGTTGCCAAGGTTGGAGACCCCTGACTCAGAGTGTTTCCAGAGGACCAGATGCACAGCTAAGTCAACAAGAGTGCCTTCCAATCAGGGCTTAATTGCTGACCACTCCACTCTCCCAGCCTATGTCCATACCGAGACCACTTTGTCTCAGTATGTGACGGTTAGAATGCAGTATTGCAGGCTAACTCTGCCAGTATTGCAGACTGCCAGCAGTTCAATCCTGACCGGCTCAAGGTCACCAGGTGCCTCAAGGAAAGAATGTCAGGGTCCTGTTTTGTCATTTTATGATCACAATTGTGATTGCTTTTAAGCTAATTTTCTTCAGGTGAAGAAGATACTACTATCTTATTTTTTGAATTTGAGAAAGGATTTTGAAATGCAGCCTTATAAATCTTGGCATACGAGCCGCGATGGTTAGAATGCAGTATTGCAGGCTAACTCTGCCGACTGCCAGCAGTTCAATCCTGACCAGCTCAAGGTGGACTCAGCCTTCCATCCTTCGGAGGTTGGTAAAATGAGGAGCCAGATTGTTTGGGGGAAAATATGCTAACTCTTGTTAAACTGCTTACAGAGGGCTGTAAAGCACTATGAAGCAGTATATAAGTCTAAGTGCTATTGCTACTTAGCACAATGCTAGAAAGGTTCCTTATAATTCCAGGTCAGTGGCGCCCACATGTAGCCACCCATTCTTCCTGCTGCATGAATTAAATCACATGTAACGTGTCATTAGGATTGTTACTGACACACAACTAACTGATTTCCAGAACACCTACTTTTCAATTACACCATTGCAGTCAAAATTGAATCAGAATTCAGGGCACACTGATCATTTAGTAGGAAGGAATTCTTCAAACAATGTTATATGTGTTCATTAAACTAAGCTGAGATACAAGCATTTTATTTACTTCATTTTATTTTAAAGGTTTCGTTTACCCTATTACTGTGTTCAGAATGATTAACTTAAGCCACCTTTAATATTAAATCTTAAAAACAACAGCAATTTTAAGCATGACAATAATGCAGAATTATTGTAACTTGAGTCCACCCACTCTGCTATTACCCGTAGTCATCCTCATCTTCTCTTTCCTATTTCCCCAGCATTTTAGACTTTTCAGGACCGCTGGGTTTTTATTTATTTATTTTTTATTTGCACATGATGTATCCAAAATACGATAATTTGAACCTGGTCATTGGTACAACAAGTAAGAATTTGGGTTCATTTCGTCAGTGATGCTATTGGTTTGTTTTCTTGTTTCCATGGCATTTTTCAAGAGTCTTCTCCAACACCAAAATTCAGAAGCATCCATCTTGTTTCTGTTCGGCCTCTTCGGAGTCCAGCTTTCACTTCCGCGCTGAGAACACCGTTGTCTATTACTCTATTCCTGTCTTTGTAGGAGGGGTGAAATGCTCCCGGATCGCGCGATCCGGTAGTGATCGTGGCCGGTAGTTCAGCAATCTGGTAGCGATGGCGGAGCTACACCCGGATGTCATTACTTCCTGGTTAAAACCTTTTGTTTTTTTACCTTTTGCGCATGCGCAGAAGATTTTGTGCATGCGCAGAAGGCCTGTGCGTGCATGTGGCACCACTTTTGAACCGGTAAGGAAGGTAAGTAGATTTCACCCCTACTTTGTAGCTATAGACGTTACTGGCAATGTGTGAAAAGCTGGCTGTCAGGATTCCAAGTAACATCCCGTTTAATAAGAACTCGGAGGCAGGCAAATTCCTCAAAGAACATTTTATTGGGACATATCAAATTGGCATGTTCCTGGTGAAAAAACGGCTCGAAGTGTTCCCTGGTTTTTCACCCAATTAAAGGTAAAACTTTGTCACTCCCCCCCAGAGTCTCCAGTCTCATGGTCCAATCAACATACAGTCCAGTTGCCAGATGACCTCAATCTCCACCATCCGAACACCTGCAGCCACAGTTCACCCAACTTCAGGGCTGATACTGGCATTGTTCAGAATGCCTAGGAAATCTATAGAACGTGTGACGTTTTTGGTCAAAGAGTGAAATGGCTGTGTTATTTTAATAAGCTACATCAGTGGTTCTCAACTTGTGGTCCATGGACCCTGTGGGGAGTCCACGAAAACTTGAAGAAATGTTATGATTTAAATTTTGTGTGAAGTCTTGGGGGTCGGTGGCCACAAAAGGTATTTAAAGGTGAAGAAAAGATTGAGAACCACTGTGTTATATACTTTCCCTAGGAATTATATATAATAGTTAGGCATTATGCAGAATGACAAGAACTATTCAAAGTGTTGGAAGAAATAGCCTTCTGGGTTCAGATCCAAGTGGGGAGAAAGACACTGGAAACATCCAGTGGCTGCTTGGAAAGATGGCTTTAATGGTGGATAGGAGGATCACATGCCTTGAAGATCTTAGGTGAAGAAAAAAGAAGGGCAGAGATGCTGAGAGTGCCTGGGTTTTATACCCTCTCTGGGCTTTTGAATTTGAGCTTGTGTTCTGATTGGTTGTCAGACTCCCATGGGGGCCATGCATATAGTGACCAGACATCCCGCGTTTGGCGGGACAGTCCCGCTTTTTAATAATTTGTCCCGCGTCCCGCAGCATTTCAAAAAAGTCCCGATTTTTTTTCACTCTCATTCTGAAAATGGGAGGCGGCAACGCAGGAGGAGGAGGAGGAGGCGGAGAAGGGGGAGTGATGGAGAAGGGGGCGCGAGATCGCCCGCTGCCTGGAAGAGCCGAGGAGAGCCGAGCCTGCCTGGAAGAGCCGAGAGGAGAGCCAAGCCTGCCTGGAAGAGCCGAGAAGCAGCAGCCACTCCTCCTCCTTCAGCCAGGTGGCAAGACTCAGTGCGAATGCGCACCACCCCACCACACCCGTCAATGGTGTCCCACTTTGCCATCTGGTCACTTTAGCCATGCAGGGGTAACTTTGTAGGTTGTCTTGAGTCCCAGGCTTGGTTGACTCATCCTGGGTGATGATGTAATGAATGGACTTTGAGCAATTCCTACTATGGCTCTGCCTGAAGGAGGTAGATCTTTGTTATGTAGAATAGACTGGCCCAGGCCTTCATGCTCCATTGACAAAGGTATGGAGGGGCTGAGTTTCTGCTTCCCTTTTAGGACAAATATTCTGCTCTTTTAATATTTCCTAAAATATCTCATTTTCCTAGGAAAGGGGTGGGTGCCAACTTCCTACAAAAGTATAAAAAGAGAATCATGAAAAGCGTGAGGGTGAGGGTGAGGATTAACCTTAATAATGCTGTACTTTATTTTCCATTTTTCCCCCTTTCATTTTCATATAAGTATTTTCAATAAAGGGTTAGAGTTTGAGTTAACCCTAACCCTAATCTTAACCATAGCCTACTCCTTTATTGAAAAGATCTATATGATAATGAAAGAATAAATGCAAAATAAAGTGCCTAACTTTTTTACTGAAAAAAAAAAGAAGAGAGAAAAACCAGTATTGACCGATTCGTTGCAACAAAGAAGGCTAGAATGGCATTTTAGTGGGAGTATTTTATACTTTGCCGGGTTGCTTTTTGGCCTTGCATAAAACACCTAGGTAATGTATGAAATATTAAGAGGTGAAATTCAGCAGCTTCTGACAGGTTCTGGAGAACTGGTAGAGGAAATTTTGAGTAGTTCAGAGAACCGGCAAATACCACCTCTGGCTGGCCCCAGAGTGGGGTGGGAATGAAGATGTTGCAGTACCCTTCCCCTGCCACGCCCAAGAAGCCACACCCAACAAGCCATGCCCATAGAACCGGTAGTAAAAAAAAAATTGGAATTCCACCACTGGTTTAATACTTGGAAGTCCTACTTTTTGCATTCTCTGGATTTCCTAGGGATTCTATCAAATGCCTAATTTTACACATGATGGTAACATTGAGATATCAACCTAATCAGAACAGAGCTGGAAGTCAAGCAGGAGACCGTATACCATTTCAGACAGGTGGCTATCCAATCTCTTCTTAAAAACGTCCAATGATGCAGCACCCATAACTTCTGAAGGGAACTCATTCCACTGGTTAATTGTTCTCACTGTTAGGAAGTTTCTCCTTAATTCCAGGTTGTCTTCTCTCCTTGATTAGTTTCCATTCATTGCTTCTTGTCTTGCCTTCTGGTGCTTTGGAAAATAAGTTGACCCCTCCTCTTTGTGGCAGCCCCTCAAATCCTGGAATATTGCTATCACGTCACCCCTAGTTCTTCTTTTCTCTAGACTAAAGGTAAAGGGTAAAGGTTGCCCTCGCACATACGTGCTAGTCGTTGCCGACTCTAGGGGGCGGTGCTCATCTCCGTTTCAAAGCCGAAGAGCCAGCGCTGTCCGAAGACGTCTCCGTGGTCATGTGGCCGGCATGACTCAACGCCAAAGGCGCAAGGAACGCTGTTACCTTCCCACCAAAGGTGGTCCCTATTTTTTCTACTTGCATTTTTATGTGCTTTTGAACTGCTAGGTTGGCAGAAGCTGGGACAAGTAACGGGAGCTCACCCCGTTACACAGCAGCACTAGGGATTCGAACCGCTGAGCTGCCGACCTTTCAATCGACAAGCTCAACATCCTAGTCCCTGAGCCACCGCGTCCCTATTCTCTAGACTAGCCATACTCAATTCCTGCCACCGTTGTTCGTATGTTTTAGTCTCCAGGCCCTAAATCACCTTATTTGCTCTTTGGCCTTGGTTGCTACCCTATTAAAATACTTCCTTGCAGCAGTTTCCTTTACTGATGACAGTGGATTTAAAAGACAGAAATTATCTACCTCTTTAATATCAACACTTTCCTAATCTTTATTACAGGCTTAGAGTCAGAGAACATAATATGTATCAACTGGGTTTATCAGATAAATAAATTCATATGCCTATAATCTATGGATATAATTAAAAGTAAGCATAAAATAGAACAACACAGCAGTAGTAATCCAAAGAATAGTAATGATAAGATAATTATATCTGAGAGGAACAGAATAATAAAACTCAGCAACCTAAAACAATACACCAGAGTCCAGGTCAGAGAGAAGAAACAACAAATAAGTTTCCAACTATATTTTTAATTGATTTTTTAAAAAGAAAGATTAAACACACAATCCAGAAAGATCTTGCCAGACTTAACCAATGGGTCCGATCCAACAACATGAAATTTAATGTGGAGAAAAGCAAAGTTTTACACCTGGGCAGGAAAAACCAAAGTTACAAGTACAGATAAGGTTCAAAAAGAGTGTGAGAAGGACCTTGGAGTCCTAGTGGACTATCACTTAAACATGAGTCAACAGTGGGCAGCCGCAGCCAAAAAAGCTAATACAATCCTTGGTTGTATAAACCAGAAGTCTCCAACCTTGGCCACTTTAAGACTTGTGGACTTCAACTTTCAGAGTTCCTCAGCCAGCTTTGCTGGCTGAGGAATTCTGGGAGTTGAAGTCCACAAGTCTTAAAGTGACCAAGGTTGGAGATCCCTGGTATAAACAGAGGCATAGAATCAAAATCACGTGACATATTAGACCTGCTTTATAAAGCCTTAGTAAGGCCACACCTGGAATACTGCATGGCCACGAATATGTCGACTAGGGGTGACATGATATGCCATACGCTTAAAAATAAATATGTTCCTTTATAAATTTAAGTTTTAATCTAAGGTTAAAACATAACTCCCTTCTTTCTGTAATCTCTTGCATAATCATCAAAACCAGGGGTCTCCAACCTTGGTTTCTTTAAGACTTGTGGACTTCAACTCCTAGAGTTCCTCAGCCAGCTTTGCTGGCTGAGGGACTTTGGGAGTTGTTTTTTTTAAAATTTGCATTTATATCCCGCCCTTCTCCGAAGACTCAGGGCGGCTTACACTATGTTAGCAATAGTCTTCATCCATTTGTATATTATATACAAAGTCAACTTATTGCCCCCAACAATCTAGTCCTCATTTTACCTACCTTATAAAGGATGGAAGGCTGAGTCAACCTTGGGCCTGGTGGGACTTGAACCTGCAGTAATTGCAAGCAGCTGTGTTAATAACAGACTGTCTTAGCAGTCTGAGCCACCAGAGGACTTCACCAGAGTTGAAGTCCACAAGTCTTAAAGGGACCAAGGTTGGAGACCCCTGATCAAAACCATAAATCATAAAAGTCATTTTTTTTCTGTTTCATGCAAAAAAGTCTATAGGGGTTTTCAGTCAACACACTGATAATCAGAAGTGGGAGTCACTTACCTTCCCTACTGGTTTGCAAATGTGAACATCTCTGCGCATGCGCATGGTCTTTCATGCATGCTCTTTGCTTGTGCATTATGTCTGGGCAGGTGGGCGGAGCCTCCTGTGGTTACCACTACAGGTTCGCCCGGGCAGGTGGGCGGAGCCTCCTGTGGTTACCACTACAGGTTCGCCCGAACCAGACAGAACGGGCTGAATCCCACCTGTGCTGATAATGTGTGTGTTCTTTGATCGGAGGTTTAGACATCTTGGCAAGTTCCATCAACTTCACCAACCATTCCTCCATTGTGCGTAGTGCTGAATGTTTCAATCTTTCTGCATACAGTAATGTTGCTACTAGTTGTCGTGTACAAAAACTGTGATGAAAACGTTAAAAAAATGCTATCTGGGTTGGTGGGATTGATGATAGACGATCTCATGAACAGAGGCACTGGATTACCTAATCCAATGAGGTTGAAAAACCAGCTGAGTTTTAATGATGTATTGTAAAGAATTATGGTGCTTGCTGATTATATCAGTAGCGGAAGTTCTCTATGTAAACAAAGATCTTTATCATGCTATGAATGTTGATTGCTCATTAATGTAATAATAGAGGTGCCATCCTAAACTATGAATAGATACTGGCATTGACAGAATGTCACACTGAAATGAAAGCCTCATAGTTTTTGGTTTCTGAACATAAAATAAGTCTTACCTGAATTGAGTCATTCTGGATAGAACTTTAGGTATATCCGTAACAGGGGTGAGATACTACCAGTTTGGACCGGCTCGCCTGAACCGGTAGTAATAAAAGCTACCAGTTTGGGCAAACTGATAGTAAAAAAAATGCTACTGGTTCAGACGAATTGGTATTTCCGACGATCAGCCATGTGACGCCATTTATATTTGCTAGAAAGCAGGAAGTCCTGCTTTCTAGCGAATCTAAATCACACGGCACAGCTGTTTCCCCTCTCACTGTTCTACTTACCTTAGAAAAGGTTTCTTACTCCTCCTTTTTCAGCGCTGCGCAGTAGCGCCTGTACTGCGCCTGCATGCAAAGCGCGCAGTTGGCACATACCACGCATGCACATGTGCAGCGAAGCGAACCAGTAGCAGACTTAAGAGCATTTCACCCCGATCCATAATTTCTATTTTTAAATTGTAGTGTGATTTGGACCACAGTTCGAATACAAAATGTTATAAGTAGTCCTCGATGTACACCCACAATTGAGCCCCAAATTTCTGTTGCTAGGCCCCATTTTACAACCTTTCTTACCACAGTTGTTAAGTGATTCACTGCAGTTCTTAAGTTAGTAACACAGCTGTTAAGTGAATCCGGCTTCCCCATTGACTTTGCTTGACAGGAGGTTGTAAAAAGTGATCACCCAAACCTGGGACATTGCAACCATCATAAATGTGAGCCAAGCATCCTGTTTTTTTTTTTTTTTTTTATTGAAAGAGTTTTAAAAAAACAAAAATATTTTTCCCCCTTTTTTCCCCCTCCCTCCCAAAAAAACAAAAACAAAACACCCCCCTCCCTTCCCCACCCCCCGGCTTCCCGGGTCAATCACAAGGTAAAGTTATACATAAACCAAACATAGAATAAAATTTTCCCTTCCAATCCAAATAACCACATCCAAAGCTTTTCGTCTCCCAACCCCCTCCCCATTACATAAAATAACTTTCTAATTATTCAAAGGCAATCTGATATTTCTTAATCTGATATCTGTTTTGTAAATAATCAATCCATTTTTTCCATTCAATTAAATATCTTTCCTGCGTATTGTCTTTTAAAAACGCTGAGATTTTAGCCATCTCAGCCAAATTAATAACTTTCAATATCCATTCTTCTATTGTAGGTATCTCTTCTTTCTTCCAGTATTGTCCAATCAATAGTCTTGCTGCTGTTATTAAATTCAAAATCAATTTAATCTCAATCCCTGTACAATCCGTTATAATTCCCAAAAGGAAAAATTGTGGCAGGAACTTTATCTTCTTCTTCAGTACATTTTGAATAATCCACCAAATTCTTATCCAAAAGACCTTAATTTTCTTGCAAGTCCACCAAATATGAAAATATGTAGCATCATCACAATCACATCTCCAACATTTCGCTTGGATATTAGGATACATACATGATAATTTTTTGGGATCTAAGTGCCATCTATAAAACATCTTATAAAAATTTTCCCTTAAATTCTGTGCTTGTGTAAACTTAACATTTCTAACCCAAATTTTCTCCCATGTTTCCAACATTATTGGTTCCTGAATATTCTGTGCCCATTTTATCATACAATCCTTTACCAAATCCTTTTCGAATCTATTTCAAGCAACACATTATACAATCTCTTTATATGCTCCTGGGTCTGATTTCTAATTTGCTTTATTAAATTTTCCTCCTTTGCATTATACCAATTTTTGATCTTCTTTCCATCTAGCACTTATTTGCCCATATTGAAACCAAGTATAATTCCTCCTTCTTCATTTAATACCTGTAATGATTTTAATTGCAATCTACCTCCTTCAGCATACAAAAGTTCTTTATATGTAATCATTTCCTGTTTCTGTTCTATATTTATATTCTCTATTGCATGTCTAGGGCTCGCCCATATAGGAATCTTGTAATCTAATTTATAGGAATATTTTTCCAGACCATAAAGAGCACTTCTCAACACATGATTCTTAAAAGCCCTATCCACTTTTTTTCCATAAAATAAATACGCATGCCATCCATATAACAAGTCATAACCTTCTATATTCAAAATTCTTTCCTCTGTTAAGTTAAACCAGTCACTTATTACTGAAAGGGTTACTGCTTCATAATATAGTTTAAAGTTAGGCATTCTTAAACCACCTCTTTCCCGTGAGTCCTGTATTATTTTCATTTTAACCCTCGCCTTTTTACCCTGCCATATAAATTTCAAGCATCCTGTTTTTGGTCATGTGACCATGGATATGCTGCAATAGTTGTAGGTTATTTTTTTCCATTCTGTTGCACCCTTTGAACAGAATGGTTGTAAGTCGAGGACTACCTGCGTTATTCTTAGTAGTCCACATTTTCTCTTTCAAGCTAGATGTCTGCAAAAAATGATGAAAGTGCCTTTGGGAATCTAAACCTGGTTCAAAAACAGTAACTGTGAGAGGGACCCTGGAGTCTTAGTGGATGATCACTTAAATATGAGCCAGCGGTATGTGGCAGCAGACTAAAAAAAAAAAAGCTAATTCAATCCTTGGTTGCATAAACATAAGGTATACATAAGATATTTGAAGACTAATCTGTAAATCTCCGTATTCAATCGATGCCGATTCGATCCGTTGCATGTGATGTGATGTATTTATATTTGACTTGACACACGGAAGAATGCGCCACACGCAAGAATGCGCCACGCGCAAGTGGCTTCTTACTGAAACGTGACATGGCACACATGCATAGATTAGACTCACTTCTTTCTCAGTGAATATTCAATCATACACAGGTGAGCACAATAATTCACGTTTTATTAATTCATTATCTATTTAATAATTTCCAAATCTGTATAAGTTTATTTACAAGTTTATTCGCTTATGTTATTGTTTCAGTTTTAATAATTAATTTTATTTATTCAATTACTAATGATTTTTGGAAAAGTGAGAAATCGAGATTGAATGTTGATACTCCAGCTGCAGCACTTGCCCAAAATTCAATATGAAGGATATTTCTTGTTCAAATATTTCCAATATATTGTTAGAAGATGATACATTGACAAAAAATATTCATTCAATGGAAAAGTACTCATTTAAATAATAATTAATAGGCATGTAAGCACAATTACAACAGAAAATGTTATTGTTACAAATGTTTTTTTATTATGCATTTATCATATTATAGTGTAGTCTGTATTATTGTTGCAGTGAATAAAATGTTTCTTTTATTTATGATATTTTTTTTCTTCAATTTATTTGTGTCTTCCTTCCTTGTAAAAAAGTTGGTCACCTTAATAAACAGAGGTATAGAATCAAAATCGTGTGAAATATTAGTACTGCTTTATAAAGCCTTAGTAAGACCACACTTGGAATACTGCATCCAGTTTTGGTCACCACATTACAGAAAAGATATTGAGGGTTTGGAAAAAGTGCAAAAAAAAAAAAAAAGCAACTAAGATGGTTAAAGGCCTGGAGACTAAAACATGGAAGAATAGCTGCAGGATTTGGATTTGGCTAGTCTAGAGAAAAGAAGGACTAGGGGGGGCATTATAGCAATATTCAAGTATTTGAGGGACAAAGAGGAGGCGGTCAACTTATTTTCCAAAGCAACAGAGGGCAGGACAAGAAACAATGGATGGAAACTAATCAAGGAGATAAGCAACCTGGAATTAAGGAGAAACTTTCTAACAGTGAGGACAATTAACCAGTGGAACAGCATGCCACCAGAAGTTGTGGGTACCTCATCACTGGAGGTTTTTAAGAAGAGACTGGACAGTCACTTGTCTGAGATGGTATAGGGCAGTGATGGTGAACCTTTTCGGTGCCGAGTCCCCCAAAATGCAATGCGAGCACCCCCCGCTCATGCGCCCTGCCCCCATGCATGCGCCCCCATGCATGCCCTTGCATGTCCTTGCATGCACCCCACCCCCCTCACCCATTTTTGGCTTCCAGGTTGGTGCAAGAGGTCTTCCAGGCCCAAAATGGGGCATGGGGGGGCACATGTACAAAGTGCAATGTGAGGGCCCCCCCAAGTATGCATGCCCCCCACGCAAGCGCACATGTGTCCCCCGCATGCCCCCTTCCCCCTGCACATGCGCGGCAGAGACCCGAAGGCCAGCTGGCCGGCGGGATGCACGCGCCCCGCTGTGGTGATGGCTGGCATGCCCACAGAGAAGGCTCTGCATTTCATCTCTGGCACGCGTGCCATAGGTTTGCCATCACGGGTATAGGGTCTCCTGTTTGAGAAGGGGGCTGGACTAGAAGACCTTCTAAGTCCCTTCCATCTCTGTTCTGATTGATTGATTGATTGATATCCTATGAATATTGGAGCAAAAGCAGATGAACGAAAAATAACGTTGGAATGCTGATGAGGTGATTTTGATGGAATTCTTGGGAACAATGGTTGGGAATGAAAAACCGGGTTGATCATTCCATGGAACCAGGAGTTAAAGCCAGGAATGTAGGCATCCCGGAAGATCCAACCAAGTTATTTTTGGTGAAGATATAGGTTCAGGAATGCATTAGGATGGGAACAAAGTTGTCTCTGGGGGCGATGGGTGTGCTTATCTTCAGTGAGTCATTAAAGGAAGAGGTTGAGATGTTTCTCAGCGGTTTGGAATGTTTATGTGTCAGGGAATTGTGCAGCAGGTGTCCAAATCAGCTAAGTCAGAGACACTGACACAAACTTGCAGTTTTATATAAACATATTTAACATCTGTGTTAACAGCAGACAAGGTGGTCAGGAACATCATGAGGTAAATCTTAACAGCACACAGAGCACACAGAAGAAAAAGGCGGGAAAAAAGGGAACCTCCCCCTTTACACTCACAGTAACCAATGAGGTAAATCTTAACAGCACACAGAACACACAGAAGAAAAAGGCGGGAAAAAAGGGAACCTCCCCCTTTACACTCACAGTAACCAATCACAGCATAGATTACCTCACGCAGGAGCCAAACCTCTCCAATCAATCAAGGACAACCGTGTGTTCTGGCCCATTGGCCGCTTTACTGTTCCCGCTGCTAAATTTAATATCCTAACATTATGGAATTATGGACTATAGGACGATGATATATATATAGGAAAAGAAAGGCCATAGGTTAAGCTAAAAAAATAAATAAAATAAAGACGGGATTGAGACGGAAAAGTGAAGAGGAGCTGAGGGGTGAAAGCTGAATGAAGGACAGAAATGGAAAAACCAGAGAGTGAAAGTATAGAAAAAGTCTGGAATCACGAAATATGTTTTACCAGCTCAGATAAAAAAAAACAGAAGCTGCGTTTGTGTCAATTTTTTTTACTACCGGTTCTGTGGGTGTGGCTTGGTGGGCGTGGCATGGCTTGGTGGGCATGGCAGGGAAAGCTACTGTAAAATCTCCATTCCCTCCCTGATCCAGGGGAAGGTTACTCCAAAATCCCCATTTCCTTCCAATCAGCTGGGACTCGGGAGGCAGAGAATAGATGGGGGCGGGGCCAGTCAGAATTTTTACTACCAGTTCTCCGAACTACTCAAAATTTCCGCTACCGGTTCTCCAGAACTGGTCAGAACCGGATGAAACCCACCTCTGGTTTGCGTTAACGGTTACCTGTCAGCTTAAATTGTGTCAGTCTTAGCTTTCTTCTGCTAAGCGTGCTGTGCAAAACGGTCGCTTTAGTTGAAGGTTAAGGAATTAGTCCAGTCTTAGGGGGTGGGGTGGGGGGAAGGTTAATTAAGTAACCTGGTTAAGTGTGGTATGTGAATGGAGCAATGCTAATGAATTCTTCAGCCACAGCAGCCTGAAAAACCTGTGGAGATTTAATTAGGTATGGTTTAAGGTGAGGTAAGGTTTCTTTTGTTGTGGTTGGTATTTGTTACTTTATGGAAATCATGTAGACTATTTTGGAAATGGATGTCAATAAGTCCCATTTTATCCCCTCCCCCCAACACACACACAC
Source organism: Ahaetulla prasina (assembly GCF_028640845.1). Lineage (NCBI taxonomy): Eukaryota > Metazoa > Chordata > Lepidosauria > Squamata > Colubridae > Ahaetulla > Ahaetulla prasina. The sequence continues at coordinate 107,939,123 of NC_080544.1, forward strand.
ACACACACACACACAAACACACACACACATATATGCAGGTTTTGGTATGTTCGGGTCTTTTCCCGTGTAAGATTGGAAGTATTTAGGCAACGTTTCGATGAGAGCTCACTCATCATCTTCAGGTTTTGGCTTTGTTCTTATGTGAGCATATTATTTGCTCGCATAAGAACAAAGCCAAAGGCTGAAGATGATGAGTGAGATCTCATCGAAACGTTGCCTAAATACTTCCAATCTTACACGGGAAAAGACCCAAACATACCAAAACCTGCATATATATACCCGTGAAAACCTACGAAAACAAATACACACACACACACACACACACACACACACACACACACACACACACAGTGTTTCTCAACCTTGGCAACTTTAAGATATGTGGACTTCAACTCCCAGAATTTTCTGCTAGCTATGTGGACTTCAACTCCCAGAATTTTCTGCTAGCTATGTGGACTTCAACTCCCAGAATTTTCTGCTGGCTGGGGAATTGTGGGAGTCGAAGTCCACACACGTTCAAACGCTCAAGGTTGAGAAACACTGTTGTAAGATATTAATCAGCATCCAATCGTCTTAAAGTTGTGAAGAGGTGGGAAAAGGGAACAGTTGTACAGCTCTAATTTAAGACCTGTGCTCCCGATTCTTTATGTAATTGTTGATTTCCTACATGTCTAAGTAACTATTGAAAATCTGTGCCCTGATATCGGATCTTCCCCAAGGCTCTAAGGTTGCCTATCCTAAGGTAATAAATAATAACAATAATTTTATTATTAAAATAGTAAATTAGTTATATTTTATTATAACATATCCTAAGGTAATAAATAATAACAATAATTTTATTATTAAAATAGTAAATTAGTTATATTTTATTATAACATACATAAATATTTTATATTTTTATTTTTATTTATTTATTATTTATATATATATATATAATATTATATTATACATAAATATCTAAAATATTTTATATAAAATAATAAAATAATTAAAATTAGTAATAAGAATGTAATAAAACACAATTCTGATGTACCTTGCAGGCTGACATAAGGTCTCTGGTCCAAATGTACACACTCACGTATATGCATATATATGTGTATACATGTGTGTGTGTACGTATATGTGTCTGTATGTGTAGATTATATATGTGTGTGTATGCATACACACAAACAAACACAGAGACATATTTTTAGCAGGTGGTAACAGGGAATACATATAGTCAAAGCTATGGTTTTTCCAATAGTGATATGTGGCTATGAAATAGACTAGACTAGAATTCTTTATTGGCCAATGTAATTGGACACACAAGGAATTTGTCTTTGGTGCATAAGCTCTCAGTGTACACATTTGCGAACTGGTAAAAAGGTAAAGGTTCCCCTCTCACATACGTGCTAGTCGTTGCCGACTCTAGGGGGCGGTGCTCATCTCCGTTTCAAAGCCGAAGAGCCAGTGCTGTCCGAAGACGTCTCCGTGGTCATGTGGCCGGCATGACTCAATGCCAAAGGCGCACGGAACGCTGTTACCTTCCCACACAGGTGGTCCCTATTTTTTCTACTTGCATTTTTATGTGCTTTCGAAACTGCTAGGTTGGCAGAAGCTTGGACAAGTAATGGAACTGTAAAAGAACTGGTAGGGAAGGTAAATTAATCCCACCTCTGGCCTGGATGATTGAGTTTTCATTGACATAGTGCAATGAATTTTGGGGAGAAACCCATGCAGTTGGTGCGGCAAGAGTTAGTACATTCCAATGACTCTCTGCCTAACTAATTTTGTTTTATTTTGACTGAAGAAGTTAGTTGGATGAGTAACGCAACGTGTCACGTTAACACACTTTGGTCCAGTTGCCACGATTTAACCTTTTTTAGATTTATTTTTAAAAACCTTTCCCCCCATTTTTGTGTAGACTTTTTGTTTAAATCATTAAAAAAAACACAAAATTTCATATCAGGGCAATTTAAATAGGTGCCCTATTATTATATAATTATTTCTGTGATGCTGGGAAAAGATCAAGTGCATCAAATTAACATAGAAGTAGCTCTTATCCGGTTGGATGTCAGACTGAGTCAACTCTTTAATGCTATACTTTGTCGAAATAAAACTTGCTCAGAAATAACAAAGGAAGTACACAGCTTAATGAAAGAATTTCCCACAGGTACCCTATACAAACACACCTCCAGAGACAAAACCACAGGTACCTGCTATCTAAAATATGCTAACCAGCAAATCTGGATACTTTAGATAATTTCTCACAATGCAGGGAATTAGATTTAGGGAACAGATGCAAACTGCCCTTCACAAAGGAAAAATATGACTTCCAGGCCTGACACCAACAAGCTTTGAGACTGATGTACATTTTAAAAAGTGGAAGGAGTTTCGACCCTTGCTAGAAAGCTCATTTTTAAGTTCCTTTTTTTGAAATTGGGTACTTGCTGAATTCTGTCTTTTTTATTTATTTATTTTTGTCACAACAATATATACAATCATCAACATAAAAATAACTCATCATGAGAGAAACAGTATATATAAGTAAAAGTATAAGTAAAAGTATGCATATAATATTATAATGAAGAGAACGGTAGGGCAGGAACGGTAGGCACTTTTGTGCTCTTATGCACGCCCCTTATAGTTCTCTTAGGAATGGGGTGAGATCAATAGTAGACAGTTTTTGGTTGAAGATTTTGGGGTTTTGAGTAGAGACTATAGAGTCAGGTAGTGAGTTCCAAGCATTAACAACTCTGTTACAAAAGTCATATTTTCTGCAATCAAGTCTGAAGCGGTTGACATTAAGTTTGAATCTATTGTCTGCTCTTGTATTGTTGCGATTGAAGCTGAAGTAGTCTTTGACAGGAAGGATATTACAATAGATGATTCTGTGTGTTAAACACAGATCATGTCGGAGTCGGCGGAGTTCTAAGTTTTCTAAACCCAGGATTTCAAGCCTGGTGGTATAAGGTATTTTGTTGATTTCAGAGGAGCGAAGAACTCTTCTAGTAAAATATTTTTGGATGCATTCGATAGTATTAATGTTAGAGATGTGGTATGGGTTCCAGACAGATGAGCTGTATTCAAGAATAGGTCTAGCAAATGTTTTGTATGCTCTGGTTAGTAGTGTAGAGTTTTTGGAAAAGAAGCTATGTAAAATTAAGTTTACGCTACGTTTAGTTTAAGCTACGTAAAATTAAGTTTAATTAAAATTAAATTTATATTCTTGCTCCTTACATTAACTGTTTTGAGTCCAAAATACAAGGAAGAAAGATTGATAACTAGAACAGTTGGTCAGTCTGCTTATTTGGATGCCTCAGACCAGTGTTTTTCAACCTTGAAAATGTGTGGATTTCAAGATGGCGTTTCTATCACCATCTTTTCTAGTAGTGGACAATTGTTCATCAGGAATCTCATCACAATAAGGCAACAGCTCTGCTATTTTGTAAACAAAATCAATGTGCTTAGGCACTTTAGGGACAAACTAGACCAGTGGTAGTCAACCTGGTCCCTACCGCCCACTAGTGGGCATTCCAGCTTTCATGGTAGGCGGTAGGGGTTTTGTCTGATACTGAAGCACTTTCCTTTTTTTAATTTAATTGACTTTTTAAAAGAATTTCATAGCATTATTTAAAAACATTTTCATTCGGTTTTCATAAAATTCCCCGTGACAATTTAAATTTCTGAAAATATACTATTTGTATCGCCCGTGCATAAGTTTAGTTCACGTTATGTAAGTGAAACTAAATGGCGCTATAGTGCGACCACAAACAAAAGATCCTCATCCCAGAATAGCTCACGCATCTCCCCCCACACCACCCAGCTGTAACAGACAAGCAGAGCTGGTAGCCGGTGCCCCCCAAAACCCAATCCACGATGCGTGAGAGGCATGCGCAGACGACGATACACGGCGTATTACTGTGGAACCGGTGGACGGTTAGAAAATTTTACTACTAACAGAGATACAAAAGTGGGCAGTAGGTATAAAAAGGTTGACTACCCCAAACTAGACACTTGTGTCCTGTTATGTCATCCATCTTTCCACCTTAAGAGGCATGCGTAAGAGCACCAGCGTGCCTACCATTCCTGTCCTAATGTTCCCTTTGATTGTATCCAATTCGTATAGTTATTTCATGCTTATACCTATATATACCGTTGTGTTTGACAAATAAATAAATAAATACAGGTATTCCTCGACTTACGACCACAGCTGAAATTTTGGTCTTCATTGTGGTCATAAGTTGAGTACCTGTATAAGATTTGCAGAACGAAGGACAAACTCCCTGTAGCAAAGCCCAGATAAATTAGCTTTCAGATTATCTGCCTCTGTAGCTAGAGTGTGTTTAAAAGATTATGGAAGCGGAACAGGTTTTACCAGAGAAGACTAGCACTGATCGGAAAGTAGATTAAAAAAGATGACAGGTTTTAAGAATGACATGGGAAAAGATACCACACTGAACAATCAAAAGAAGCTGGCTGATGTCTTAAAAATTAAATGGGACATACAAATAAACAACAACAACAAACTGACCCAGCTAATCTTTACACTGGATATAGAAAAGATGCTTGTTAAAGCTTTGAAGGATTTTGTGAGAAGGGACCAAGTCGAGGGACAAAAAGAAAAAGTGAAAGGAAATCAAGTTTTAGGACATTATTTGAAGAGGCGGTGGTAAAGATAAAGATTGTTTTGTTTGGAGAGAAGAAATTGGTGAGTACAACTGATGGCTAACTTTGCACAATGTGTTTATGTGCTATCAGGGTTTCCTTCTGAAGGGATATTACTTAATCGAATAGTTTTCATAGATGGATATGTTCTTGTGAAGGGTTAAGAAACTAATAATTGGACAAAGGAGATGGGTATGCAAGTTTTTGTATCGCAAAACAATTTGATCCTATCAGCTTGGAATGAGACACATCTTTATGTAATTTAATGCTTTAAAGCAGGGGTCTCCAACCTTGTCAACTTTAAGACTTGTGGACTTCAATTCCCAGAGTCCCTCAGCCAGCAAAGCTGGCTGAGGTACTCTGGGAGTTGAAGTCCACAAGTCTTAAAGTTGACAAGGTTGGAGACCCCTGCTTTAAAGAGCTCACCTGGTTTTTCTGTTTGAACAAAAGTTCCACCTCCGAGGGTTATATTTAGAGGATTATTTAGTAATTTGGATTGGATCCATGCTAGCTTAAAGTGCCTCCTCCTCCTTTTCCTACTCTTACATTGGATAATAATATATGCAGTGCTAGTATACAGGTAATCCTTGACTACAACCATCCTTTTAATGAGCGTTCGGACTTATTATTGCTTCTTTCACTTATTGAAAAGTCCGAGTATTCACTTTCTTTCTTTTCTATACCTTGGAAGGGGTCTAGATGCAATATTAACAATAATAGCCATATTTCCTAGCCATTTAAATGGAGAAATGAGGTTGTCTTCTCACTTCGCTTTCATTCATTATTGTTGTACAACCTCTAAGTTGTATGATAAAATCGAATCCCTTAAAAGATTGTGAAATTCACAGAGTTAGTCACGTTATCAGTGTCTTTCCTGATGATATTTTTTTTAAAATTCCAATCTGGAAGGAGTAATTCCTACTCAAACTCCTTCTATGAGAAAGATGGGCTGTTAAGAAGTTTGATATATAAATCAGTTTGATATATATCAACAGGACTGTTTATTTATTTATTTACACACACACACACACACACACACACATCTTATATGTACATATATACACACACACCTCTTACATGTATATATAAGGTATGTATGTTTGTTTTCATAGGTTTTCACGGGTATAGATATGTAGTTCTTGGCGTATTCGGGTCTTTTCCTCTGTAAGGTTGAAAGAATCTAGGCGACGTTTCGACGAGGTCCCACTCATCATCTTCAGGCTGATGTTTTCGGCTTTGTGCTTGTGCGAGAAAGGCCAGCCTGAAGATGACAAGTGGGACCTCGTTGAAACATCACCTAGATACTTTCAACCTTACATGGGAAAAGACCCGAATACGCTAAGACCTACAAGATATATATGTACATATACATACCTTATATGTACCTTACATCAGTGGTGGTATTTAGCCAGTTCGCACCAATTCGGGAGAACCGGTTGTTAACTTTCTGAGCAGTTTGGTGAACTGGTTGTTGGAAGAAATCATTAGGGCAGAGAACCGGTTGTTAAATTATTTGAATCCCACCACTGCCTTACATGTATACATATATATACCTTACAGGTATTCAGACCTTACATGTACATATAAGGTATGTTCACACACACAAAGAAAGGAAGGAAGGAAGGAAGGAAGGAAGGAAGGAAGGAAGGAAGGAAGGAAGGAAAGGGAAGTGGGGAAGGAATACACACACACACACAAAACCTACACAAATAGTATACAAATAGTCCTGTGGAAACAAAGAAGAGAAATAGGAGGTTGAACTTGAAAGACGAGAGATTCAGGATCAAAAGCAGGAGGAATTTCTTGATAGTAAGGCTTGTTGATCAGTGGAATAGCTGATTCAAATCAGTGGAGGAGCTTTACCACCTTGAAATTTTCAAAAAATGAATTTGATAATTATCTAGGGGGGGATAGTTAAATAAATTTAGGAGCAAGAAGTCTTCAAAGGTCTTTTCCAAATTATACCACTTACAATTCTTGAATTTCTTCTCATGATGGTTTCACCTGCGAGCATTTGTGTGTCATGTCGCATGTGTGGCCGTTTCGGTTGGGTGTTGGAACTGTTGGATGAGATAACGCAACGCTTCACACAGGTCTATTATTGCCACAGCTCTTTTGGCAACCTACTTTTCTCTATTTTACATCTAATTAATGAAGCATCTCCCTCCTACATCCTCAGTGAGAGACTATCAGGAAAAAGGAAAAACAGAATGAAAATAACAGACAATCACAACACCTGCTTACAAAAGTAATTTTTGGCCTGGATTTTGAACTCACAATGAAGAGAATTTTATCTGGGAGAGATAATTGTGGTTGTGCTCAGATCGTTTTTGTATTAGGGCTTTCTGTCATCTCAAACAACAAGTAACACTTTCCATAAAATCTATAAAAGGTAACCAGCACCTGCATAACCTAACCATCATTCTCTCCCTTCCCACATTTTCCCGCTCCACCTCAATTTAAACCCTGCTCTAGCTACTCAAGATATCTGATAAAGTCAGTGACAGCCATGAAAGTCTATACCTTTTAATTGCATTCGTTGGTCAGAAAAGGTGCTACCTGACACCTGATTTTTTTTTACAGACAAGAAAGTATGACCAAGTCTTTAAACGCTGCTTAACATTTGAGATAACCTTGATTGTGGAACATGAGGCTGCGGATGTAGACCGGATCTATTTATGGCATATTTTCAGGTTTGTGTGACTTAGCAAATCTACACTATGAAGAATGTAGGCAGCATCTTCAGCTAAAGAGCCACGGTGGTGCAGTTGTTAGAATTTATTTATTTATTTATTTATTTAATCAAATTTTTATACCGCCCTATCTCCCAAAGGACTCAGGGCGGTTTACAGCCAGATAAAAATACAGAAATCATACACAATAAAAACTAATTAAAAAACTTATTTAAATAGGCCAAAATTTAAAATTACAATTAAAATGATAAAACCCTATTACCTAAAATTAATAATTAACCCCAGTTAAAATTAAATAAAACTTTTAAAACTTTTAGTCCAGTCCCGCTTGGATAAATAAATGCGTTTTCAGCTCACGGCGAAATGTCCGAAGATCAGGCGCTTGGCGTAAACCAGGGGGAAGTTCGTTCCAAAGCGTAGGAGCTCCCACAGAGAAGGCCCTGCCCCTGGGGGCCACCAGCCGACATTGTTTGGTGGACGGCACCCTGAGAAGACCCTCTCTGTGTGAGCGTACGGGTCGGTGGGAGGCATGAGGTAACAGCAGGCGGTCCCGTAAGTACCCGAGCCCTAAGCCATGGAGCGCTTTAAAGGTGGTAACCAAAATCTTAAAGCGCACCCTAAAGACCACAGGAAGCCAGTGCAGACTGCGTAGTAGTGGTGTTACATGGGAGCAATGAGTGGCTCCCGTTACTACCCGCGCAGCTGCATTCTGGACTAGCTGCAGCCTCCGGGTGCACTTCAAGGGCAGCCCCATGTAGAGAGCATTGCAATAGTCCAAACGAGATGTAACCAGAGCGTGAGTGACCGTGCATAAGGCATTCCGGTCAAGGAAGGGGCGCAACTGGCGGACCAAGCGTACTTGGTAAAAGGCCCTCCTGGAGACGGCCGCCAGATGATCATCGAACGACAGCCGCCCATCCAGGAGGACACCCAAGTTGCGCACCCTTTCCAATGGGGCCAATAACTCGCCCCCAACAGTCAGCCGCGATTGCAGCTGACTGTATCGGGGTGCCGGCATCCACAGCCACTCCGTCTTGGAGGGATTGAGCTTGAGTCTGTTTCTCCCCATCCAGACCCGTACGGCTTCCAAGCACCGGGACAGCACTTCGACAGCTTCATTGGGGTGGTCCGGGGTGGAAAAGTACAGCTGAGTGTCATCAGCGTACAGATGGTAACTCACCCCGAAACCATTGATGACCTCACCCAGCGGCTTCATATAGATGTTGAACAGGAGAGGCGAGAGAATCGACCCCTGAGGCACCCCACACGTAAGGCGCCTCGCGGACGATCTCTGCCCCCCTGTCAACACCGTCTGTGGGTCAGAGAGATAGGAGGAGAACCACCGATAAACGGTGCCTCCCACTCCCAAACTCTCCAACCGGTGCAGCAAGATACCATGGTCGATGGTATCAAAAGCCGCTGAGAGATCTAATAGGACCAGGGCAGAGGAACAACCCCTATCCCTGGCCCTCCAGAGAATGCAGTACTGCAGGCTACTTCTGCTGACAGCTGCCTGCCTGCAATTTGGCAGTTCAAATCCCACCAGATTCAAGGTTGACTCATCCTTCCGAGGTGGGTAAAATGAGGATCCAGATTGTTGGAGGCAATACCCTGACTCTGTAAACCGCTTGGAGAGGGCTGTAAAGTCTAAGTGCTTATTGCTGGAGATATCTGGAGATATATTTCACCACAATCTCATCAACATTCTGGATCCCGTTCAAGCACAGGAAATATCTGAAAAACAGGGTTGATTAGATGAAAAACTAATCCTCTTTGTACAAGTAGAAACTGTCCATAACTTAGAAATGCTACATCCAGAATTTCCAGAATATGCCCACAGAAAGAAACAAGTAAAAAGGAGAAATTAAGCAGAGACAATAAAGAGAAGAAGTAAAAAAAGAAAAGAAAAAAAGAAGGAAGGAAGAAGAAACAAATAAAGAAAAAGAAACACCAGGGCTAGCAGGAATCAACACTAGAATTAATATCAGATTGACAATTAAGCAGTAAATAATACCCTAATCAAGGAATTACAAACTCAGGCAACTAAACAGTAAACAACAAAGAAGTACCAAGAAGAAAAAAAACACTCGCACCAACACTGAGAGGGCAACCCATTTAACTAAATACAACACAAACCCCTTCTCCCTTCTAGGACTGATGATGTTACCTAGTTGGGTAATGAAACATCTGCAAGAAAACCATCAAGTGCAGAGAGCACTAAGAACCCCACAAAAAAAAGAAAGAAATTGTCCTACTAGTGGCACCGCCAGTTGCCATGGTTCAAAGAAACCAGTTCAACTATATTTCATTTAAATATAGTTTTCTTTTAGATTGAATCAAATTTCCTTTGATCTTATAATCAGATGCTTCCTGTGGCATGGGAACTTATAATGTTGTTTTGTGTATCATTATGTGATGCGATATAAAATTGCTTCTAATGGTGATACCAAAGGAATTGTAGAAAGTATTGAAGATGACCTTGAAGGAGACATGCGGGAATCTTTACTCAGGCAAAAAGCTAAAGTACTTTTCAAACCCAGAAGGAGATAACATTCAAAAGTGGCCCTGGTAGACACATCTCTAATTCTCCAAACTATGAGAAAGAGGAGGAGGTACAGCATCATTAGACTTACAAGATTCTCTTATGATAAAAAAGGTAACGATTTCCCTTGTCCAGTTGTATTTGACGCTCATCTTGGGTTTTCTAGCCGAGGGAGCCAGAGTTGTCTGAAGATACTTCCATAGTCATGTTTTATTTAACTTATCTTATCTTATCTTATCTTATCTTATCTTATCTTATCTTATCTTATCTTATCTTATCTTATCTTATCTTATCCTATTTATTTATTTGTCAAGCATATATAAGATAACAGGTAAAAGTATAAACATAATTTGGATACATGAAAAAAGTAAGTAAAAAGGAATATTAGGACTGGGATGGTCGGCACGCAGGTGCACTTATGCACACTCCTTACAGACCTCTTAGGAATGGGGCGAGGTCAACATAGACAGTTTAAGCTTAAAGTTTTGGGGGTTCGGGGAAGAAACTACAGAGTCAGGTAGTGCATTCCAGGCATTGACCATTCGGTTGCTGAAGTCATATTTTCTGCAATCAAGTTTGGAGCAGTTTACCTTGAGTTTGTATCTATTATTTGCTTGTGTATTGTTGCGGTTGAAGCTGAAGTAGTCATTGGCAGGTAGGACATTGTGGTAGATAATTTTATGTATTATGCTTAGATCAGACTGAAGCTTGCGTAGTTCTAAGTTGTCTAAGCCCAAAATTTGGAGTCTGGTGGCATAAGGTATTTTATTGCGAGCAGAGGAGTGGAGGACTCTTTTTGTGAAATATCTCTGGACTCTCTCGATTGTATTTATGTCCAATATGCAGTGTGGGTTCCAGACAAATGAACTGTATTCAAGAATTGGTCTACCAAATGTTTTGTATGCTCTAGTTAGTAGTACAACATTACTAGAGAAGAAGCTACGCAAGATTAGGTTAACAACTCTTAGTGCCTTTTTGGCAATGTTGTTAGAGTGGATTCTGGCACTAAGATCTTTAGAAATGAGTATGTGGCCAGTATGACTATACACCTGAGGTGCACAGAATGCTCAACTTTCCCATTAAAGTGGTACCTATTTATCTACTTGCATGCTTTTGAACTTCTAGGTTGCCAGGAGCTGGGACAAGAATGAGAGCTCATCCTGGTCCTGTGGTGTTTGACAAACTGTCAATCTTTCGGTTGATAAACTCATCATCTAAACTGCTAGGCCACTATGCCCTACCCGGTTATAATAGCCAGTCTCAATAAAAGTAGTTTCAGCCATCTTCTGGAGTTGATTTCCTGGTCTGGTCTGTTGTAGGAGATGACTAGGCTGAGCCCGAGAGAGAGGTCAAATGCATCATCAATCATGAGTCCTTGTGTGCCCACAAGAGATCTAAGATTAGCCCACCATGAATTCCTTTCTTAATTCCTGCTAATTTCCTCCAACCATTAGTAGGTCAGATTCTTATAGAGGACTTAAGCTTGCAATAAATCTTTATACTAATTTGAATTGCCTGAATCTTCTGATTTCCCTGACGCTTGACATCTCCCTAGTGAGGTTGGTGGTTCTCAACTCATCCCGTTCTTTCATATTTGAAGACCACAAATCCATTGTTCACACAGTGAATAGAATAGAATTTAAGTGAATAGAATTGAATTTATTGGCCAAGTGTGATTGGACATACAAGGAATTTGTCTTGGTGCATATGCTCTCAGTGTACATAAAAGAAAAGATACGTTCATCAAGGTACAACATTTACAACACAATTGATGGTCAATATATCAATATAAATCATAAGGATTGCCAGCAACAAGTTATAGTCCTACAGTCATAAATGGAAAGAGATTGGTGATGGGAACTATGAGAAGATTAATAGTAGTGCAGATTCAGTAAATAGTTTGACAGTGTTGAGGGAATTATTTGTTTAGCAGAGTGATGGCCTTTGGGAAAAAACTGTTCTTGTGTCTAGTTGTTCTGGTGTGCAGTGCTCTATAGTGTCGTTTTGAGGGTAGTGGTTGAAACAGTTTATGTCCAGGATGCGAGGGGTCATCAGTGGTCTTTAACCAAGGGGTCTTTAACATTGGTCTTTAACCAAGAGGGATTGGCCACCTAGCTGCCATTTTGGTCCATTTGCTGATCAGATGGCATGACTATCCTGGGCTGGGTAAATGTAGCATCACATCACTCTGCCAACCGGCATGTAGAATCATGTTGCCAAAGTCTCTTCCCTTCAATTATGCAAATAAACATCATCCAAGCATGCTCGCTGATAATCATATTCTATTATAACAGGTTTGGAGGCAAGCCATTCCTATCATAATTGAATATGGTGTAAGAAGTGTTGTTTACATTTTTAACATAGAGAGTATAAAAGGCTGAAAAACAGAGTCCTCCTCTCTCAGGAAGACCAAATCTGCTGGGGAAAAGAGATCCAGCTTAGCCAGCTTGAGGTAGACCAAGAGCGATTAAAAAAAAAAGGATAAAAAAAAAATGGAGGAAGTTGGAAAATGGTTGCTGGCTTTGTTCCTGACTGGAGTAATGTTATATTTCCTGAAACAACTGTGGTCCCGCAGAAATTATCCTCCTGGGCCATTTCCACTTCCTTTCATTGGAGTCGCATGGCAGACGGGAATCCGAGTAACTCCGACACTCTTAATCAAGGTATGTGTCTCCAAGCCTATGATTTAAATCATGATGTTATTGAGGAAAAGAGAATATTATTTTCCTGCCAGGTCAATAAAATTTTCTGGAAGATAGTGATGGAAATTGGCTTAGCAGAAATGCCTCCTATTTCACTCTATAGATACTGAGCCAATATGATCAAAATAGCTCTATATCTTTTTAACATGATTTAATTATGATTATCTTCCCACCGGTATATAACGACTCTTCTGCTCCGCTACCTGTCTAGCAATAATCACTAAATTTTTTTATAGAACAGCAAAGCAACTGGCAGTATATTTTGGTATGATTAACATGTATAAACAAATGGAAGTAAGTTGTGTGTAAACATGTGTAAACTTATCTTGTTCAATTTTATCCTGCCATTTTGATTTTATAGTTTAATAATTTCACATATTGGTTTTCTGTTTTTCTGTTGGTTAGCTAGGCAGAGTTATTTGATTCAGATTAGTGTCCATATAAATTCGGAAGAATAATAGTAAGATTAATAATCTATCATCTCTCAATGAATGAATGAATGAATGAAATACTATTAAAGTATTAAAGGCAAGTTAGCACTATTTAAGGTTGTGCTTTTCACACTGTTTACTAATCCTTTAACCATAATTAGAACAGCATTACATGATGTTGCATTCGGATTAAAAGAGATTATAAAGCACTCCAAGGTGTTTTGTTTTTCTGTGACTTAATTCTTCATTTGGCCCTCACTATTCCAGTATTTCTCTTAGAAATTACAGAAATAAAATCTACATTGTCTTTAAGTCAGGGGTGAAATGCTATCAGTTAGCATCAGTTGGGGCGAACCGGTAGTGATAAAAACTACCAGTTTGGATGAACCGGTAGTTTAAAAAAGCTACTGTTTCGTCCGAATTGGTATTTCCGACGATTCCTTATCAGAAATGTATAGCATTTTTACACCCTTTTGCTAGTGAAAAGGCAGTATCCCTGTTGGATTTTAAACAAAAATATATTTGGTTAACATTATTCAAATGTTTAAAACCAGAAATAGTAAACAATTCTACCAATTCTATTCATTATACACTGCTAAAATATAAGCTTTAAAAACAAATTTGGGGTATGACACAATTCCATGCTTAATATTATGAAGGTTTTCATCCAAATTTAAATTCTGAGTAGGATTTACTTTTTAAATTCAAAGTTAGAATTTATAGAATAACAGAGTTGGAAGGGACTTTGGAGGTCTTCTAGTCCAACCCTCTGCTTAGGAAAGAAAGCCTATACCATTTCAGACAGATGGTTGTCCAATCTCATCTTAAAAACTTCCATTGTTGGAGCATTTTCAACTTCTGGAGGCAAGTCGTTCCACTGATTAATTGCTCTAACTGTCAGTTAGTTGTAGGTTGCTTCTCTCCTTCATTTGTTATGTCGACTTTGGGACCTTCAATATGGTTAGCTAAAAAGGGAATCAGGTCTTTTCCAATAAAAAGAATGTAAAATCCTTGCTTACTTTAACATATGCAGTGATAACTCAACCTATTGGCAAAATTTAATAAAAAACATTTCAGATTGCAATCGGATGACATCATCAGGCTAGGAACATCAACAGTGCAGGGAAGGTGTAATTTGCTGGCTGTTTATCTATGGCAGCTTGTCCTGCCTATCTTGATTTCTTTTTTTAATAATGTCTTGAGCAGGGCTTTGTTTCTTTCCTGATGGTTTATCTGGTGCTATTTACCGCAAGTAAACATTCAGGCATAAGGAAACAATAGGGTGCCATTATAGGTCGTCTCGATTACATTCATTTAGTGGCTGTTCAATAGCTGATTGGCTGACGGCTATTTGTCCCATGCAGCCAAAGGCCCAGGTCAAACAGTGTCTGGGCGAATGGACAGGGATGAAGAGCGAGAGACCTTCAGGGGTCCATTGGCTGTGGAGAATGGCCAGGGGAGGGCCAGCGGAGGAGGAAAGCTGGCTGTAAATAGGCTGAGGTGGGTGCCTGAGAGCAAAGGGTCCATGCCTAAGCATCCTAGACAGGGGTGAAATGCTATGAAGTCTGCTATCGGTTCGCTTTGCTACCGGTTCGCTTTGCTACCGGTTCGCTTTTGGTGGGACAGTCCCGCTTTTTAATAATTTGTCCTGCGTCCCATGGCAATTCCAAAAAGTCCCGATTTTTTTTTGTTTCACTCCCATTCTGAAAATGGGAGGCGGCAACGCAAGAGGAGGCGGCGGAGAAGGGGGAGTGGCAGAGAAGGGGGCGCGAGAGGGAGGAGAGACGCCGCTTGACTTCACCCAAGAGGAAGAGAAGAGCCGAGAGGAGAGCCGAGCCTGCCTGGAAGAGCCGAGAGGAGAGCCAAGCCTGCCTGGAAGAGCGGAGAAGCAGCAGCCGCTCCTCCTCCTTCAGGCAGATGGCAAGACTCAGCACGCATGCGCAGCCCCCCCACATCAATGGTGTCCCGCTTTGCCATCGCTGAAATTGGTCACTTTATCGTAGGTGCTACCGCACAATGCTGAAAGAGGAGGATTAAGAAGCCTTTTCTGAGTCTTCAAAGGAAGTAGAACAGGGATTTCCTGCTTTCTAGCAAATATAAATCACACGGCACAGCTGATTGTCGGAAATACCGGTTCAGCCGAACTGGTAGCATTTATTACTGCCGGTTTGGGAGAACCGGTCCCAACCGGTAGCATTTCATCCCTGATCCTACACCTTCTTCCTGGGCTCGCCAGTCGGAATTCTTTAACTGACAGGGTCCATAACCTACCATCCCTGATCAGGTAGGAGAGGCTGATGTAATGGAGAAAACACAGTTCTGCGGGTAACCTGGCCCCTTGCTATGCAGCCATTTTGCACACCTCTGATCATATTCTGCAGCTCTGGAAAAGACTTCATTTGTACCGTAATTTGTAATCAGCAACCCAGACTGAATGTAATGTTTTCATTTTCTGTTTGGATTCAAACGGCAGCTGGCTAAGCAATATGGAAACATCTACACAATATGGTCGGGACACATGGCGATAGTGATCTTCTCTGGATTCCAGGCAGTCAAAGAAGCCCTCATTCAAACTGAAGACTTTGCTGAGCGACAAATGACTCCTTTTTTCAAAGAGGCCTTTAAAAACAAGGGTAGGTTTCCATGAAGGTTCAGGGGTAATTTTTCTGGTAAAATAGAGAACTCTATTCTCTCCTCTGTTTTCTCTGCCTCTGTTCAATATAACTCAATATAACTTTTTCTGGAAGTCTCACTTGTACCATTGGAACAGCAGAAGCTGATTTGGCATCACTGGTCCTGTTTTTTTTTTGTTTTTTGTTTTGCTGAAAAAAAAAAAGGGATCTCCAAGTAGAATTTGAATGACTCACTTCATCTAAGCCAGGGGAATTCTGGGAGTTGAAGTTCACAAGTCTTGAAGTCGGCAAGGTTGCAGATCCCTGATCTAAGCTACCTCATGTTATTTTGGTGATAATTTTTATGAGCATAATTCCTCACTGATTTCTGGTATTTCAGGTATTATATTTTCAAATGGTCAAAACTGGAAGCAACAAAGACGGTTTGGTCTAATTACTATGCGAAAACTTGGGCTAGGGAAGAAAGGCATGGAGAATCGAATAGAAGAAGAGGCTCATCGCTTGGTTAAAATCTTTGCGCGTGCAAAAGGTATGTTGTCTACAATCTCTATATGTCTCGCAATGATATATCTCGTGTTTCATTAATATAAGAATTCAGAATAACAGGGTTGGAAGGGACCTTAGAGGTATTCTAGTCCAACCCCCTGCTCAAGCAGGAGAACCTATGCCACTCCAGACAAGTGGCTTTCCAGTCTCTTCTTAAAAGCCTCCAGTTTTGGTGCACCTACGATTTTTGTCAGGAAGCTGTTCCACAGATTAATTGTTCTCACTGTCAGGAAATTTCTCCTTAGTTGTAGGTTAATTTCCATCCATTGCCACGGTGGCACAGTGGTGAGAGTGCAGTACTGCAGGCTACTTCTGCTGACTGCCGGCTGCCTGCAATTTGGCAGTTCAAATCTCACCAGGCTCAAGGTTGACTCAGACTTCCATCCTTCCAAGGTTGGTAAAATGAGGATCCAGATTGTTGGGGGGCAATATGCTGACTTTGTAAAACCGCTTAGAGCGGTCTGTAAAGCACTGTAAAGCGGTATGTAAGTCTAAGTGCTATTGCTATTTTTGTCTTGCCTTCAGGTGCCTTGGAGAGTAGGTTGATCTCCTATGGTGAATGGTTGCAAGTACTTGGCATGGCTAGTCTAGTGAAGAGAAGGACCAGGGGAGACATGATAGCAGTCTTCCAATATTTGAGGGGCTGCCACAGAGAGGAGGGGGGTCAAGCTATTTTCCAAAGCACCCGAAGGCCAGACAAGGAATAATGGATGGAAACTGAACAAGGAGAGATTCCAGCTAGAAATAAGGAGAAATTTTCTGACGGTGAGAAAAATCAACCAATGGAACAAAAGTTGCTTTCAGAAGTTGTAGGAGCTTCATCACTGGAAGCTTTCAAGAAGAAACTGGACTACAATCTGTCAGAAATGGTGTAGGGTCGCCTGCTTGGGCAGGGGGTTAGACTGGATGACCTGCAAGGTCTCTTCCAACTCTGCTAATTTGTTAATGTTAGGCCCTCTTCTTTGTGGCAGCCCCTTAGATATTGAAACACTGCTATCATGTCACCCCTTGTCCTTTTCATTAGACTAGACATAACCAATCCCTGCAACTATTTTTCGTATATTTTAACCTCCAGTCTCCTAATCATCTTTGTTGCTCTTCTTTGCATTCTTTCCAGAGTCTCAACTTCTTTTTTTTAATTGAGATTTTATATCACGGCTTTTATATCAAGGTTAATCCTTTCCATGTTCCTGCTGACCACATGAACTGTGTCCCAGCTGAATGCAAAGCCTATAACAGGGAATCTCTTATATTCTATCAGAGCAAGACAGAGTCAACAAATTCAGTGTAACAATCCCTATTTTGATAGCCCTAACCGCCCAAGAGTTTCTGTCCCATGGCCCATTTCTTCTACCCTTTCGGTGAGAGAGTCTTCTGCAGGGCATACTACTAACCGAATGGTTAAAAATAAATGCTGCTTGATGGATTTCCAACTACAGGTAGTCCTTGACTTACCATTGGTTTAGCAAATATTCAGTTCTAATGGCACTGAAAAAGTGACGAACAACCAGTTTCCTGCCAGGGTTCCGACGGATGCCTTAATTAAATTATGAGTCTCAAGCCAAGCTTCAAAAGGAATCCAGTTATTTACTAGGAGCTTCATGTCTACATGTTACCAAGTGAAGCCAGCTCTGACCCAACGTAATTTATGTTCCAATTATGACCCTGTTTCCCCCCTTCCCCCAGGGAGCATAATCAATCACATTCTCCAATGGAGCAATTTCGCGGGTTGTAGAGGTCACTCCCCTTCGGGCTGCTGTGGGTAACCCTGGGATACAGCCTTGGCA
The DNA here is from genome assembly GCF_028640845.1 of Ahaetulla prasina. Classification (NCBI taxonomy): domain Eukaryota; kingdom Metazoa; phylum Chordata; class Lepidosauria; order Squamata; family Colubridae; genus Ahaetulla; species Ahaetulla prasina. The sequence continues at coordinate 107,957,104 of NC_080544.1, forward strand.
CAGCAGCCAAAGACAGATGCACATTTTCTCTCAATGTGCATCTGTCTTTGGCTGCTGTGCCATTTCACCAGTTTCCCACCCCTCTGACCTATGGCAAATTGAGAGCAAGCCAGAGTTGACATTTTCAAACTTAAAACTGTCACAACCTCCCCCATGGTCACTTGATCAAAATTCGGGTGTTTGGCAACCGGCCTGCATTTATGATGCTTGCAGTGTCCCACAGTCATGTGATCTTCCTTTGTGACCTTCCCAGCCTGGCTTCTGACAAGCAAAGTCAATGGTGAAAGCTGGATTCACTTAATGACCGCATGGTTCATAACTGCAGTGATTGCCTTAGCAATGGTGGCAAAACCGGGCGTGAGTCACTTAACAACTGCCTTGGTACGGATGGGCTTACAGTTAGTTATTATAGGAATTTACAGGACGAGATGTTAGGTCCACTTAAGGAATTATTTAATCAGATAATTAAATAATTAATGTTATGTTATGTTATGTTAGATACAATTAGGAGGAGGAATTCCCCCCTCATGGAGAACCTCTTTTATTTCATTGATACCAAAAGAGGAACAGGATTGTTCTAAACCTGGGAATTATAGGCCAATATCACTTTTAAATAATGATTATAAGATTTTTGTTAAAATAATAGCTAATAGATTAATGTTGATTTTGCAGCGAAGAATTCATAATGATCAATCTGGATTTATAAAAGGGAGACAGATGAGGAATAATGTTAAGCAGATTGTTAATTTACTGGAGTATTTAGAAAAGAAAAATTTTATTCCAGCAGCATTTATTTTTCTTGATGCAGAGAAAGCTTTTGATCGATTGCGTTGGGATTTTTTATTTAAACTAATAGAAAAGATGCAATTTGGAGATGGTTTTACAAGAATAATTAGGGCAATTTATGGAGAGCAAACAGCACAGATTATAATTAATGGTAGCTTAACAGAACCTTTTAAGATTACGAAAGGAACAAGACAGGGATGTCCTTTATCACCATTATTGTTTATTTTAACTCTAGAACCATTATTGGATAAAATACGAGAAGTAAAGGAGATAGAGGGAATTAAAGTTAGACAACATGAATATAAGCTGAGAGCTTTTGCAGATGACTTGGTGATTACTTTAACAAACCCTATAAATTCTAGTAAATCTTTGTTGGAAATAATTGATCAATATGGGAAGGTTTCAGGGTTTAAGGTAAATCAGAAAAAGACAAAAGTGATAATAAAAAATATGGCCAGACAACAGAAAGAAAAACTAGAGGAAATAACAGGATTTGAAATTGTAAAGAAGGTTAAATACTTAAGGGTCTATATTACATTGTCAAATGTGAAATTGTATAAGAATAACTATGAGGTTTTATGGCAAAAAGTTCAGAAGGAGTTGATTGTTTGGAAAAAATTGCAATTATCTTTGCTGGGGAGAATAGCTGCTATTAAAATGAATGTTTTACCTAGATTTTTATTCCTCTTTCAGATGATACCAATAATTAAGAAAGATAAGAATCTTGAGGAATGGCAGAAGGGAATTAACAAATTTATATGGGAAGGTAAAAAAGCTAGGGTTAAAATGAAAATAATTCAAGATTCTCGGGAAAGGGGAGGTTTAAAAATGCCCAATTTTAAATTATACTATGAAGCAGCTGCTCTCTCTGCAATAAGTGATTGGTTTAATTTAACGGAGGAAAGAATTTTGAATATAGAAGGTTATGACTTGCTATATGGATGGCATGCATATTTAATTTATGACAAAAAAGTGGATAAGGCCTTTAAAAATCATGTGTTCTGCGTGTTTGGAAAAAATACTCTTATAAACTAAATTATAAGGTTCCTATATGGGCAAGTCCTAGACATACAATAGAGAATATAAATATAGAACAGAATCAGGAAATGATTACATATAAAGATCTTTTGTATACTGAAAGAGGTAATTTGCAATTAAAATCTCTGCACGTACTAAAAGAAGAAGGGAAAAATTATACTTGGTTTCAATATGAGCAACTACGTGCTAGATGGAAGGAAGATCAGAAAATTGGTATAGAGCAGAACGAGGGAAATTTGGTAAAGCAAATTAGAAATCAGTCTCAGGAGCATATAAAGAGATTGTATAATGTGTTACTTGAAATAGATTCTGAAAGGGACTTGGTAAAGGACTGTATGATAAAGTGGGCACAAAATTTTCAGGAGCCAATATTATTGGAAACTTGGGAAAAAATTTGGGTTAGAAATGTTAAATTCACGCAGGCACAGAATCTGAGGGAAAATTTTTATAAAATGTTTTATAGATGGCATTTAGATCCTAAGAAATTATCGTGTATGTATCCAGATATGCAAGCAAAATGTTGGAGATGTAATTGTGATGACGCTACATATTTTCATATTTGGTGGACTTGTAAGGCCTTTATATGGCCTTTTGGATAAAAATTTGGTGGATTTTACAAAATGTTTTGAAAAAGAAGATAAAGTTCCTGCCGCAATTTTTTCTGTTGGGAATTATTACGGACTGTACAGTAATTGAGACTAAATTGATTTTAAATCTAATAACAGCAGCAAAATTACTAATAGGACAGTACTGGAAGAAAAAAGAAGTACCTAAAATAGAAGAATGGATATTGAAAGTTGCCAATTTGGCTGAGATGGAGAAGATATCAGCCTTTTTGAAAGACAATACGCAAGAAAGATACTTAAAGGAATGTAAAAAATGGATTGACTATATTCAAAGTAGATATCAGACTAAGAGTTATCAGACTGTTTTGAATGATTATGATGTATTATTTTGATTGTTTTGGGGAAGTTAGGAATTGATGATTGTAGGGGTATAATTAAGTTGGGACGAAATTTTTAGCATATGTTTGTTTATTTTAACTATACCTTGTGCTCGTTCCGGGAAGTCGGGGAAGTGGGTTGTGAAGGGAGGGAGGGAGGGAGGGGAAAGGGAAATTTTCTGTAAAACTTTTTGAATAATAAAAAAAAAACCCCTGCCTTGCTTAGCAACGAGAATTCCGATCACCACTGTGTACAGTTGTGTACATGTACTATCTGTACCTCCTGCCTTTTGTCCTGAAATCCTTCTGATGATATAAATAGTTATAATACAATAGCATCAGTCTGATGGTGTTATTTTTTTTAAATTTCCAGAACAGCCACTAGATCCTTCGTTGCCTGTCACTACTGCAATCTCCAATTTGATATGCATTATGGTTTTTGGATATAGATTCTCTGCCAAAGATGAAAAATTCCAGAAAATGTTAATAAACTTGAATTACTATATGAAATTCGGAGGCAGTTTTGTTTACCTGGTGAGTTGTCTACTTTCGGTTTACTGAGTCAGACAAGAGTTCTAGAGACCCTGACTCCATCCTCCATCATCTTCCTGACCATTTTGATCAGGGGTAGTCAACCTTTTTATACCTACTGCCCACTTTTGTATCTCTGTTCGTGGAAAAAATTTCTAACCGCCCACCGGTTCCACAGTAATGCGCCATGTATCATCGTCTGCGCATGCCTCTCGTGCATCGTGGATTGTGTGTGTGGGGAGATGCGCGAGCTATTCTGGGACGAGGCTCATTTGTTTGCGGTCGCACTATAGCGCCATTTAGTTTCACTTATGTATTGTGAACTAAACTTATGCGAGGGCGATACAAATAGTATATTTTCAGAAATTTAAATTGTCACGGGAAATTTTATGAAAACCTAATGAAAATGTTTTTAAATAATGCTATGATTTTTTTTAAAAAAAGTCAATTTTTTTGTGGTTGGCTCAGGCTGTAAAGAAGCCTGTTATTAAAACACAGCTGCCTGCAATTACTGCAGGTTCTAGTCCCACCAGGTCCAAGGTTGACTCAGCCTTCCATCCTTTATAAGGTAGGTAAAATGAGGACCCAGATTGTTGGGGGGGCAATAAGTTGACTTTGTAAATATACAAATAGAATGAGACTATTGCTTTACACACTGTAAGCCGCCCTGAGTCTTCGGAGAAGGGCGGGATATAAATGTAAATAAAAAAATAAATTAAAAAATTAAATTAAAAAAAAAGGAAAGTGCTTCAGTATCGGACAAAACCCCTACTGCCCACCATGAAAGCTGGAACGCCAACTAGTGGGCGGTAGGGACCAGGTTGATTTTGATTATAGAGATTCATTTATCAATGTAAGCAAAAGAGACAAGAATTTAAAAAAGTTTTAGCACTGGAGGGAAACTCCATGGTACCAGGAAGACAGCTGTTTCAAGGATTCGCTGAGCCCTCCATGAACCTCAAATCTCATCAGTTTCCTGACAGTTAGCACAATGCGACGGCTTGTCTTCGAAACTTGGGGTCTATGACAATTTGCCATGGCCAACTTGCCACAGCCAGCCAGTGCAAGTTGGTTGTGGTGAGTTGGCTGCGGCAAGTTGTCCCATTCTGCACACTGCACTGCACACCAGAACAACTAGACACAAGAACAGTTTTTACCCGAAGGCCATCACTCTGCTAAACAAATAATTCCCTCAACACTGTCAGACTATTTACTGAATCTGCACTACTATTAACCTTCTCATCGTTCCCATCACCCATCTCTTTCCACTTATGACTGTATGACTGTAACTTTGTTGCTGGCAATCCTTATGATTTATATTGATATATTGACCATCAATTGTGTTGTAAATGTTGTACCTTGATGAAGGTATCTTTTCTTTTATGTACACTGAGAGCATATGCACCAAAACAAATTCCTTGTGTGTCCAATCACACTTGGCCAATAAAAATTCTATTCTATTCTGCAGAAATTGTGGGTCCTCCATAACTGGAGGTTTTTAGGAAGAGTTTGGAAAACCATTTGAAGTGGTATAAGTCTCCTGCTTGAGCAGGGGGGTTGGACTAGAAGATTTCCAAGGTCCCTTCCAAATATGTTATTCTGTTTTTCAAGAATTTACCTGAATGAGAAAGAAGATGGATCAGCAAAATATTTCCAGAAAGATCATACCTTGGTTTTTTTTTTGAGGGGGGGGGGCATAATACCCTACCCGTCTATCACATTTTTAATCATTCAAGTTTTTTGCTTAGTCTTTGAATACAGTCCTATAAAGTGAAAGTTACAGTTCTCTAATGTGGATTTAAAATATGAGTGTGACCTCCTAGGCAAAAGATGTAAAAGATGAACTGGCCAAATTTGATTAAAAAAAATTATCTCTGATCCGAAAAACAAGAGTAACAGAGTTGGAAGGGACCTTGGAGGTCTTCTAGTCCAACTGGGCAGGGGGTTGGACTAGAAGGCCTCCAAGGTCCCTTCCAACTCTGTTGTTGTTATTGTTAACTCCCTGCTCAAGCAAAAGACCCTATACTATTTCAGACAAATGGTTGCCCAATCTCTTCGTAAAAACTTTCAATGTTGGAGCATCCACAACTTCTGGAGGCAAGTCGTTGCACTGATTAATTGTTTTCATTGTCAAGGAAATTTCTCTTTATTTCTAGGTTGGTTCCCTCCTTGATTCGTTTCCATCCGTTGCTTCTCGTCCTGCCTTCTGGTGCTTTAGAGCAGGGGTCTCCAACCTTGGTCCCTTTAAGACTTGTGGACTTCAATTCCCAGAGTCCCACAGAGTCCCTCAGCTGAGGAACTCTGGGAGTTGAAGTCCACAAGTCTTAAAGGGACCAAGGTTGGAGACCCCTCAACTAGAAGGTTTCTAAGGTTCTGTCCATCCCTGTGAGTCTATGGCAGGCTGAGGAACTCTGGGAGTTGAAGTCCACAAGTCTTAAAGGGACCAAGGTTGGAGACCCCTGCTTTAGAGAATAGCTTGATCCTTTTTTTTGTTTTTTGTGGCAGCCCTTTAGAACTTGGAGCCCTTCTATCATTCGATTCTGCCTGCTGGCATCCAGAAGCAGTTCCCCAAATACATACGAACTACGTAGCCTGGAGAATTATGAATCATTCAGACAATATTATCAATGTCAGGCCTGGAAGCCATCTTTTGTATTAGGCCTTCAGACCTGCCACGTTTACTACTGTGAGAAACTGGAAGGGGGGACTGTATGGAGCATACTGATATATAGTCATAATAACATTCCTTTCTCAGGGAGTCAAGGACATCTCGCCCTGCACCTGGAGGGTGGGAACAGGGAGGCATCTCCAGTTGGGATGGTGCATTGATTGGACCTTTTGATGGACATGTGGGTGTTGGGCAGGGACTTAAACTTTTCTTTGGGCAGGGAAAACCTGGAAACTTTCAGATTCGGGTTTTCCCAGATGTACCAATAGGACATCTCTAATAAAATGGAACTTTGAGGAATTTCAAGCCAGAGTTTTCTTTCCTTGGGGAGGTGTTACTTGGAACCCTGATAAGCAAAGCGCTAAACTCAAGTAATTGGCTGATGACATCATTGTATAATAGGGTTTTTGCATCTTTTCCTTTAGCTGTATGAGTTGTTTCCATGGGTGATGAAATACCTTCCAGGACACCATCAGAGAGTATTCCGTGCTTTAAACGATGTCACCTCCTTTGCCAAGGAAGAGGTAGAGAAGCACAGGGAACTCCAATCACTGCATGACCCACAGGACTTCATTGATTACTACCTTCTGCAGATGGAGAAAGTAAGTGAATTCCTGGAAAGAAATTTTTGTGGGTCTCCAGAACTCAAAATTGCATCCTACCATACAACATACCGAGCCGTCTTGTTGCATTGTTCGCATGTGCAGTTACTCCTTGGCTTACAACAGTTTGCTTAGTGCCCATTCGAAGTTACGGTGACCCTGAAAAAAAAAAGTGATTTACGATCATTTTTCACCCTTTAACATTCCCATGGTCACGTGATCAAAATTTAGATGCTTGGCAACGGACTCGTATTTATGGCGGTTGCAGTGTCCTGGGGCCATGTAATATTGCGACCTTCTGATTAGCAAAGTAGATGGGGAAACCATAGTTCATGTCACAACTGCTAGTGATTCACTCAGCAACTGTGGTAAGAAAGGTCGTACAACAGGGCAAAACTCACTTAACAACTGTCTTGCTTAAGAGCATAAATTTGGGACTCAATTGTGGTCATAAGTCGAGGACTACCTGTCGTGTCCCACTCCTCCGCTGACGGCCGGGTCAGGGAAATCCGAATCAGGCTTGCCTCTGCAGCTCTGCCCAAAGTCCTAGCAAAGTCCTCAGAGCAGGCAGGAGACCAGAAAGTGACTTCAGCAAGATAAGTTTGACTTTGCCTGACTCAGAGACTGCCAGAAAGCAGATCCTTTATATAGGCCATGGGGTGTGGCTCCATGACTCAGCACTCATTAAGGCCTGCCCCTCCCTTCCTTCTGTTGCCTCCACCTATCCAGTCTTCCGATACGAGGGTCACTCCAATCAGCAGCTGTTGGAAATAAACTTTCCTCAGGCTCACATGCTGTGGAGGAGGGGGAGGGGTCTAGTTTCTCCGTTTGCCTGGGCATGGAGCCAGGGCTGGGGCCGGGGAATGCTCCCTCCTCTGCAGCCTGCTTGGGCATGGAGCCAGGGCTGGGACCGGGAGATGCCCCCTCCTCTTCAGCTTGTCTGGGCATGGAGCCAGGACTGGGGCCGGGAGGCATACATTCCTCCGTGTTCGGGAGCAGATAAGAAGGCCCCGGCTGCTGTGAGAGCGGACAAGACACAACACTACCTGTATATTTCTTTCTACACCCCCTGTGGCTTGAAGCAAATTGCCAGAAACCTGCAGGCCTGTGTTGATTAATTAAGTACACATTTTGTCTGCAAATATCAATTATCTGAGAAATATGACACCGTCTTGCCTAGAGGTGGCTCTAGATGGCTTACAATCCATGAAGCGCTACAATGAAACATTAAAACAATAAAATAATAAAAGTAAATTTGGTTTAAAATTGACAAAACTGGGAAGGAAGGGTGCAAGATACACAGAGAGACAGTGGGGAGTGTGTGTGTGTGTGTCTTATTTAAGTCCATTAGCCACCTTCAGAGTGATGTGCCTTATTGGGGCCCCAGACCAGTTGGCCTTTGGGCTCTTTTTGAAGCAAATTTTTATACACCTCTGATAATATTTGCATTTAGATGGCTCCTAAAGTGATTACTTTCCCCCATGTCCGTGATGGCGAACCTATGGCATGCGTGCCGAAGTGGCATACAGAGCCATGTCGCCTGATACGCGTGGCGTCACCCATTCCTCTTCTGGGATTGTGGCATGCATGCGTGCACGATGATCAGCTGGCCTTTTTGCATACGGCAGTGCCGGAAATTAGAAGAGCTGGTCTTCCATTTTCCTGTGTGAGCATGTGCACCAGCCAGCTGATTTTTGCGTGTGCTTGCCGGCCAGAAACCCAGAAGAGTAGCTGGCTGAAACCGGAAGTTCAGTAGCTGAAACTGGAAGTTCAGTAGCTGAAACCGGAAGTTTAGTAGCTGAAATCGGAAGTTCGGTAACTGAAATCGGAAGTTCGGTAGCTGAAACCGGAAGTTCAGTAACTGAAACCGGAAGTTCAGTAACTGCAACCGGATGTTCAGTAACTGAAACCAGAAGTTCAGTAGCTGAAACCGGAAGTTCGGTAGCTGAAACCAGAAGTTCATTTTCGGGCGCCCTGGGCAGCTACTATTCTGGGTTGTGGCCCAGATGTGCATGCGTACGCTCCCTGTTCGGCACTCATTGCCAAAAAGGTTCACCATCACCGCCCTAGGTAATAGAATGAAAAGATGTAGGGTAGTTTTTCCTAACTTGATGCCTGAAATATATGATGGGAATTTTCTAGCACATCAAGCTGGGGGTGACCCAGTCTAAAGCAGGGCTCTCCAATCTTGGCAACTTTAAACCTGGCGGACTTCAACTCCCAGAATTCCCTAGCCAGCTGTATCTGTTTCTTTTTCTCTTAACCTCTTAAAGTGGAGAGATTGCAGAGGAAGGGATTACAAGAGAGTAAGCTTTGCTGGCTGGGGAATTCTGGGAGTTGAAATCCGCCAAGGCTTAAAGTTGCCAACGTTGGAGACCCCTGGTCTAAAGTATTCTGCTCAAGGATACGAGTATGATCTAATACAGATAGTCCTCGACTTACAACAGTTTGTTTAGTGACCACTGGAAATTACGACCCCACTGAAAAAAGATGGGTTATGATCTTTTTTTCCACACATAAATCATGACTGGTCCCAATTGTGGTTGTAAGTTGAGGACTGGCTGTTAAAAGAGGTCTTCTACACAAGGAGGACCTTCCTCCAACACAGCGGTAAATGACGAATTGGGATTGTTAAGTTGATTTCATATTTTCTATTATCTACAACAGACCAAAGGTGACCCTGAGTCTGCTTATGATGAAGAGAACCTAGCTCAGTGCATTGTTGATTTTTTTATCGCAGGCACAGAAACCACCGCCACCACCTTACAATGGGCATTGCTACTCATGGTGGCTTACCCGGAGATCCAAGGTGAGATTCCTATATTACACGGGCACGAAATGCCTCTCTTGATCCTGTTTTCATTTTAGCGATAGATCCCAAGATTTCCTGCTTGGACGGATGAGGAATAATGGCTCCTCTCTAACAAGCAAGAGGAAATTCGAACCCCCGCAAAAAATGCTATTTAATGGAACTGAAGGCAAAGTGTAAGGGAGGGGGGGTGTCTAAAGATAGTAAATTTAATTCAATGTCTTTGATATACGTTTGACGTGAATAGGTATTTTCTCCTGCTTTTGTATTTGTATTTGACTCCTACGTCAGATTTTTCTCTTGTTCTCGTAACAGTTGGGCCACCCCATCTGAGTTGTCAAAATCCAAATCCTTACATCGGTGGTAGTCAACCTGGTCCCTACCGACCACTAGTGGGTGTTCCAGCTTTCATGGTGGGCAGTAGGGGTTTTGTCCGATACTGAAGCACTTTCCTTTTTTTAAAAAGTTAATTGACTTTTAAAATTTTTTTTCATAGCATTATTTAAAAACATTTTCATTAGATTTACATAAAATTCCCTGTGACAATTTAAATTTCTGAAAATATATGATGGGAATTTTCTAGCACATCAAGCTGGGGGTGACCCAGTCTAAAGCAGGGCTCTCCAATCTTGGCAACTTTAAACCTGGCGGACTTCAACTCCCAGAATTCCCTAGCCAGCTGTATCTGTTTCTTTTTCTCTTAACCTCTTAAAGTGGAGAGATTGCAGAGGAAGGGATTACAAGAGAGTAAGCTTTGCTGGCTGGGGAATTCTGGGAGTTGAAATCCGCCAAGGCTTAAAGTTGCCAACGTTGGAGACCCCTGGTCTAAAGTATTCTGCTCAAGGATACGAGTATGATCTAATACAGATAGTCCTCGACTTACAACAGTTTGTTTAGTGACCACTGGAAATTACGACCCCACTGAAAAAAGATGGGTTATGATCTTTTTTTCCACACATAAATCATGACTGGTCCCAATTGTGGTTGTAAGTTGAGGACTGGCTGTTAAAAAAGGTCTTCTACACAAGGAGGACCTTCCTCCAACACAGCGGTAAATGACGAATTGGGATTAAGTTGATTTCATATTTTCTATTATCTACAACAGACCAAAGGTGACCCTGAGTCTGCTTATGATGAAGAGAACCTAGCTCAGTGCATTGTTGATTTTTTTATCGCAGGCACAGAAACCACCGCCACCACCTTACAATGGGCATTGCTACTCATGGTGGCTTACCCGGAGATCCAAGGTGAGATTCCTATATTACACGGGCACGAAATGCCTCTCTTGATCCTGTTTTCATTTTAGCGATAGATCCCAAGATTTCCTGCTTGGACGGATGAGGAATAATGGCTCCTCTCTAACAAGCAAGAGGAAATTCGAACCCCCGCAAAAAATGCTATTTAATGGAACTGAAGGCAAAGTGTAAGGGTGTGTGTGTGTCTAAAGATAGTAAATTTAATTCAATGTCTTTGATATACGTTTGACGTGAATAGGTATTTTCTCCTGCTTTTGTATTTGTATTTGACTCCTACGTCAGATTTTTCTCTTGTTCTCGTAACAGTTGGGCCACCCCATCTGAGTTGTCAAAATCCAAATCCTTACATCGGTGGTAGTCAACCTGGTCCCTACCGCCCACTAGTGGGTGTTCCAGCTTTCATAGTGGGTGATAGGGGTTTTGTCCGATACTGAAGCACTTTCCTTTTTTTTAAAATTTAATTGACTTTTAAAATTTTTTTCATAGCATTATTTAAAAACATTTTCATTAGATTTACATAAAATTCCCTGTGACAATTTAAATTTCTGAAAATATATGATTTGTATTGCCCGCGCATAAGTTTAGTTAACGTTACGTAAGTGAAACTAAATGGCGCTATAGTGTGACTGCAAACAAAAGAGCCTTGTCCCAGAATAGCTCACGCATCTCCCCCTACACCACCCAGCTGTAACAGACAAGCAGAGCTGGTAGCCGGCGCCTCCCCCGCCAAACCCAATCCACGATGTGTGAGAGGCATGCGCAGACAATACATGGCGCATTACTGTGGAATCGGTGGGTGGTTAGAAAATTTTACTACTAACAGAGATACAAAAGTGGGCGGTAGGTATAAAAAGGTTGACTATCCCTGCCTTACAAGATGGTTGTTGCTGTACTCTTTGCTGCCATCTATCGGTTGTCTGGATTTTGCGGACCAAATATGGCAGCCCTTCACACAGAACAAGGTCCTAGAACTGCAAGTCCGTGCCAGCTCATGCGTCATGCAATCATGTGACCATGCTTTGTGATTTTTTTTTTTGCTGGTTTCCAATGCTTTTTTGCAAAAACCATCCATCTGGGGGAAAGGGATTTGGGAATTGAAGTCCATCTGTCTACAAACTCCCAAGGGAGAGTACCAAAGATGCTTTTTCAAAAGGCATCTAGACTTTCTTCGTTTTTTTCCCCTTGAAGATGTTTCACTTCTCATCCAAGAAGCTTCTTCAGTTGTGACTCATCCAAGAAGCTTCTTCAGTCAGAACATCTTGGATGAGAAACGAAACATCTTCAAGGAAAAACAAAGGAAGTTCAGTTGCCTTTTGAAAAAGCACCTTTGGCTCAACCATGACTTGGATGACTGAGAATCTCCATAGACATTTCCCACGGGGATATCTACCACCTTACACTTTGTCATCATAACTCAGTTCTTACTCAGGTTCTTTCTGAATTATGTCCCATGTTCTTCACTGACTGTTCTGACCTAGGCTTCCCAAAAGCACGAAGCAGACTCCTCATCCCCATAAAACCCCTTTTATTTAGTTTAAAGGGAATTCTTCTCCAGCAAAGTCCCGGCCAACAGTCTTTCAAGAGATTTCACAACTACAGACCTTTATCAGGCTTGGAGAGCTGCCAGGATGATATCTTCCAAACACCACACTGTAGCAGACAATACTTGGCAAGAAGTCAGGAATAGATCTTCATTCTAATGAATTGAACTAATTGTCTGCTGCAAACTCCCCTCCTCTTTTGCTCCTCTTTATTCCCTATGGGAGGGGCCATTCACTGTCCACCTGTGGCTTTACTCCTGAGTTGGCCCTTGTTCCTTAGCTGTTCCCTTCTCCTGGCAGCTCTGTGCATGTGCACGCTGGGAACAGGCTCCAGCTGTTTTTCTGCGCCACTGATGTCCGACTCCGAAGGCAGCTGACAACTGCCAAGACAGCCCTGACCCCATCTCTGCCTGTGATGCAGAGCACTCATCAGAGCCTTCCCCAGACTCCAGGACTGGCCCATGTTCATCCCCAACCTCCTCAATGTCTGAGTCTGTCACCAGCTCAGCTGGTGGGCCACAACACTGACTGCGTCAATTGTAGTGGAGTATCTGAGATAATTTAAGAAGAGATTGGACAATTTTTTCTGAAATGACATACAGCCTCCTGCTTGAGTAGTGGGTTGGACTAGAAGACCTTCAAGGTCCCTTTCAACTCTGTTCTTCTGTTATTCTGTTACAATTTTCATTTTCTATTATGGTCTTCAGAGAAAGTCCGCAAGGAAATAGAAGATACGTTTGATCCCACCCATTCAATCTGCTATCAAGATCGGGTGAAACTCCCGTATACCTGTGCTGTGATTCATGAGGTTCTCCGTTTGAAATATGTGTTAATTGTTGGCGTTCCCAGGCAAAGTGCCAGAGACGTGAATCTCTATGGATATCACATTCCAAAGGTACAGAAGTTGATACAAGAACAATTAACATACCAGAGGAGGCTTCCTTTAGTAAGGAATTTAGTGCAATGGACATGTTGAAACCCTTATTATTATTTTTTAAACTGAAAGTCAAAAAAATTCATGTACTCAGTGCAAGTAATGATTCAATTACTGGGAAACATAAGACAAAAAATTCGCCTCTTTTTTCCCCAGTAACTTGAAAAAAGTTTATTGCAGTTGAAGCACACAATTTTTCAGTAATATATTCTGACATTTTAGTGATCAAGATTAATGGAAACCTGCTTCTATATTTGATGAGAGCTGCTTTAGATTCATTTCACTTGGTTATTGACTTAATCCACTTTCTGTGTTTATACAATTCCTTTCACCACAAGTGACAAAATGGGCTAGGTTTCCACACCACTCTAAGAATCCTCAAATCTAACCAAGGTTAAGATAGATTAGGTATTGCATGTTGTGTGAATGCAGCCACTAAACTGTATGTCAGGGCCCGGGGACTGTATCCGGCCCACGGGGTGTTTAGATCTGGCACGCAGGGCTGCTCTGGAAAGAGCAAAGGGCTGGCCCATGGTGCGTCTGCCAGTGAAAACAGATCTTGGGGGAGGGGGGGCTGCACACGCCCCCCTGAGCTCTGATTTCATTGGTAGTGGGTTGCAGGAGGCCATCGCAGCCAAAAACGAACCTCGGGAGCCCATTTTCACTGGCAGAATACTCGGGCCACCACAGGCATCCCAACACGAGTGACATGGAGCTGGCCCCACTCACCCTGGCCGCGTCTATCCCAGCCCTCCAAGGTCAAACATAACCCTGATGCAGCCCTCAATGAAGTTGAGTTTGATACCCCTGTTGTAGGTAATCTGGTTAAATGTCTTGTATGAACACCGTTCATGAGATGTTGTGGTTGTCAAGGTTCCAGAAAAACCTCTTCTGCATAAAAAAAACTCAGAAGCCATTGTCTTTCAGAGTTCTTTACTAGCATGAGGAAACTGGCACACGATGAGTGAAGTTCCAAAACTGAACTTCCGGATTCTTTTCCCAGTTATACAAACCCCAAGAGTCCCACCCCCCTGACCCCTTTGCTGGTCACTTGGTCCCACGTTCTCCCAGTTCATTCGAATATCTACTCGCCACTCTTCCTCCATCTGACCTTGACCGCTTGAAGAATGTTACCATATCCCTCAACCCCCCTTCTTCCCCTCAGGGCAAAAATGTGGCAGCGTCTGGAACCCTAAAGTCTAGTATGGTTTCCAGGCCTGACAGTGGTCAATAATGATGCCCTTCATAGGAGAATTCCAGTTCTCTGCAGGTTGCTACCCCTGCGTTCCTCTTTTTCCCCAGTAACTTGAAAAAAGTTTATTGCAGTTGAAGCAGCACAATTTTTCAGTAATATATTCTGACATTTTAGTGATCAAGATTAATGGAAACCTGCTTCTATATTTGATGAGAGCTGCTTTAGATTCATTTCACTTGGTTATTGACTTAATCCACTTTCTGTGTTTATACAATTCCTTTCACCACAAGTGACAAAACAGGTTAAGACCCACACCACTCTAAGAATTCCCAAATCTAACCAAGGTTAAGATAGATTAGGTATTGCATGTTGTGTGAATGCAGCCACTAAACTGTATGTCAGGGCCCGGGGACTGTATCCGGCCCACGGGGTGTTTAGATCTGGCACGCAGGGCTGCTCTGGAAAGAGCAAAGGGCTGGCCCACGGTGCGTCTGCCAGTGAAAACAGATCTTGGGGGAGGGGGGGCTGCACACGCCCCCCTGAGCTCTGATTTCATTGGCAGTGGGTTGCAGGAGGCCATCGCAGCCAAAAACAGACCTCGGGAGCCCATTTTCACTGGCAGAATACTCGGGCCACCACAGGCATCCCAACACGAGTGACATGGAGCTGGCCCCACTCACCCTGGCCGCGTCTATCCCAGCCCTCCAAGGTCAAACATAACCCTGATGCAGCCCTCAATGAAGTTGAGTTTGATACCCCTGTTGTAGGTAATCTGGTTAAATGTCTTGTATGAACACCGTTCATGAGATGTTGTGGTTGTCAAGGTTCCAGAAAAACCTCTTCTGCATAAAAAAAACTCAGAAGCCATTGTCTTTCAGAGTTCTTTACTAGCATGAGGAAACTGGCACACGATGAGTGAAGTTCCAAAACTGAACTTCCGGATTCTTTTCCCAGTTATACAAACCCCAAGAGTCCCACCCCCCTAACCCCTTTGCTGGTCACATGGTCCCACGTTCTCCCAGTTCATTCGAATATCTACTCGCCACTCTTCCTCCATCCGACCTTGACCGCTTGAAGAATGTTACCATACCCTTCAACCCCCCTTCTTCCCCTCAGGGGAAAAATGTGGCAGCGTCTGGAACCCTAAAGTCTAGTATGGTTTCCAGGCCTGACAGTGGTCAATAATGATGCCCTTCATAGGAGAATTCCAGTTCTCTGCAGGTTGCTACCCCTGCGTTCCTCTTTTTCTCAAACACATTCATTTTCCCCCTGTAAAAATGGTGGATAAGGGATTGTCAGCTGACTTTCAAGGAACAAACATCTTCAAACCAGTGGTGAAATACAATTTTTTTTACTACCAGTTCTGTGGCCATGGCTTGGTGGGCGTGGTGGCTTGATGGGAGTGGCTTGGTAGGCATGGCAGGGGAAGGATACTGCAAAATCCCCATTCCCTCCCCACTCTGGGGCCAGCCAGAGGTGGTATTTGCCGGTTCTCTGAACTACTCAAAATTTCCACTACTGGTTCTCCAGAACCTGTCAGAACCTGCTGGATTTCACCCCTGCTTCAAACATGAATGGGAATGCAGGAACTGGTTTCTTTTATATTCTAGTCAAGTTGGCAATAGGAGGTAGTTATTATCTATTTATGCAGTCAGCGGAAATTTGGTAGGAAGAGACCCAGTTTGATCTAGTGGTGAAGGTACTAAATTAGAAATTTGGAAATTATGAGTGCTACTGCCACCGTGGGCTGGGTGACTTTGGGTCAATCACCAGGAGACTGTGAGTTCTAGTCTCATCTTAGGCATCAGAGTCAACTAGGTAGCTTTGAGACAGTTTCTCAACTCTCAACTCAACCCACCTCACAGGAAAAATAGGAGAAAGAAGGAGTATTATATATGTTCACACCCTTGAGTTATTTATATATATATGGGAAAAAAGATGGGATGAAAACAAACAAACAAACAAACAAACAAACAAACAAACACAGGCTCTAGAAACTTCATCAGCAATATATTGAAATGCATTTCTTCCTCCTTCAGGGGACTTTGGTTGTTACAGATCTGAACTCAGTCCTTTATGATCCCAAGAGATGGGAGACGCCTGAAAAATTCAACCCGCACCATTTTTTGGACAAGGATGGGCATTTTATATCAAGGGAAGAATTTTTGCCATTTGGAGCAGGTAAATCTGAAACACACCTTTCCTGAAATATTTAAAATAAATTCCTCTGGGAATTTATGGGTGAATGGCTATTTTCTTACGATTCATCCACCAAGTGTTGTGCTGAGATAAGAGTGAAAAGGAGAGGCTGCATAAGAACTTAATCATGGGTAGCTGGCTGAGGAATTCTGGGAGTTGAAGTCTGGGAGTTGAAGTCCACAAGTCTTAAAGTTGCCAAGGTTGGAGACCCCTGACCTAGAAGCATTGGCGAATAGCTGTCAATCACTTCTAACCTTATCTTCTCCTTTCCTTATCTTTGCACTGCAGGGCCTCGAGTGTGCCTCGGTGAGCAAATGGCTAGGATGGAGCTCTTCCTTTTCGTGACCATCCTTCTGAGGTCTTTTAAGTTTCAGCTGCCAGAAGGAGTCAAAGAACTCAGTCTGGAGCCCATGGTGGGATTATCGCTGCACCCTCGTCCTTACAAACTTTGTGCTGTTCCTCACTGTAGGACCCCATAAAATCAAGATGATTGCTGCAAATCTTGCTTCTAGGTTTTTACCTTTAGACTGAAATTCTATCCTGAGCACATTGCTTGGATTCGCTTGTCCTAGAGGTTTCTTAGAACATTAAGAAATAATTGCTATTACTTTTTTTTAAAAATTTGAATTTATATCCCGCCCTTCTCCGAAGACTCAGGGCGGCTTACATTGTGTTAAGCAATAGTCTTCATCCATTTGTATATTATATACAAAGTCAACTTATTGCCCCCAACAATCTGGGTCCTCATTTTACCTACCTTATAAAGGATGGAAGGCTGAGTCAACCTTGGGCCTGGTGGGACTTGAATTTGCAGTAATTGCAAGCAGCTGTATTAATAACAGACTGCTTTAGTCTGTTGAGCCACCAGAGGCCCCAGTAAGAGGTAAGAGGTTACTTACCATTTGTTTTTATTTTCATGCAGTTCTTTCTCCAGAAAGAGATGAGAGTGGCTTATAAAACATGGTAGTACAATCGGCTGTAAAAACCATTGCAGTTAAACTGTAAATATATTAGTGCAAAACTGTACAGAATGAACAAAACAAGGAACAGAACAATGGCATTTCTGTGATTTAGTAAAAGGGCCATTAGTCCTACTACTGGGCCATTGTTGCTCTGCTAGCGCACAGGTGAAAACGATGTTTTTAATCATGTTTAAAACAAGATACCGCTAGACATCTGTGAGTTTTGCCTCATTTTTCGACCTTTCCTGCCACGGTTGTTAAGTGAATTTCTGCAGTTGTTAAGTCAGTAAAATGGTTGCAAAGCAAATCTGGTTTCCCCATTGACTTTGCTTGTCAGAAGGTTGCAAAAGGGGATCACATGACTTGGAGAACAGCGGTGTTATTCAGCTGGTTATATCCGGTTCGGGCGAACCAGTAGCGGTGGCTGCGGGTGGCTTCGTCCACTCACGCGGACATAATCACTTCCCATTTATCCACGTTTTTGATGATCTGCGCATGCACATTTGCGAACCCGGTAGCCAAGGTGAGTGAATACCACCCCTGCCAGAGACACTGCAAATGTCATAAATTATAAACCAGTCGCCAAGCGTCCAAATTCTGATCACGTGACCATGAGGATGCTGCAACGGTTGTAAGTGTGAAAAACGGACATCCGTCACTTTTTTCCAGTGCCGTTGCAGCTTCAAATGGTCATTAAATGAACGGTTGTTAAATCGAAGATTAGCTGTATGCCTGCCTTCATCCAGAAGAGAAATCCATAACCGTGGCTCGGTGATTAATAAAGACCTTCTCTTGACCCTATGCTGCAAAGGACACTCATTGATGGACTATGAACACGGTTTCCTTGGTTCTTCTTAGTACATGAGTTGGTGGAACTGGAGAGGCAGATATTTAACACCCAACTGGTGCCTGACACAGTAATGAAGTCTTGTGTTCTGACAAAAGTGGAAGATTAAAATCAGGGAGCTGTGCTCCACCGAACATGGGTAAGGTGTTATGCAGAAAAGCTCATTCAGCAACATTCCTCTCTCTTTCATAAAGTTGGAGGAAAGAGGACATTTGGTACAGTCCTCTTCTCAAGACAGGTTTGACTGGACCATCTCTGATAGATGATATCCAGCCTCTACTTGAAGAACATCTAGTGAGGTAGAATTTGCCACTTTATGCGGCGGCCTCTCCCACTGGCTGGCATCTCAAACCATCCGTAAATTTATCCCTGGTGTATTTCTTTAACCAATGTATATGGCTGCCCAGCTCAACAAGTGATTCTGGGCAGTGAACAATATTAATAAAACAATAATGAATAAAACAATAACTAAAATTAAAGCGTGAGGAAAAAGCTGAGAAATACAACTGCCATTAATGAAGTTGGATGTTTGTTCTCCGAACTTGTGGGTTGGTTTCAGGGGTGAAATGCTCCCGGATCGGATGGGATCGCGCGAGCCGATAGCAATGGCGGCTGCTGGTTTGGAGGACCGGTAGCAAAATCCCTGGCCCCACCCTCCTGCCTCTGCTGAGCTGCGCCATCAGCAGAGGTTTTTTTTTTTAACTTTTAAAAGCCGGTTTTGCTTCAGCCGAAACCTGCCTTTAAAAGTAAAAAAAAGCCTTTGAGGATCCTGCCCCTCAGCTGAGATCGGCAGCCTTTAAACTTAAAAATAAAAATTAAAGGCTACTCTGGGGATCTCACCTGAGTTCCTCATCAGCAAAACCTTAAAAAACATGTTTTCTGTAGAAAACATGTAGAAAAACTCCTTTTAAAAGAGTCTAAGACACTTACCTGATTACTGATCGACCTCATTACTTTTCTCAAAGCCGGAAAGCCCCAGTTTCGCTTTTAGCACCAGACTGAAATAATCTAAATTTAGCTAATCTATTTCACCACTGAGTGATTAATGCTGTCTGGCTGAGGAACTCTGGGAATTGAAGTCCACAATAAAATAAAATAAAATAAAATAATAAAATAAAATATTTGTGCAGCTTTCTGAGATTTGGTGTGTTTCTGTAGTGTTTCACTCTAACTACACAAACACACAAAATCTCAGAAAGCTGTATGTGGTATTTTGGTATTTTGTGTGTGTGTGTTTGTGTGTGTGTCAGTTGTGTGTGTGTAAAGTGTGAAAGTTGTTTGAGCTTTTTGTGGCTGTGTGAAGTGTGAAATGCAGCTGCTTTTACATTGTGTGTGAGTCGTGTTGTGTTGTGTGTGTGTAAAGTGTGAAAGTTGGTTTTTGAGCTTTTTGTGGTGGTGTGAAGTGTGAAGTGTGAAGTGCAGCTGCTTTTACATTCTGTGTGAGTCAGTTGTGTTGTGTTGTGTTGTGTGTGTGTAAAGTGTGAAAGTTGGTTTTCGGTACCTCTTATTGTTTTTTTATACTTTGTTTATTATTTTTATTATTTACTGTTATTGGCCACGCCCACCCGGTCATCTGACCACCAAGCCACGCCCACCAATTAAGCCACGCCCACAGAACAGGTAGGGAAAATTTTTTAGATTTCACCCCTGGTTGGTTTCCAAATGTTTCGTACCAGGCCAGGTAACATCTTCAGCGGAGTTTAGGGGATGTCAGTGTGTGTGTTTTTCTGCTTACAAAGGCTTTGTGTGGTTAGTAGGCCTATCGTTAATCAATACAACCAGGAGATGGGAGCCAGCACACACACACACACGTGGGACCCCAGCTCTGGGCACAGAAATGTGTCTTTGGGGCCTTGGGAAAAGGAACAGAGTCTGGGTCAACTTAATCTATGGTGGGAGAATTTTCCAGAAGGCAGGTGCTACAACAGTAAGGTTCTTCCTGATGTCCAGCTTACACCTTCTTCTTTATTATTATTATTATTATTATTTATTCAATTTTTATACCACCCTTCTCCCGAAGGACTCAGGGCGGTGTACAGCCAAGATAAAAACAGTACAAAATATACAATTTAAAATACTAATTAAAAAACTTATTATAAATGGCCACATATAACTAAAAACCCCATTAAAATTAATAATAAATTTAAAACCAATAAAAATAAAATTTAGATAAAATTTAGGCCAGCCCCGCGCGAATAAATAGATGAGTTTTCAATTCGCGGCGGAAGGTCCGAAGGTCAGGTATTTGGCGTAAACCCGGGGGAAGTTCGTTCCAGAGTGTGGGAGCCCCCACAGAGAAGGATCTTCCCCTGGGGGCCGCCAGCCGACATTGCTTGGCGGATGGCACCCTGAGAAGTCCCTCTCTGTGAGAGCGCACGGGTCGGTGGGAGGCATGCGGTAACAGCAGGCGGTCCCGTAAGTACCCAGGCCCTAAGCCATTAATTCTGGTCTGCCCAGGAAAGAAGGGGAGATGTTAAGTGAGTTTTGCCCCATTTTACAACCTTCCTTCCCACAGTTGTTAAATAAACCACGGCAGTTGTTCACTTAGTAACTCAGTGGGTCTGCCTTCCTCTTGACTTTGTTTGTCAGAAGGTCGCAAAAGGGGATCGCGTGACCCCCCTTGACACTGCAACCGTCATAAATGTGAGTCAGTTGCCAAGAGTCCGAATTTTGATCAAGTGACCATGGGGATTTTTTCCCCCCCAGTGAACAGCCGCTCAACAACTGGTTGTAAATTGAGGACTACCCATATTGAAGACTGCAATACTTTTAAAACATCTCCAGCATTTATATTCATAATCTTATTTATTTGGTTAGCCTTCAGGTTTTAATTCTGAAACTTTCTTGGTGCTTAACATCTTTACAATTCAACATACAACAGTTAACATTTCTAAACTTTTTTATGTTTTGCAACATAATACTTAAGACTTTTTCTATGCTTACCGTGTCTCATATAAATGTATCAAATATATATATGTATTTGAATGATAATTGCATTAGACAATTCATAGAACTGTAACTATTTACTGTTAAAATATATTGTACTTTTCTCCCTTGGTTGTTTTTGACTTCACTTAAAAAAAAAAAAGATGTACTTTTCAGTTTTTTTTCCTTTTCTTTGATAATTTATAGATTTTTACTTTTGTGGATTTTTTTCATTTCTTTTTCAATGCTATGTTTTTTTTTATTTATTTATTTATTTATTTGATTTTTATACCGCCCTTCTCCCGAAGGACTCAGGGCGGTGTACAGGCAAGATAAAACAACACAATGTACAAATTAAAATACCATTTAAAAAACTTATTTAAATTAGCCTAAAAATTAAAAATTTCCATACTAAAAACCCCGTTTAAAAATTGATAAAAGATAAAATTCAATTTAAGACAGCCCGAAATAAAAGATGAGTCTTCAGTTCGCGAAATGTCCGAAGGTCAGGTATTTGGCGTAAACCGGGAAGTTCGTTCCAGAGTGGGGAGCCCCACAGAAGGACCTTCCTGGGGCCGCCAGCCGACATTGCTTGGCGGACGGCACCCTGAAGTCCTCTCTGTGAGGCGTGCGGGTCGGTGGGAGGCATGCGGTAACAGCAGGCAGTCCCGTAAGTACCCAGGCCCTAAGCCATGGGCGCTTTAAAGGTCGTAACCAGCACCTTAAAGCGCACTCGAAAACCACAGGCAGCCAGTGCAGTCTGCGCGGGAGGCGGTGTTATATGGGAGCTACGCGGGCTCCTCTATCACCCGCGCAGCTGCATTCTGGACTAACTGAAGCCTCCGAGTGCACTTCAAGGGGAGCCCCATGTAGAGAGCATTACAATAATCCAGGCGAGAGGTAACGAGCACATGAGTGACCGTGCACAAGGCATCCCGATCAAGGAAGGGGCGCAACTGCCGAACCAGGCGAACCTGGTGGAAGGCCCCCCTGGAGACGGCCGTCAAATGATCTTCAAACGACAGCCGTTCATCCAGGAGGACACCTAAGTTGCGCACCCTATCCTTTGGGGGCCAATAACTCGCCTCCAACAGTCAGCCGCGGCTGCAGCTGACTGAATCGGGGTGCCGGCATCCACAGCCACTCCGTCTTGGAGGGATTAAGCTTGAGCCTGTTTCTCCCCATCCAGACCCGTACGGCTTCCACGCACCGGGACAGCACTTCAACAGCTTCATTGGGGTGGCCTGGGGTGGAGAAGTATAGATTCATATAGATGTTGAACAGAAGGGGCGAGAGAATCGACCCCTGCGGCACCCCACAAGTGAGGTCCCTCGCGGTCGACCTCTGCCCCCCTGTCAACACCGTCTGCGACCGGTCAGAGAGATAGGAGGAGAACCACCGATACGGTGCCTCCACTCCCAATCCCCCAACCGGCGCAGCAGGATACCATAGTCGATGGTATCAAAAGCCGCTGAGAGGTCTAATAGGACCAGGGCAGAGGAATAACCCTGTCCTGGCCCTCAGAGATCATCCACCAATGCGACCAAAGCTGTCTCCGTGCTGTACCGGGTGGAAGCGGACTGGAGCAGGTCTAGATGAGCGGCTTCATCCAGGTATTGGGGTAGCTGTCGCGCCACAGCACTCTCTACAACCTTCGCAACAAAGCGAAGGTTGGAGACTGGGCGATAATTACCCAAAATAGCTGGGTCAGGAGGGCTTCTTGAGGAGGGTCTCACCACCGCCTCTTTCAAGGCGGCAGGAAAACCCTTCCAACAAAGCGTTGATAATCTCCTGGAGCCAGCCTCGTGTCACCTCCTGAGTGGCCAGTACCAGCCAGGAAGGACACGGGTCCAGTAAACATGTAGTGGCGTGAAGCCTCCCCAACAACCTGTCCACGTCCTCGGGAGCCACAGGGTCAAACTCATCCCAAATGGACTCAACAAGGCGTGTCTCCTCTCCCTCGCCTGGATCATCCCAATTTGGTCCAGACCATCCCGGAGCTGAGCGATTTTATCGTATAGATAACCACTAAACTCCTCAGCACGTCCCTGCAGCGGGTCATCCGCACCTCCTGATGAAGGAGGCGGGTCACCCAGGCGGCAGGCGGTTATCTGCCGGCGCAATGAGGGTGGAGGTATATGGCGCCTCGCCTCCCTCATTGCCACTAGGTAGGTCCTAGAATAGGACCTAACTAGTGTCGATCAACGGAGCGGCTGGACCCCCAAGTGCTCTCTAGGCGTCTTCTCCGGCGTTTCATCTCTCTCAGCCCCTTGGAGAACCAAGGGGCCGGATGAGATCTGCGCCGGGTCAGAGGCCGCAAAGGCACGACACGGTCCAAGGCCCCAGCAACTAGTTCCTCAGTCGTGCCGTGGGCCAGATCCTCAGGGAATGGCCCAAGCTCCGTCAGGAACCTCTCAGGGTCCATCAGGCGCCTGGGGCGGGACCAACGTGGAGGTTCCGTCTCCCTGGGATGGTGGATGGTGGTTCGAAGTCTAGTCGAAGGAGGAAATGATCGGACCATGACATCGGTTCGGTTACTAAGTCATCTAATTCCAAATCATTTAACCACTGTCCAGAGATATAAATCAAGTCCAGTATGCCTCCCCCCATGTGCGTGGGGCCATCATTTACCCGAATCAGGTCCAAGGCCGTCATGGAAGCCTGGAACTCCCGAGCTGCAGTCGATAACAAGCCAGCCGATGGCAAGTTGAAATCCCCCATGACTATAAGTCTGGGGGTCTCAACCGCCACGGAGGCAAGCACCTCCAACAGCTCGGGCAGGGCTGTGGTCACGCAGCGAGGAGCCAGGTACGCGATCAACAAGCCCAACTGATTCCTATGGCCCCACCTCACATAGAGGGATTCACAACCGGCAATCTGAGGAACAGCGGCCTCCCTCGGCTCTAGATCTTCCTTAATAACAACCGCCACCCCCCCACCCCTACCTTGGGCCCTCGGCTGATGAAATGCTCGAAAACCTGGGGGGCACAGCTCAACGAGGGGAACCCCCCCTCCGGACCCAACCAGGTCTCCGTAATGCCCATAAGGTCCGCGGACTCCCCCTGAATAAGATCACAAATCAGGGGGGCTTTATTAGCCACGGACCGGGCATTACATAACATCAACTGAAGATCCAGGCTCTGAGGATCATGGCCGCCTGAGGAACGGGTAGGGACTGAGGGGCCGGAGCACGTGATCACCGTCAAACATCGAGCACGTGCTCCCAACACTCGATACGGCCCCCCCCCTCCGCCATATCTTTAAATTTCATTTTGTCACAACAGTATACACAAACATTGTCATAAATAATACAACATATCTTGAAGAATATATATATATATATATATATATATATATATATATATATATATCTAAGTAAAAAATATGCATCAACTATATTAATTTGATATAATGAAGGGAACAATAGGACAAGAACGGTA
Organism: Ahaetulla prasina; assembly: GCF_028640845.1. Classification (NCBI taxonomy): domain Eukaryota; kingdom Metazoa; phylum Chordata; class Lepidosauria; order Squamata; family Colubridae; genus Ahaetulla; species Ahaetulla prasina. Next base: position 107,981,780 of record NC_080544.1, read on the forward strand.
GGCATTTTTGTGCTCTTATGCACGCCCCTTATAGTCCTCTTAGGAATGGGGTGAGGTCAATAGTAGACAGTTTTTGGTTGAAGATTTTGGGATTTTGAGTAGAGACTATAGAGTCAGGTAATGAGTTCCAAGCATTAACAACTCTGTTACAGAAGTCATATTTTCTGCAATCGAGTTTGAAGCGCTTAACAATAAGCTTGAATCTATTTTTTGCTCTTGTAATATTGCGATTGAAGCTGAAGTAGTCTTTTACAGGAAGGATATTGCAATAGATGATTTTGTGTGTTAAACACAAGGTCATGTTGTGTGTTAAACACAGGTCATGTGTGTTAAACACAGGTCATGTTGCTGAGTTGTCAAATTCCAAATGCTAAGTATATATTTCAAAAAGAAGTTATCATCTGAAAATGTTCATTTTTGAATGCAAAGTCACATTTAATAGTCTACTAACTCTCTCCTAAAGTAAGTAAAGGGCATTGTTAAGACATGTCTTTTAAAGTACTATTATCCTTATTATATCTCCAGCAAAATGCTGTTTAGGCAATCCTGTTCTGTACAGGCATAACGGAGTCCAATAAATTTTAGCTATTATTTTTTGTTGTATAACCCATATTTTATGGTCCATTGGCACTGCTGGAACAAAAGTAAAAACAATCTCAGATTTTCTAGGTGCCTCTAATTCTTTTTCCCCACTTATTTCATAGCATCTGTATGTCAAAATGATTTATTAATAACAAGTATATATAGAAGCCATAAGAAAGGGTCAACCTATCCTCTAAAGCTCCTGAAGGCAGAACAAGAAACAATCGATGGAAACTAATCAAGGAGAAAAATAACCTAGAACTAAGGAGAAATTTCCTAACAGTTAGAATAATTGATCAGTGGAACGGCTTTCCTTCAGATGCTGTGGATACTTCAACACTGGAGATTTTTAAGAAGAGCTTGGACAATCATTTATCTGAAATAGTATAGGGTCTCCCGCTTGAGAAGGGGGTTGGACTAGAAGACCTCCAAGGTCCCTCCCAACTTTGTCATTCTGTTAATAGAAGTGTCATCCTCACTATCTGTCTTATAAATTGACAGAAGAACACCCTGAAGTGAAAGTCCTCAGATTTTGGAATGTCTGAACGTAAAATCAATCATAGCTGTTGAGCAGCATATAGCTTTGAGCACACATCTGGGCTTAAAAGGTAAGCAGAACTAAATCCAGTGGTGAAATTTAATTTTTTTTACTACCGGTTCTGTAGGCGTGGCTTGGTGAGCGTGGTGTGGCTTAGTGGGTGTGGCTTGGTGGGCTTGGCAAGGGAAGGATATTGCAAAATCCCCATTCCCTCCCCACTCCTGGGGGAAGGATATTGCAAAATCCCCATTCCCTCCCCATTCCTGGGGGAAGGATATTGCAGAATCTCCATTCCCACCCCACTCCAGGGGAAGGATACTGCAAAATCCCCATTCCCTCCCAACTCCTGGGGGAAGGATATTGCAGAATCTCCATTCCCACCCCACTCCAGGGGAAGGATATTGCAAAATCTCCATTCCCTCCCCACTCTGGGGCCAGCCAGAGATGATATTTGCCGATTCTCCGAACTGCTCAAAATTTCCGCTACCGGTTCTCCAGAACCTGTCAGAACCTGCGGAATTTCCCTCCCCCTGACTAGATCCATCGTCATTTGGATGAGATCATGTGTAAAAGTGGAAAGTTTAAAATCTAACCTATTGTAGCTTTAAATTTATTTAAAATTTATTTAAAATTTAACCTATTCTTCTAATTTAAGGAAAATTAGAGTGATGTCTCTATGGATGAAACCTTTTTGTTATTTTTTTCTCCTGAAACCAGAGATGGTATTCAGCCAGTTCAGACCAGTTCGCCCGAACTGGTAGCATAAAGTGCGGACCCTCCCACCCTAGCTCTATTCCATCCTATTTAGGCACGTTTTTGAGGCTGGCTGCATGCGCAGAAGGCGCGTGCCCGAGCAAAGCACATGCACAGAAGACTGGGCGTGTGCGTGGAAGGCATGCGCATGCGCGAAGTGAGTGTGCGTCCATGCGGCAAGCCGGTAGTAACAAAATGTGAAACCCACCACTGTCACCATTCTCTCCAACCACAAAACGCATACACAGAAGGCCGGGCATATGCGTGGATGTGCACGCTCACATTTGCCAACCGGTAGGGAAAGTAAGTGAATACCACCTCTGTCCGAGACATTTTGAGGCTTAACTCTGGCGAGGAGCATATCTACTTCTTGGAAAACTGTGTTCCAGGAATTAAATACTGTTTTTCTCAACCTTGGCAACTTTAAGATGTGTGGACTTTAACTTCCAGAATCACCCAGCCTCTGGGAGTTGAAGTCTTAAAGTTGCCGAAACTTGAGGAAAATGGTATTTTTTTTAATTTACATTTATACCCCGCCCTTCTCCGAAGACTCAGGGCGGCTTACAGTGTATAAGGCAATAGTCTCATTCTATTTGTATATTTTTACAAAGTCAACTTATTGCCCCCCCAACAATCTGGGTCCTCATTTTTCCTACCTTATAAAGGATGGAAGGCTGAGTCAACCTTGGGCCTGGTGGGGCTTGAACCTGCAGTAATTGCAGGCTGCTGTGTTTTAATAACAGGCTTCTTACAGCCTGAGCTACCACGGCCCCTGTATTAATCCAATGGTGCCATTGTAAGAGATGGAGAGCCAGTTTTTCTTTTCACTGAATGTGTTTTGGAAATCCTTCTGTTAATAGAATAGAATAGGATAGGATAGGATAGAATAGAATAGAATAGAATAGAATTTTTTTATTGGCCAAGTGTGATTGGACACATAAGAATTTGTCTTCGGTGCATACGCTCTCGGTGGACATTAAAAGAAAAGATACCTTCATCAAAGTACAACACTTACAACACTTAATGATAGTCATAGGGTACAATTAAGCAATCAGGAAACAATATCAGTATAAATCGTAAGGATTACCAGCAACAAAGTTACAGTTATACAGTCGTAAGTGGAAAGAGATTGGTGATGGGGACGATGAGAAGATTAACAGTTGTTGTGTCTCGCCTGCTTTCACCGCAGCCGGGGCCTTCTTATCTGCTTCCGAACGCTGAGGAATGTCCTAGTATGCCTCCCGGCCCCAGCCCTGGCTCCATGCCCAGACAGGCTGAAGAGGAAGAAGTACCTCCAGCCCCCAGCTCTGGCTCCATGTCCAGGCAAACGGAGTAACTAGACCCCTCCCCCTCCCCCACAGCATGTGAGCCTGAAGAAGGTCAATTACCAATAGCTGGAGACTGGAGTGACCCTGGCTTCAGAAGAATTGATAGGCGGCGGCGACAGAAGGAAGGGAGGGGCAGGCCTGGATAAGTGCTGAGTCATGGAGCCACACCCCATGGCCTATATAAAGGATCTGTTTTCTGGCATTCTCTGAGTCAGGCAAAGTCTAACATATCTTGCTGAAGTTGCTTTCTGGTCTCCTGCCTGCCTTGAGAACTTTGCTAGGACTTTGGCAGAGCTGCAGAGGCACGCCTGATTCGGATTTCCCTGACCCGGTCATCAGCGGAGGAGTGGGACACGACAACAGTACTGCAGATTTAGTAAATAGTTTGACAGTGTTGAGGGAATTATTTGATGGGAATCCTTCAGTCCAAGCTAGCACCTGGCTTCAGTTTCAGGACAAATCCTTTCTATATACGAAAAAATATTTGTTGAGGGAAGCAAGTGTTGCTGGTTAATGTTTTAAGAAGATTATTACTTTCCCTGCAGATGCCATTGTGCATTCCACTTGAGGTGGCTCAGTGGCTAAGACGCTGAGCTTGTCGATCAGAAAGGTCGGCGGTTCGAATCCCTAGTGTCGGTCTCCTGCGTGAGCAGGGGGTTGGACTAGATCAGGCGTCCCCAACCTTGACAACTTTAAGCCTGGAGGACTTCAACTCCCTGAATACCCCAGCAAGCAAAGCAAAGCAAAGCAAAGCAAAGCAAAGCAAAGCAAAGCAAAGCAAAGCAAAGCAAAGCAAAGCAAAGCAAAGCAAAGCAAAGCAAAGCAAAGCAAAGCAAAGCAAAGCAAAGCAAAGCAAAAGCTGGCTGGGGAATTCTGGGAGTTGAAGTCCACCAGGCTTAAAGTTGCCAAGGTTGGGGACCCCTGGACTAGATGACCTCCAAGGTCCCTTCCAACTACTTTACTGCTACTGTTACTTTCTGTTCTTGGATCCCGGCATAGAATAGAATAGAATAGAATTTTTATTGGCCAAGTGTGATTAGACACACAAGGAATTTGTCTTGGTGCATATGCTCTCAGTATACATAAAAGAAAAGATACGTTCATCAAGGTACAACATTTACAACTCAATTGATGGTCAATATATCAATATAAATCATAAGGATTGCCAGCAACAAGTTACAGTCATACAGGCATAAGTGGAAAGAGATTGGTGGTGGGGACTGAGAAGATTAATAGTAGTGCAGATTCAGTAAATAGTCTGACAGTGTTGAGGGAATTATTTGTTTAGCAGAGTGATGGCCTTCGGGAAAAAACTGTTCTTGTGTCTAGTTGTTCTGGTGTGCAGTGCTCTATAGCGTCGTTTTGAGGGTAGGAGTTGAAACAGTTTATGTCCAGGATGCGAGTGATCTGCAAATATTTTCACGGCCTTCTTCTTGATTCGTGCAGTATACAGGTCCTCAATGGAAGGCAGGTTGGTAGCAATTATTTTTTCTGCAGTTCTAATTATCCTCTGAAGTCTGTGTTTTTCTTGTTGGGTTGCAGAACCGAACCAGACAGTTATAGAGGTGCAAATGACAGACTCAATAATTCCTCTGTAGAATTAATAAACGATATGTGCTGCTAGAGGGCAGTGTTACACCATACATTTATTTAAAGAAGCAGCTATTTTTTTTCCAGACCATCCATTGATTATAACATTATATTATGACGTATAATAATCCGAAGCAACTAGCTGAACTAGTCTCGGCGCAAAGGGAAAAGAAGACGCTGACACCACAAAAATTGCTATTCCCCCCCCTCCCCCTGTCCTTATATCTAAGAAGAAATAATACAGTGGTCCCTGATTGGGTTAACGAAATAACGCTTTTCACAGCGTTATGAGTAACGGTTGTCTACTCATGGGCTGCAGACGTGACAAGGACAATGTCCTTAGGACCAGCAAAAAAAGAAAAAAAAGAAAAAAAGAAGTTAGCAATGTGTCATTGTAAGGTATAAATGGGGAAAATCCTTTGGATGGAATGAGAATCAATCTTAAAATCAGTCAATCAGGATAGAGCTGGAGGTCTTCTAGTCCAACCATCTATACCATTTCAGACAGATGGCTGTCCAGTCAAAAGACCTCCAGTGATGAAGCACCCACAATGTCTGAAGGCAAGCTGTTCCACTAGTTAAGTCCAGGTTAATTCCCACTCCTTAATTCCAGGTTAATTGTCCTCACTGGTTAATTGTCCTCACTCCTTAATTCCAGGTTGCTTCTCTCCTTGATTAGTTTCCATTCATTGTTCCTTGCCTTGCCTTTTGGTGCTTTGGAAAATAAATTGACCCCCTCTTCTTTGTGGCAGCCGCTCAAATACTGGAATACTGCTATCATGTCCCCCCTAGTCCTTCTCTAGACTAAAGTAAAGGTAAAGGTAAAGGTTCCCCTTGCACAAGACAAGAGATAAAAGGCGTATTCTTAAGATAGTCAAGAATGCCAGTAAGGATTCTGATGTTGATGCTATTATACATCTTGGCACAAATGATCTGTCCCAAAAGGATGTACTTTCTGTGCAGAATGATTTCCAGAGCTTGGGGTACGAACTTAAGAGCATAGGTTGTAGGCTTATCTTTTCAGAGGTTTTACCAGTACATAAGGAACAAAAAGGTAAAGGCCAGCGTGTAGTGGAGTTTAATGTGTGGCTAAAGGAGTGGTGTAAAAGGGAAGGCTTTGGTTTTATTAGTCATGATATCTGCAACTGGTCCAATGAAAAACTGTACAAAAGAGATGGATTGCATCCATCAAGGAAAGGGACTGAGTTACTTAGCAATACATTCACAGATTTTCTGGATAAACATTTAAACTGAACAGTGGGGACAGAGAATTAACTGATACAGAAATTTTCTGTCCCCAGCAATCGAAAACTAAAAGGGTTATCAGTGCATGTAACATAGATGTCTGTATGGGTAAGACTATCAGCCCTGCTATCAAGCAAAACCAAGCATTTAACAGTGAGTGCCATACCATGTGCACTAAACCAACAGGTGGCAAGAAAGTAGGGGCAGTCAACACAGGTTATGTAGACAGTAAACACAAGGTCAATCCAAATGGACTCAAATGTCTATACACCAATGCACAGAGTATGAGGAATAAACGGGGTGAATTAGAAATTCAAGTAAATGAGGGCAAATATGATATTGTTGCCATTACGGAAACTTGGTGGGATGAAACTGACAAATGGAACATACAGCTAGAGGGATATAAATTATTTAAAAGAAATAGACCAAATAAAAGAGGAGGTGGAGTTGCACTATATATAAGAAATAACTACATCTCTACAGAAATAGAGCACAACAATGATGAAAATCATCTTGAATGAATTTGGGTCAATATAAAAGGGGTGAGAAACGATATTGCCATAGGTCTATACTATAGGCCACCCACCCAAACAGAGGAAGTAGATGAACTCTTTGCTAGTCAGCTAACTAAGGTATGTAGGAAGCACATCACAGTAGTAATGGGGGATTTTTTTTTTAAGACTGTAATGTTTTTTTATTTTCATTTTTCAACATCATATTTATGTACAAACTATTATCCATCATTAATCGTTAAATTTTTATTTATTACTGATTTGGCCTGGATGCCACTTCCTTCTCAATTCTCTACCTCTACTGATCCTTGTTTTACTACTTCCTCTCCTCCTTCTCATTCTTAATATATCTAATTTATTTCCTCCTTCTCTACACTTTCCTATCTACTTTCTTCCTCCTTCTCCTCTCTCCTTTTCTTCCTGAAATGGCAGTCGAGCATCCCAATATCATTTTAAATTTTTAATTTCATATCTTCAAAAATTACTGTACATTAATAATCAATCCATGTATCATTATTGATTATTTCTTTTTAGACTTAAACAAATAGGTATTTAAAACAATCACAAGCTAAAGTATACAAAATATACATAACCTCCCACCTTAAAATTTTTTTAAAACTATAGATCCCCTCACAATAAAAATAAAAAGATAGGAAAGAATAATAAAAAAAAAGAAAAGAAACAATACCAACTTCACATATTACTTCTTCTTACAGTCCATTTTTTAAAATTAATCCATCTTCTCAAATTCAATTTTTCCCCCCACTTGTATATTTCTTCAAATTTCATAAGTCCATTTCTCAAATTACAGTCCATCTTCTCAAACTCAAATTTTTATCACTTGTATATTTCTTCAATTGCCATAACATTTAATATCCATTCTTCTTACAGTCCATTTTAAAAATTAGTCCATCTTCTAAAGTTCAAATTTTTTCCCCCTCCCACTTATATATTCCTTCAAATTTCATAAGTCCATTTCTTAAATTACAATCCAGCTTCTCAAATTCAAGTTTTCATCACTTATATATTTCTTCAATTGTCATAAGATTTAATATTCAGTCTTCCAATACTACTCCATCAATCAAATATCAAGCAAATAATCATTTAGACTACATCCTCAATATAACAGTAAACAGTTAAAATCATTAGAATAGAATAGAATTTTTTTTTTTATTGGCCAAGTGTGATTGGACACAAAAGGAATTTGTCTTGGTGCATATGCTCTCAGTGTACATAAAAGAAAAGATACGTTCATCAAGGTACAACATTTACAACTCAATTGATGGTCAATATATCAATATAAATCATAAGGATTGCCAGCAACAAGTTACAGTCATACAGGCATAAGTGGAAAGAGATTGGTGGTGGGAACTATGAAACGATTAATAGTAGTGCAGATTCAGTAAATAGTCTGACAGTGTTGAGGGAATTATTTGTTTAGCAGAGTGATGGCCTTCGGGAAAAAACTGTTCTTGTGTCTAGTTGTTCTGGTGTGCAGTGCTCTATAGCGTCGTTTTGAGGGTAGGAGTTGAAACAGTTTATGTCCAGGATGCGAGGGATCTGCAAATATTTTCACGGCCCTCTTCTTGATTCGTGCAGTATACAGGTCCTCAATGGAAGGCAAGTTGGTAGCAATTATTTTTTCTGCAGTTCTAATTATCCTCTGAAGTCTGTGTTTTTCTTGTTGGGTTGCAGAACCGAACCAGACAGTTATAGAGGTGCAAATGACAGACTCAATAATTCCTCTGTAGAATTGGATCAGCAGCTCCTTGGGCAGTTTGAGCTTACTGAGTTGAGTATGAAAGAACATTCTTTGTTGTCCTTTTTAATGATGTTTTGATGTTAGCTGTCCATTTGAGATCTTGCGATATGATAGAACCCAGAAATTTGAAGGTTTCTACTGTTGATACTGTGTTGTCAAGTATTGTGAGAGGTGGAAGTATGGAAGGTTTTTCCTAAAGTCTACCACCATTTCTACGGTTTTGAGTGTGTTCAGTTCCAGATTGTTTTGGTTGCACCACAAGGCTAGTTATTCGACCTCTTGTCTATATGCGGATTGTCATTGTCTCGAATGAGACCAATCACTGTTGTGTCATCTGCGAACTTCAGTAGCTTAACAAATGGATCATTGGAGATGCAGTCATTGGTATACAGAGAAGAGAAGTGGGAGAGCACACAGCCTTGGGGGCCCTGTGCTAATTGTACAGGTATTTGATGTGATCTTGCTTAGCTTCACCTGCTGCTTCCTGTTTGTTAGGAAGCTTGTGATCCTTACAAGTCTGTTCCGGTACCTGTAGCTGGTTTAGCTTAGTTAGAAGAATGTCTGGAATGATGGTATTGAATGCTGAACTAAAGTCTACAAAAAGGACCCTTGCATAGGTCTTTGGAGACTCAAGATGTTGTAGGATGTAGTGCAGAGCCATATTAACAGCATCATCTGTAGATCTGTTTGCTCGGTATGCAAATTGCAAGGGGTCTAAGAGCGGATTCGTGATGGTTTTCAGGTAGGAAAGCACTAGCCTTTCAAAGGTTTTCATGACTACAGATGTTAGAGCAACTGGTCTGTAGTCATTCAGTTCCTGATGGTGGCTTCTTCACTGGGATGATGGTAGAGCGTTTGAAGCAAGAAGGAACATAGCACATCTCTAGTGATTTATTGAAAATATGGGTGAAGATGGGGGCCAATTGGTCAGCACAGACTTTTAAGCAAGAAGGAGTTATCTTGTCTGGGCCTGGAGCTTTTCCTGGCTTTTGTCTGTGATCCACATTTTTTGTCTGTGATGTACATCCACATTATCTAAATTCATAAATTTCACTTTCCATCCTTCACAATTGAGTAATATCATCCCATAGATTTATACCATACAAATAGCAAATAACAAAAATCCTATAATTTATATCCTAAACAAATCAATTCCAAAAATTAACCATAATCATCCTATTCACATCTTAAACATTCCTCCCCTCTCCCATTCTATTTTCCATCATTTCCAAACCAGTTAACTTAGCATCTAACAACAAAGGATTCCCACTCTTTAAAACATTAATATAAAAATGTCTCGCTTTCATAACAGAATTAAGAAAATACTTTCTACCTCTAAAATTCACTGACAAACCCATTGGGACTTCCCATCTAAAATATATCTGATATTTCTTAAACTCATCCACCAAAAAGCAAATTCTCTTCTGTTTCTTAACATTTTAGGAGGAATTTCCTTCATCATTTTATATCTTGTCCCAATATCTGAAATTTATTTTTATAAAAGGCTTGCAGATTTCATACCTAACCTTTTTGTTGTAAATAAATAACCACATCCCTAGGTACTCTATTTTGTCTTGCCCACCAGAATTAACACGATAAATTCTTTCAATATTAATCTCAAAATCTTCTGGCTCCACACCCTTTATCTGTGCAAAAGGCTTGCGTAAAAATCTCTTTAAATTTTCTTCCTATTTTGTTTCAACCCCCTCACCCTTATAGCATATTCCATTAATCTATATTGTAATGTTACTCTTTCTTCATCTGCCCTATCTACCTTTGCCTTTATATCTTCCATCTTATTATCTAAGTTCCAATTGTTTTGATTTTTGAATTTCTTCTATTTTCCTTTGCAACTCTAAATTAGCTTTATTAATTCTTGAAATCATCCTGCATCTGAATACAAGAACTTAATATTTGCGCAATTGCATCCTTTACCATTTTATTTCCCTCTTCTGCTCTTCCACCACTTCCTTGAAATCCAACATCTCTTTCTCTATTTCGTCAAATTTTTGATCTATTTCTAAAAAGTGACACTCCAAAAACTCCTGTAAAAATTTCTTACTTCCTTTTAATTTCTTCTTTAATTTTGAATCTGAGCTGAAGAAATTTCAAAGTTTTAATGACTTTTGGCACTATTTGCTTAAAAGCCATTTAAAAAAGGATAACAATAATAGACCAGAAAAAGAAAAAAAAATTATAAAAGAAAGTTTCAAAAAACTTATCTTCTGAATCACTATAATCCCAAGGAAGAAGAAAAAATATAAATCATAAGATTCTCATTTCTTCCATTTAGTCAGTATCTTCCTATATATCTTCTTTTTCAACACACTTTTGGCACTATTTGCTTAAAAGCCATTTTTTAAAAAAAAGAAAATATAACTTAATAACAGGCCAAGAGAAAAGAAAAAATATTTAGAAAAAAAAAATTCAAAAAACTTTTCTTCTAAATCACTATAATCCCAAAGAAAAAGAAAAGATATAAATCAAAAAATTCTCATATCTTCCGTTTAGTCAGTATGTTTCTATGTATCTTCTTTCTTCTGTTTCAACACTAGCCGTTAATAAGCATTTCTACTTTCGTTTTAAGAACACACATTCCACAAAACCGCCATTTGCTTTCTTCTCTCCTATCTTCGCAGGAAATAAATCCTCAGGGGCTCACAGTCTTCTTACAAACAGGTGCTAGAACTCCAGTTTCTGCTCCGTCCACGTTACAATCCATCATTAAATCAATTCCTGTCGTGGAAATTGGGCCTGATTTTGTTTGCCATAAGGCAAATGCCTCACCTAGCCAGGAGCTTATCAGGTTATAGAAGGAGAACTTCCATAAACTTTAAAAGCTTATTAGGGCATCTCAACCTCAACCTAATTGCTCAACTTTCCTCCTTTGCCCAGGAAAGTCCAAGCTGTGGACCCAGATTTGATGTCCTGACAGCTTTACAGACTAGAGTTAACAGCTAAATCATGCTTCTTCTAGCGCAAAACCAGTCAATGATTTCTACCCTGACATCAACTGGGAAACAAACTCTGCACCAAGTGGAAGATCCAACAGGTTCCTAACAAACCTAGCAGACAACTTTTTTCCCCAAAAAATAGAGAAGGCAACAAGGGGATCAGCCATATTGGACTTAATTCTCACTAACAGAGATGAAATGATAGAAGGTGTTGAAGTTATAGGAACCTTGGGGGCAAGTGACCACGCAATATTGGAATTTGACATTAAGCAAATACAAGTAGTAGAACAAAGTCAAACTAGAGTCTTGGACTTTAAGAGAGCTAATTTCAATAAACTTAGAGAGAGCTTGAGAAGGATTCAATGGATGAGAATCCTCAGGGGAAAACAACTCAAGAAGCTTGGGAAATTTTGAAAAGTGAGATTATAAAAGCGCAGTCTAGCACAATACCAATGAAGAAGAAAAATAATAGATCTCAAAAGAAACCAGCATGGATGCATAAAGAACTATCTGACAAATTGAAAGACAAAAAGGACAAATATAAAAAGTGGAAAGAGGGGCAAATAACTAAGGCAGAATATCAGCAAATAGCCCGAGCCTGTAAAGATGAAGTGAGGAAAGCTAAGGCTCACAATGAACAAAGGCTAGCGACAAAAGTAAAAAATAACAAAAAAAGCTTCTTCCAACATGTTAAAAACAAGAAAAAAGTCAAGGAAACAATTGGCCCATTGCTGGGAGAAAGTGGCAAGAAGATGACAAGCAACAGGGAGAAAGCAGATCTACTTAACTCATTTTTGCATCTGTCTTTACACAAAAGGAAAAAACAATCCAACCTATCAAAACAGCACTACAAAAACAGATTAGAAACACAAGTTAAAATAGGGAAGAAAATGGTAAGTGAACACCTGTCTACCCTAGGCGAGTTCAAATCACCAGGACGGATGGATTACACCCCAAGGTTCTGAAGGAACTGGCAGACGTGATCTCAGAACCACTGAACTATATCTTTCAAAGATCCTGGAGCACAGGGGAGCTGCCAGAGGACTGGAAAAGAGCTGATGTAGTTCCCATCTTCAAAAAGGAAAAAAACAGACGCAGGAAACTACAGACCTATCAGCCTGACCTCAATACCGGGGAAGATTCTGGAAAGATAATCAAGCAACGAATCACCGAACACCTAGAAGCAAACAAAGTAATAACCAAAAGCCAACATGGGTTTGTCAAAAACAGATCATGCCAGACTAATCTTATCGCATTCTTTGACAAAATGACAAAATTAGTAGACCAGAGGAATGCTGTCGATATAATTTACTTGGACTTCAGTAAAGCATTTGATAAAGTAGACCATAACCTACTACTAGATAAAGTAGAAAAATGTGGGTTAGACAGCACCACCACCAGATGGATTCGTAACTGGCTGACCAACCGCACTCAACGTGTAGTCCTCAGCGGAACTACATCCACATGGAGGGAAGTATGCAGTGGAGTACCCCAAGGCTCTGTTTTAGGCCCAGTACTCTTCAACATCTTCATCAATGACTTGGACGGGGAACTCATCAAATTTGCAGATGACACCAAGCTGGCAGGAATAGCCAACACTCCAGAAGATAGGCTCAAGTTACAGAAAGATCTTGACAGACTTGAACATTGGGCGCTATCTAACAAAATGAAATTCAACACTGAAAAAGTAAGGTTCTACATTTAGGCCAAAAAAACAAAATGCACCAATACCGTATATGTGGTACCTTGCTCAATAGTAGTACCTGTGAGAGGGATCTTGGAGTCCTAGTGGATAACCATTTAGATATGAGCCAGCAGTGTGCAGCAGCTGTTAAAAAAGCCAACACAGTTCTGGGCTGCATAAACAGAGGGATAGAATCAAGATCACGTGAAGTGTTAGTACCACTTTATAATGCCTTGGTAAGGCCACACTTGGAATATTGCATCCAGTTTTGGTCGCCACGATGTAAAAAAGATGTTGAGACTCTAGAAAGAGTGCAGAGAAGAGCAACAAAGATGATTAGGGGACTGGAGGCTAAAACATATGAAGAACGGTTGCAGGAACTGGGTATGTCTAGTTTAACAAAAAGAAGGACTAGGGGAGACACGATAGCTGTGTTCCAATATCTCAGGGGTTGCCACAAAGAAGAGGGAGTCGGGCTGTTCTCCAAAGCACCTGAGGGCAGGACAAGAAGCAATGGGTGGAAACTGATCAAAGAAAGAAGCAACTTAGAACTAAGGAGAAATTTCCTGACAGTTAGAACAATTAATAAGTGGAACGACTTGCCTTCAGAAGTTGTGAATGCTCCAACACTGGAAAGTTTTAAGAAAATGTTGGATAACCATCTGACTGAGATGGTGTAGGTTTCCTGCCTGGGCAGGGGGTTGGACTAGAAGGCCTCCAAGGTCCCTTCCAACTCTGATGTTATGTTATGTTATGTTATATTCCCAGTTTTTACTTCCTGACTAATATTTTACTGAGGATTTAAATAAGTCTTGATGCATGTACTTTCTTGGCTTTTCTTTCAACTATTAAGTTCATACTCTTGGCTTCTAGGGTCAAGAAACTACATAGAAATTTTTTTTTTTATTAAACTACATAGGAAAATTATTATGACGAATAGATTCAGTTCATCTTTCAGACCTTTGTATTTGAAATAAGTTCTGTGTTTTAAAACCTGAGAGTGACACCTGTTCCCACTACTCATGTCTGTCTCACCTTGGATGTCAGGATGATTGGTCAACATGAGCAGAGCCCATATCATACTAGCAAAAGTTGACTCCGTTCCAGCAGCGAAAAAATCCATAATACACACAGCCAGATTCTCTTCATCGTAGGTAGGGTTGGGGTCATTTCTGCTCTGATGTGTAAAATGGAAAATAAAAATTAGAATGAATTCTGTGCAAATTCTCTGTGATTATCTTTGCATCTGTGTCACTCATCATGAGAATAAATATATTTCTGGGGGGGCGGTTTTGTATAGGAAAATCAATGCATGAGAGTAATAATTAGAGTGTTCGATTTACGCCGAGTAAAATGGTATGTTAAAGTAGAATAGAACAGAATAGAATAGAATTTTTTATTGGCCAAGTGTGATTGGACACACAAGGAATTTGTCTTGGTGCATATGCTCTTGGTGTAATAAAAGAAAAGATACCTTCATCAAGGTACAACATTTACAACACAAATGATGGTCAATATATCAATATGAATATAAGTAGCCCGGATCAAAGAGAGGTTCAGCTTTAGATGAATATGTTTCCTTTTATTTTATGGTTAATTACCTCAGTACATTTTTGCATAGGGAATAATGACTTAATTTGTACCTATTAGAGTGAATCATAAAACTTCACAGGCAGCATTATTTACATGCATTCTAATTTTAAATTATGCCCAAAGTGATGTCTCGAACTACAAGCTTTTGTGGCTGCTATGCCGCACTATGTCAATTTATGGAATACATAGAATGCTAGATTTTGGTGAGATATTATCAATCTTTCATTGACTGGTGCAATTTCATGAAGAATTGTGGGACAAATGACACAATACAGTCCATCTGGAAAAGCAACATGAGAAACAAGCCACTATAAATTGTGCCACTCTTCTCAAAGCCCCTGAGGGCAGAATGAGAAGCAACGGGTGGAAACTAATCAAGGAGAGAAGCAACTTAGAATTAAGGAGAAATTATGTAAATTTTTAAATGTAAAATTATGTAAATTTACAATGTAAAAAAGATGTTGAGACTCTAGAAAGAGTGCAGAGAAGAGCAAAAAGATGATTAGGGGACTGGAGGCTAAAACATACGAAGAATGGTTGCAGGAACTGGGTATGTCTAGTTTAATAAAAAGAAGGACTAGGGGAGACATGATAGCAGTGTTCCAATATCTCAGGGGTTGCCACAAAGAAGAGGGAGTCGGGCTGTTCTCCAAAGCACCTGAGGGTAGAACAAGAAGCAATGGGTGGAAACTGATAAAAGAAAGAAGCAACTTAGAACTAAGGAGAAATTTCCTGACAGAACAATTAACAAGTGGAACGACTTGCCTGCAGAAGTTGTGAATGCTCCAACACTGGAAATTTTTAAGAAAATGTTGGATAACCATCTGACTGAGATGGTGTAGGTTTCCTGCCTGGGCAGGGGGTTGGACTAGAAGGCCTCCAAGGTCCCTTCCAACTCTGTTGTTATATTATATACATATGTGCTAGTCGTTCCTGACTCTAGAGGGTTCATCTCTGTTTCAAAGCTGAAGAGCCAGCGCTGTCCGAAGACGTCTCTGTGGTCATGTGGCCGACATGATTAAATGCCAAAGGTGCACGTAACGCTGTTACCTTCCCACCAAAGGTGGTCCCTATTTTTCTACTTGCATTTTTTACATACTTTCGAACTGCTAGGTTGGCAGAAGCTGGGACAAGTAACGGGAGCTCACCCTGTTATGCGGCACTAGGGATTCAAAACGCTGAACTGCCGACCTTTTGATCAACAAGCTCAGCATCTTAGCCACTGAGACATCGCATCCCTTTCTTTAGACTAGCCAAATCCAAATCCACCAACCGTTCTTCATATATTTTAGTTTCCAGGCTTTTAATCATCTTAGCTGTTTTTCTCTGTACTTTTTCCAAAGTCTCAACCTCTTTTTTGTAACGTGGTGACCAAAACTGGATGCAGTATTCCAGGTATGGTCTTACTAAGGATTTATAAAGCAGTACTAATACTTACGTGATTTTGATCCTATCCCTCTATTTAGGGGATTGTATTAGCTTTTTTGTATTAACTTTTTTGGCTGTAGCCGCATGCTATTGCCGCATATTTCTCTAGCTCATGTTTAAGTGATTTAAATATACAAGTTGTATCTCAAGAGGTAAAACTGGTTGCTTATCAATGCTTATGATCCACCAGCTTTACTCCTCCTTCAGGTCAGTCAAATCTAGCTGGAAGTCCAGTAGATGGCAATGAAGAGATAGTAGAAAATTCTGTTTTTTCCAATTTCATCAGGTGGCTGACTGGTCCACTTATGGTACCCTGCCGAGAATGGGGTTAGTCCACTAGAAGATGATCATACTTTCCAAATTCTAGAGGTGCAGCATATTCTAAAACACGAATAGGCACGCCTAATCATAGCAGTCATTTGAACAATGATGATCTTAGGAGCATTCCCAGGCCATGTACCTATTCTTCTAGGAGGATTTTAATCTGTTTTAAAATAGCTAAATTCTCCACTTTCTCAAGATCTTCATCTTGTCAGAGTTCAGTCTTTCAAATTCTTCATCTTGTCAGGAATCAAACAAGCAATCAAACTTTATCCCAAAGGTGCTTTTTCAAAAGGCAACCGGACTTCTTTTCATGTTTGGTTTAGTGCCGTGATAGTGAACCTATGGCATCCAAGCCGTTGCCCCAGTTCAGCTCTGCTGTGCATGTGTTCGCTCCTCCTGCTAGCCATCTGGTCTTCGGGTCTCTGCCGTGCATGCGCGGGGGCAGAATACATGCGGGGGACGGGACAAGCATGGGGGTGGGATACATGTGGAAGGGCTACACGTGCATGCATGGCAGGTGGGGCACATGTGAGGGGCAGGATGCATGTGTGGGAGCTGTGTACAATGTCAGGGTTCCAAGGAACACCACCAACAAAATAAAGCTCTGAGGCTTGAAGTTCCTCAAAGTTCCAAGTTATTAGAGATGTCATGTTGGCACAGCTGGGAAAACCCGAATCTGAAAGCTTCCAGGTTTTCCACACCCAGTTGACAGTTCACAGCCCTGCCCCACAAGTTCATCACATTTGGATACAATCTTCAGGCAGTCTCCATCAGACGCAGGATGTCCTTGAATACAGAATGTTGTTAAGACTAACTTTCTACCGCTCCAACAACAACCCCCTCCCAACTTCCCCAGCTAAAATATGTGGCAGTTAAGAAGCAAAAAGAAAACTGCCTTCCAAAACTGACACACACATTGCATTTCGGGAGTTCGTGCGCATGTGTGTGCATTCGCACTCATGCATGCACACTTTGGGCACTCAGTCTGGAAAAGGTTAGCCATCACTGGTCTAGTGGGTTAAGGCACCAGGCTAGAAAGTAGTGGTGGTATTCAGCCGGTTCTATCCAGTAGCGATGGCTGCAGTTGACTCCGCCCAACCACCTAGATGTAATCACATCCCATTTATCCATGTTTGTGATGCTCTGCGCATGCGCGGAAGGCCCCACACATGCATGGAGTTGGTGTCCCCATGTGCTCCCATTTGCGAACTGGTAGTGAAGGTAAGTGAATGCCACCCCTGCTAGAAAGCAAGAGGCTGTGAGTTCAAGTCCCACCTTAGACATGAAAGCCAGCTGGGTGACTTTCAACCAGTTTCTCTCAGCCCAACCCACTTCATGGGGTCATTGCTGTGACTAATGTGGCTAGGATGCTGAGTTTGAGGTTAAGAACCCTGCATCTGAAACCCAAGTGCTGCTGCATGGTGGGGTGAGCTCCTGTCATTCGCTCCAGCTCCTTGATGGGGACATGAAAGGAGCCCCTACGGGCATTCCCTGGGCTACGGCGATGTCACCGCCTCATCCTTTCAACTCGGAAGTGCTTTAGCACCAATAGGATAGGACTTGTTTTGCCTCGTCCACCCCCCTCTCCGCGGCCGGACCCCTCTCATCTCCTGTTATCTCAGCCAGGGACTGATAGTGCAGACAAATGGCCTGGCATGCCTCCAGCCCCCAGTCCTGGCACCATGCCCCGACAGACCAAGCAAGACGAATGGCATGGCATGCCTCCAGCCCCCAGTCCTGGCACCATGCCCGGACAGACCGAGCAAATAAACCCCTCCCTCACAGCATGTGAGCATGAGGAGCATGAAGCCAGTCACGAGCTGGAATTGCCGGCAGCTGGAGGGTGGACAGATCCATGCTTCTGGAGAATGGAGAGGCGACGTCAGCAAAAGGAAGGGAGGGGCAGGCCTGGATAAGTGCTGAGTCATGGAGCCACACCCCATGGCCTATATAAAGGATCTGCTTTCTGGCATTCTTTGAGTCAGGCAAAGTCTAATCTGGATTGCTGAAGTCACACACCTTGGACTCCTGCCTGCCCTGAGAACTCTGACAGAACTTTGGCAAAGCTGCAGAGGCTTTGTAGCCATGCTTGATACAGACTTCCCAGACCCGGCCGTCAGAGGAGGAGTGGGACACGACAGGACTTCACAGGATTGTTGTTGGGAAAATAGGAGGAAGAAGGAGCACTAGATACGTTCCCTACCTTGATTTGTTTATAAAAAAATAATAAAGGTGGGATATGCATTTAAAAAATAAACAAACAAACAATACACTCCAGGCTGGATCAGGTGACCAGGAAAGAGGGGTGCTTAGAATGAAAGAGTTGGTGATGCTCTGAGACACTGCCTAGTGCAGAGTATCAGCTTTGGAAGCCATACTAGGCTTCCGCACTGCCACTTTCTCCTGTGTGGTGAAAGTAGGAGGGGGGATTTGGTAGAAGGGGCCATTAGACATAATAACATTCTTCCTGCCGGTCAAGGTCAGGCTGAGCCTACATCTGGAGAAGGAGTGGCCGGAGTGATGTCTCGAGATGGGACGGTTGGCGATTGGAGCATGTGATCGGCAGAGGGGTCAAGGGGGTGGTGATTTTGGAATTTGTCTTACTGAGGAAAAACCCGGATCTCCAGACTCGGAGTTTCCCCAGCTGTGCCAGTTTACCTATGCTAGTAAAAGGACTTTGAAAAATGTTTGCTTCGGAGTCTTTTCTGCAGGAGGGGGTTTTCTGGAATTCTGACACAGAGATCTCCAATCTTGGCAACTTTAAGCCTGGCAGACTTCAACTCCCAGAACCCCCCAGCCAGCAAAGCCCTGGCCTAGCGGTATCTCGTCTAGGGATGCACAGAAGAGGTGGAATTGGGGAGACATTTTTTCTCAGCTGCTTGTCCCAGTTTAATTTTGAACACTGGTAGCAATAACTGAAACCCACAGCTGCCTCCATCCCTATATAAATTCCTTCCAATATTCCATTAGGTGGGAAAGGTTCATTGACATGTATAAAATTATGGGCAGGGAGACTTTTTCATCCATCTCTCCCAACAGCTGTGACAATTATGGCCCCACCCTAATTAGAGTTAAGCCAGGATTTATAGTTGGTTGCATAGATGCTGGACGTAGTTTCAGATCAGTTCTTCCTTGAAGAACAAGAACTCACAACCATAGTCTACGAGTAGCGATTATAAGGAGTGAACTACTTCCATAATAATTCAATCATAATGAGCCAAATATGGAAAACCAAGGACATCAGACAGGCAACCAAATGTAGATTAGTCTGTCCCATTGGGTTCCTTGGAGTTACCTAGAGTTGTGAAAGTTGGACCTTAAAAAAGCACAGAGCCACGGTGGCTCAGTGGTTAGAGTGCAGTACTGCAGGCTACTCCTGCTGACTGCCGGCAGTTTGGCAGTTTGAATCTCCCCAGGCTCAAGGTTGACTCAGCCTTCCATCCTTCCGACGTGGGTAAAATGAGGATCCGGACTGTTAGGGGCAAGAGGCTGACTCTGTAAACCGCTTAGAGAAGGTTGTAAAGCACTATGAAGCTGTATGTAAGTCTAAGTGCTATTGCTATTGCTAAGACAGGAAGAAAACCAACTTGTTTGAGCTATGGTGCCGGTGAAGGCTCCTGCCTCATTGGGACAGCAAACTAACGAGTTTGCTTAACGTGACTAACGAGCAAATACTGGAGCACATAACGCCAGACGTACACCAAAAGGCAAAATCATGAAAATATGTCCTCACTTATTTTGATCATGTTATGCGGGGGAATTTACTGGAGTAAACAATTATGTTTGGAAGAGTTCGCTATCAAGCTTCAAATGGCGGCTTTGTTAAGGCAACTATTCTCACTTCTATGCTTGCTGACAAACTATGGGAGGAGGGAAGGGCTAGATAGAGCGATGCGCCAGATATCAAGATGCCAGCCATGAGAAACAAGGATGCTTTGGCAGGGGTTTACCAGAGTCAAAAAAGACTTTCTCCATTGGACAATGTGACCTGGTCTAATAGGGGAGAGGGAAAACATGAACATTAACTATTTGGGACTGCGTGGGAAATAGTTAGTTAGATCTGGTTTTACCTGTTGTGGTCCGCCAGCAGCCTGCGGACCTGGCAGCAGAGTCGGACAGTGAGGAGGCTGGGGAGCACCATGGGCCAGTCCTGGAGTCAGGGGAAGGCCCGGATGAGGGCTCTGCGTCAGAGGCAGAGATGGGGCTAGGGTCATCTAGGAGCGATGCACGGACTCTGAAGCCTCCAGAGATGGACAGCAGAGAGACAGAGGAACAGTAGGATCCTGTTCCTAGTGCACGTATACGAAGAGCTGCCAGAAGGCAAGAGCAGCTGAAGAAAAAAGGACGACTCAGGAGTAAGGCCAGAAGATGATTGGCCATTCCCATAAGGCTTAAAAGAGTAGCAACGAGCCATTGGATGCTTTGTAGAAAAGCAACGTTGATTCCCTTGCTTCTTGTCAGCGTCTCTTGAACTTTGTGGGTTTTTTGCCAAGAAAAGCCTTTGGCAGGTTGCCAAAGACAACAAATGTTGGTGATAAGGCCGAAGGACTGTTTATGAAGAACTTGTTTTGGACTAATTCATGCTCAGCTGTTTTAATAAAATAAGTTTGTTCAGGACCGAATTGTATTTGGTAATCACTACTTGGGCCTCGGTCACAACATTGCCCTCATTTTTGCCGATACGATGTACTCATTAAAGTTTCACACTAAGAGACTGGATCATCTCAGCTGTGCTTGCTTTTGGTTGGGTTCATCAATCAGAACCTTGACATCAGCAGTAAAAGGAAACCAGGCCACCAAAGAACATGATGGCTGGACACCATCAAAGATGAGACCAGCCAGAGCAGAGACCCACCGAAAGAAACAGTGAGGGGATCTCTGACCTTGCTTGTTTTCTTGAAGGTGTTTCATGACCCAACTAGGTTATATCATCAGTGCTAGTAAGGAGGTTCTGGCGATCAGGCAACTCAGCTGGGATCGTCAGAACCCTTTAAAAGCTTTTTTCCCCTCTGGCGATCCCAGCTGAGTTGCCTGATCATCACAGGCTTTTAAAAGCATTTTTTTACAACCTCTTCGGCCGAAGAGGTTGTAGAAAAAATGCTTTTAAAAGTAAAAAAAAAAAAAGTTGGCCACGCCCACCCAGTCACATTACACCCCCACCACCACCAAGCCACGCCCACAGAACGGGTAGTAACAGATTTTATATTTCACCCCAGGAAGAAGTGCAAGATCAGATGATGTAGAGAGACCTCACAGGATCGCCAAGAGTTGGATAAATTAGTAACCCAGTTGTTCAGTGAAACTGCCTTCCCCATTGCCTTGGCTTGTGAGAAGATTGCCAGAGGAGATCAGACTTATGACCTTGGGACCCAGCAATGGTTCCAGTTGCCCAGCATCTGAATTCTGATCATGTGACCATATGGGGGGGATGCTGCAAAGATCATAAACGTGAAAAATGGTCATAAGTCACATTTTTCAGTGCCGTTGTAACTTTGAATGGACACTAAATGAACTGTGGTAAGTTGAGGACTACCTGTGTCTGAGTATGGAGCTTTAACATCTGTAGATGCTAAAACAGACCAGTTGCTTTAACATCTGTAGTCATGAAAACCTTTGAAAGGCTAGTGCTTTCCTACTTGAAAACCATCACGGATCCGCTGTTAGACCCCTTGCAATTTGCATACCTAGCAAATAGATCAACAGATGATGCTGTTAATATGGCTCTGCACTACATCCTACAACATCTTGAGTCTCCAAAGACCTATGCCGGGATGCCGGCATCCCGGTACAGCCAGCTTACACCATTGCTGACTGTTGGGGGCGAATCATTGGCCCCCCGGGGGAGGGTTCGTAATTTAGGCGTTCTCCTGGACGATCGACTGTCCTTAGAAGAACATTTGACGGCCGTCGCCAGGGGAGCTTTTTATCAGGTCTGCCTGATTCGCCAGTTGCGTCCCTTTCTCGACCGGGATTCCCTTTGCACGGTCACTCATGCCCTCGTCACTTCCCGCCTGGACTACTGCAATGCTCTCTACATGGGGCTCCCCTTGAAGAGCACCAGGAGGCTCCAACTGGTCCAGAATGTGGCTGCGTGGGTAATAGAAGGGGCACCGCGATTGTTCTGTTTCCCTTCCCCCAATACTCCCAGCAAAGAGTCCGTCAGAGGCCTTCCTTTTTTCCTTTTATTTACATAGATACATGTCCTGGCCACGTCTACCCACGGGCCTGCCAAGTTTCTGGAGATAACGAGGAAATTATAGATAAGGCCAGAATTACTCACGAATATATTCTTCCCTCCATTGAAACAGTTAGCTCGCGCCAATTCATTAGCTCGCGCCAACTCATTACTTTGTCCAAGACAAAAAACCAGGAAGTCCCGCCTCCTATTTATAGTCTCTGCAGATGTCACTGCATGACAATTATGACTTGGCTTTGTCCCAACTCTTCCGCTGCTGCGCACGGCGATCACGTCTACGTAACCTTGCATCGCTCCAAAACTGTTCTTGGGGCGTTGCCAAACCAGAAGGAGGCTCCATGGAATCAGGCTGTGCCGGCCCCTCCTCCTCCCTTTGAGTGGGTGCCAGTGAGGGAAAGGGCTCAAGAGAAGCAGGGCTGGCCAGGTCTTCTCCCTCACTTTCTGAATCATCCGAGTCCAGGAGTCCGGGTCCAGGAACCTGGGTCACAACAGCGATGCTCCCATATAACACCGCTCCTGCGCAGCCTGCACTGGTTGCCGGTGGTCTTCCGGGTGCAATTCAAGGTACTGGTCATCACCTTTAAAGCGCTCCATGGCACAGGACCGGGTTATCTTCGGGACCGCCTTCTGCCACCGATTGCCTCCCATCGACCTGTGCGCTCCCATAGGGAGGGCCTCCTCAGGGTGCTGTCAGTCAAACAATGTCGACTGGTGGCCCCCAGGGGGAGGGCCTTTTCTGTGGGGGCTCCAGCCCTATGGAACGAGCTGCCTCCGGGGCTGCGTCAACTCCCCGACCTCCGGTCTTTTAAACGTGAGCTCAAGACTTTTTTATTCCACTGTGCAGGGCTAGCTTGAGGAAATTTTAAGAGGGGTTTTAGGATTGTGGATTTTATTGTTAATTTTAAATTTGGCCAGTTTATAATTAGTTTTTAATATGTTTTTAAGCTTATTTATGTATTAGTTGTTTTTATTTGGCTGTTCAACACCCTGAGTCCTTCGGGAGAAGGGCGGTATAAAAATCTAATTAAATAAATAAATAAATAAATATGCAAGGGTCCTCTTTGTAGACTTTAGTTCAGCATTCAATACCATCATTCCAGACACCCTTCTAACTAAGGTAAACCAGCTAAAGGTACCTGAACAGACTTGTAAGTGGATCACAAGCTTCCTAACAAACAGGAAGCAGCAGGTGAAGCTAATTAAGATCACATCAGATACCTGTACAATTAGCACAGGGCCCCCCCAAGGCTGTGTGCTCTCCCCACTTCTCTCTGTATACCAATGACTGCATCTCCAACGATCCATCTGTTAAACTACTGAAGTTCTCAGATGACACAACAGTGATTGGTCTCATTCGAGACAATGACGAATCCGCATATAGACGAGAGGTCGAGCGACTAGCCTTGTGGTGCGACCAAAACAATCTGGAACTGAACACACTCAAAACTGTAGAGATGGTGGTAGACTTTAGGAGAAACCCTTCCATACTTCCACCTCTCACAATACTAGACAACACAGTATCAACAGTAGAAACCTTTAAATTTCTAGGTTCTATCATATCGCAAGATCTAAAATGGACAGCTAGCATCAAAAACATCATCAAAAAAGGACAACAAAGAATGTTCTTTCTGCGCCAACTCAGTAAGCTCAAACTGCCCAAGGAGCTGCTGATCCAGTTCTACAGAGGAATTATTGAGTCTATCATTTGCGCCTCTATAACTGTCTGGTTCGGTTCTGCAACCCAACAAGAAAGACACAGACTTCAGAGGATAATTAGAACTGCAGAAAAAATAATTGCTACCAACCTGCCTTCCATTGAGGACCTGTATACTGCACGAATCAAGAAGAGGGCCGTGAAAATATTTACAGATCCCTCACATCCAGGATAAAAACTGTTTCAACTCCTACCCTCAAAACAACGCTACAGAGCACTGCACACCAGAACAACTAGACACAAGAACAGTTTTTTCCCGAAGGCCATCACTCTGCTAAACAAATAATTCCCTCAACACTGTCAAACTATTTACTAAATCTGCACTACTATTAATCTTCTCATCGTTTCCATCACCCATCTCTTTCCACTTATGACTGTATGACTGTAACTTTTTTGCTGGTAATCCTTATGGTTTATATTGATATTGATTGTTCCTGATTGCTTATTTAGGTTTAGGTTAAGTTTAGGTTTATTTGATTTGTATACCGCCCTTCTCCCAAAGGACTCAGGGCGGTTTACAGCCAGGATAAAAACAACAAGATACAAAAATTAAGAACAGATTTAAAAACAAATATTCAAATTGGCTAAAAACTCTAAAATCCAATAAAAAACCCCATTTTAAAAAAACATTAGGCCAGTCCTGCACAATGGAATAAAAACATTTTCAGCTCGCGTTGAAAGGTCTGGAAATCAGGGAGTTGGCGGATCCCTGGTGGTAGCTCGTTCCAGAGGGTTGTAGCCCCCACAGAGAAGGCCCTCCCCCTGGGGGTCGCCAGCTGACATTGCCTGGCCGACGGCACCCTGAGGAGACCCTCCCTATGGGAGCGCACTGGTCGATGGGAGGCTATCGGTGGCAGTAGGCGGTCCCGTAAATAACCCGGTCCTATGCCATGGAGCGCTTTAAAGGTGGTAACCAACACCTTGAATTGCACCCGGAAGACCACTGGTAACTAGTGCACCCTATGCAGGAGAGGTGTTATATGGGAGCCACGTGTTGCTCCCTCTATCATCCGCATGGCTGCATTCTGAACCAGTTGGAGCCTCTGGGTACTCTTCAAGGGGAGCCCCATGTAGAGAGCGTTGCAGTAGTCCAGGCGGGAAGTGACGAGGGCATGAGTGACTGTGCACAGGGAATCCCATTTGTACCCTATGCATTTGTACCCTATGTACCCTATGCTTATCATTAAGTGTCGTATCATTAAGTGTTAAATTGTATCCTATGACCATCATTTGTGTTGTAAATGTTGTACCTTGATGAAGGTATCTTTTCTTTTATGTACACTGAGAGCATATGCACCAAGACAAATTCCTTGTGTGTCCAATCACCCTTGGCCAATAAAATTCTATTCTATTCTATTCTATTCTATTCTATTCTATTCTATTCTATTCTATTCTATTCTATTCTATTCTATTCTATTCTATTCTATTCTATGACCTCCCAAGGGACAACTTAAGATTGTCCAAAGATATAATTATCTTTACAGGAAAGGAGGTGCAGGTTATGCTACCTGTGTTTAAGTATAAATAATTTCCCAGCTATCAAGTTTAATCTAGGTGTTCAGGTGATCGTCACTACACACAAGATAATACTTTGAGGAGTCAGCAGGGCAATTACCACCCACTCTTTCCCAGTGCATAATCAGGATAAACTTATTGGCAATCCATATGAATGATCACTAAGGCCCAAATGACCATGTCTCCTCTTGAGTCAGAATGACCTAGTCAAGATATTATTCAGCAAAATACCTCTGGTCACACTGGACCTCACGGTAAGGCCAGAGGATGGCATGGAGAAGTGAAAAATCACATTGAAAAAGTGCCGGTGGGGTGAAGAAGGAAACTCCTTGGGCAATCTGACTGGCATTTGCCCACAGCACTTCATTCAGGGATGGTGGGAAGAGGCGAAAGCAATAACCCGGACTTTTGTGTCTTCTACTCCCCCGTCCTCCAGTTTGTGGGAGGGACTATATATTCCAAGTTGCTTATCTTGGTAGATCAGGATTATATTGTCCAACAGGGAGGCAACCTGCTCCTCCATTCCCAAACAAACCCTCACCTTAACCCAAATAGAGACAAACATCTAGCTCAGTAATGGCTAACCTTTTTGCCGTCGCATGCCAAAAGCGGGAGGAGCGCAGGTGGTCGCATGCGTGTCCGCACCCATAACTCAATGCACCCTGCCTCCACGCGGAACTCCCCCCACGGTCCCCCACTTTTGGCACGCAATGGCATGGTGGGCCTGGTAGGCCCATTTTTCACCCTCCCCACCCTCTAGAGGCCCCCCAAAGGCCCATTTCCCGACTTCCAGTGGGCCTGGAAGGCCCAAAAATCAAGTCGTCGGCACGCACATGCGCACTGGAGCTGAGCTAGGGCAACACTCGCGTGCCCACAGATATGGCTCCGTGTGCCACCTGTGGATCTAGCTGCTCCTCTCATAATTAGACCTACTTCTAAGGCAGTGGCCCCCAACCCTTTTGGGCATTGAAGCTACCGGTTCCATGGAGAGAGTTTTTTCCGTGGACCGGAGGGGGCGTGGTGGTTTCGCATGATGCCTGCATCCCACAGATGGGACTTCACTTGTTCGCACGGCCCAGTTTCTGCCATGGTGCAGACCGGTGCTGGTTCATGGACCGGGGGTTGGGGACCCCTGTTCTAAGGGGTCTCAGAATTGTGGAAGCACCATTCTTTGAAGGACGTCTGTCTGTCTGTCTGTTTGTATGTCTGGTTGACTGGTTGGGTGGCCTGGCTGGCTGGCCAGCAGACCTGGCTGGCTAGCAGGCAGGCAGGCAGGCAGGCAGGCAGGCAGGCAGGCAGGCAGGCAGGCAAGTTTTGCTGGCCGGTTTCATTTTTCAAGGGAACACAGCATGGGCTGGATATGCAAATCTGTTGACTCTGGCCACAAGAGAGCTTGAAACTGAGCTTTTTTCCCCAGTAACACTCTAATTAGAATAGAATAGAATAGAATAGAATTTTTTATTGGCCAAGTGTGATTGGACATACAAGGAATTTGACTTGATGCATATCCTCTCAGTGTACATAAAAGAAAAGATACGTTCATCAAGGTACAACATTTACAACACAAATGATGGTCAATATATCAATATAAATCATAAGGATTGCCAGCAAGAAAGTTACACTCATACAGTCATAAGTGGAAAGAGATTGATGATGGGAACGATGAGAAGATTAATAGTAGTGCAGATTTAGTCAATAGTTTGACAGTGTTGAGGGAATTATTTGTTTAGCAGAGTGATGGCCTTTGGGAAAAAACTGTCCTTGTGTCTAGTTGTTCTGGCGTGCAATGCTCTGTAGCGTCGTTTTGAAGGTAGGAGTTGAAACATTTTATGTCCTGGATGTGAGGGATCTGTAAATATTTTCACGGCCCCCTTCTTGATTCGTGCAGTATACAGGTCCTCAATGGAAGGAATATCTATTGCAGATGCAGATCAGTCTTTGAGATGCTTTTCTGTGCATCCCCTTTAACTTGATTAAAGCTGGGTTACCTAACAAAATGCAAGCGTGCACTTACATCACATCCGTTCATGCACAAACGCAGGGACTGCTGAACTTTCTTTCATTTTACTGGTCCCGAAGTGTTTTCAAAAGGAATTAATGAAAATGAACTGGAAACCTACATGGGGTGTATGAATCACACTGATTCTCTACTTGCTTTATGGATAGCAAAACATTGGTTGGATGGATAATAATAATAATAATAATAATAATAATAATAATAATAATAATAATAATAATAATAATAATAATATTTTAATTTGTATACCGCCCTTCTCCCGAAGGACTCAGGGCGGTGAACAGGCAAATAAAATATACATACACACAATAATTAAAAAACATCCCTTAAAAAACTAATTTAAATGCCCAAAATATTAAAAAACGTACTTCCCCGTAAAATCACAGAATTTTAAAAACCCATCCAATAAAAATAAGAATCAGGCTAGTCCAGCCATACGGAATAAATAAGTTTTAAGTTCGCGGCGAAAGGTCCTAAGGTCAGGTAATTGTCGAAGTCCGAGGGAAGTTCGTTCCACAGGGTGGAGTCCCCACAGAGAAGGCCCTCCTGGGACCGCCAGTCGACACTGTTTGGCTGACGGCACCCTGAGGAGTCCCTCTCTGTGGGAACGTACCGGACGATGGGAGATAGAAGCCGGCAGTAGACGGTCCCGTAGATAGCCCGGTCCTAAGCCATGGAGCGCTTTAAAGGTGGTAACCAATACCTTGAAGCACACCCGGAAAACAACAGGTAGCCAGTGCAGTCTGCGCAGGATAGGTGTTATATGGGGGCTCCGAGACGCCCTCAATAACCCGCAGCCGCATTCTGAACTAGCTGAAGTCTCCGGGTGCTCTTCAAGGGGAGCCCCATGTAGAGAGCATTGCAGTAGTCCAGGCGAGAGGTAACGAGAGCATGAGTGACTGTGCATAAGGCATCCCGGTCCAGGAAGGGACGCAACTGGCGGATCAGGCGAACCTGGTAAAATGCTCTCCTGGAGACGGTCGCCAAATGGTCTTCAAAGGACAACCGACCATCCAGGAGCATGCCCAAGTTGCGTACCTTCTCCATCGGGGCCAATGATTCACCCCCGACAGACAGCCGCATCTGCAGCTGACTGTACCGAGGTGCCGGCATCCACAGCCACTCCGTCTTGGAGGGATTAAGTTTGAGGATGTTTAAGTTTGATGGAAGGAAGGAAGGGAGGGAGGGAGGGAGGAAGGAAGGAAGGAAGGAAGAAGAATGGGAAGAGCCATTTCTGGCCAAATACAGCATATATATATATTATTGAGTCTGTCATTTGCACCTCTATAACTGTCTGGTTCGGTTCTGCAACCCAACAAGAAAAACACAGACTTCAGAGGATAATTAGAACTGCAGAAAAAATAATTGCTAACAACCTGCCTTCCATTGAGGATCTGTATACTGCACGAGTCAAGAAGAGGGCCGTGAAAATATTTACAGATCCCTCACATCCTGGACATAAACTGTTTCAACTCCTACCCTCAAAACGACGCTACAGAGCACTGCACACCAGAACAACTAGACACAAGAACAGTTTTTTCCCGAAGGCCATCACTCTGCTAAACAAATAATTCCCTCAACACTGTCAAACTATTTATTAAATCTGCACTACTATTAATCTTCTCATTGTTCCCATCACCAATCTCTTTCCACTTATGACTGTATGACTGTAACTTTGTTGCTGGCAATCCTTATGATTTATATTGATATATTGACCATCATTTGTGTTGTAAATGTTGTACCTTGATGAACGTATCTTTTCTTTTATGTACACTGAGAGCATATGTACCGAAGACAAATTCCTTGTGTGTCCAATCACACTTGGCCAATAAAGAATTCTATTCTATTCTATTCTATTCTATTCTATTCTATTCTATTCTATTCTATTCTATTCTATTCTATTCTATTCTATAGTATTTATATATAATATTATATAATGTATATATACATAATATAATGTATATATAATGTTCAACAATAATGTTGAAACAAATAGACCCAAATACAGTCTCCCCCCGCTCCCCCTGTGCCATCACCCTGTTAAACACCTAATTCCCACAGCACTGCCTTATGCCTAAATATATTTACCCATGTAAATATATTTAGGCTGCATTGCATTTATCCTTTTCGTCTTTCCTACCACCTTACCTTATTGATATCTTATAATTATCACTTTGTATCTTATGATTTATTATTGTATCTTACGATTTATGATTGACCACTTCGTTGTTTGTACATACATTCAGAGTTTACGTACCGGAGACAAACACACTTGGCCAATGAAGAATATTCCAATATTCTAATTCCAATATTCCACATATAGCATTTGGTGCAATATAAACTAAGCCCATGATGGCGAACTTTTGGTACGCGGAGCTCTCCCCCCCCCCACGGCCCATTTTTGGTCCCAGGAGGCTTCAGGGAGGCCTGCTAGGCCCAAAATGGGGTGCTGGAGGGGTGTGTGTGCATGTGGGTGGCTTGGGGGGAGCGTGGGGAGGTCATGTGTACACGTGCAGGGGGCAGGGTGAGTGTGTGGGGCATTGCATTATGGGTGTGGGCACACGCGCATTTGCTGTTGCGAGCATGCCTGCGTTTTCGACAACTGAGGAAAAAAAGGTTAGCCATCACTGGACTAGGCATTATTATCCCATGAATTAAAAATCGAATGTAGTCACTCCTCTCATTACAGTTCCTGTTCTGTCCCCCCTTGCCTCCATCCGAGCGATGGCTTAATTAGCCGGCACTATCAGCCCTGGCAGCAAACTAGCGAGCGTCTGCCAAGTGTCTTTGTTATCTCCCTCGACGTTGATGAGTCACCCAGGAACAAACAGTACTTCAGCTCTTAGTTAATCAGTTGATTTGCTTGCTACGAAGAGACACAGCAACTCTTGCTGCCTTTATATTCTATGGGGTGAGGCTCCATGACTCAGCACTTCCTAGGCCTGCCCCACCCCTGCTTCTGTTGTTCCCACCTCTCCTGCCTACAAAACCTAGGGTCCAGCCAGGCCTGATTGCCATCAGCTGGGACTGGAGGCATGGCCTGGGGGGGGGGGAAGAATCAGGGGATGGAGGCCTCATTATCTCTTCCACCTGGTCTGCCTCTGGCTCCTGGAGCTGAGCCAGGGAAACCGGTGCTCCCGAGGTAAGTCCTGACGACCCTTCCCCCTCACTTTCCAAGTCACTTTCTGGCAGGAGGCCCGGCTCGGGGGGCGCAGACACAACAGTTCCTCTGGCATCAAGTCTCAACTTTTAACATTCACAAAAACTCAAGTTTCTGAATCTCAAACAGCCATCCTTGCTTACATTGTGGCAGTAATGAGAACTGACCCAAAAAAGAATGAAGATTCAAAAAGCTTTTATATATACAAAGAAGAACAGAGACATAAGAAATAGAGAAACAGAAAAGAAATTAAAAAAAGGGAAAAAATATGATTTTTGTCTCCCCCTTCCTTTCTATTGAATTATCATCCTTAAACATTTCCCAAAGCTTTTTATCTCATTTTTAAATTTCCAAATCCTCTAATCACAAACATACATACAAGGAATCTATAAACCCAGAAAATAGTCTAGATCAGTAACTTTGTTAAATGCGTTCTTTGAATGCAACCCATGAGTAGATATTTTTGATCTTATATACCAAATTTCCCAAAATTGAGAAAGGAGTCCGGAAAGGCGGTATACTATTGCCCTGCCTATTTAACTTATATGCAGAGCACATCATGAGAAAGGTAGGGCTGGATGAATCAAAAATTGGAATTAAGATTGTTGGGAGAAATATCCACAACCTCAGATATGCAGATGATACCACTCTAATGGCAGAAAGTGAAGAGGAACTAAAGAGCCTCTTGATGTGGATGAAGGAGGAGAGCGCAAAAGCTGGCTTGAAACTCAACATTAAGAAAACTAAGATCATGGCATCTGGCTCTCTCAATTCCTGGCAGATAGATGGGAAAGAAATGGAGGTAGTGATAGTTTTTATTTTCCTGGGCTCCAAGATCACCGCAGATGGGGACTGCAGCCAAGAAATTAAAAGACACTTGCTCCTGGGGAGGAAAGCTATGGCAAATCTAGACAGCGTACTAAAAAGCAGAGACATCACCCTGCCAACAAACGTGCGTATAATCAAGGCTATTGTTTTCCCAGTTGCAATGTATGGCTGTGAAAGTTGGACCATAAGAAAGGCTGAGCGCCAAAGAATTGAGGCCTTTGAACTCTGGTGCTGGAGAAGACACCTGCGAGTCCTTTGGACTGCAAGGCAAACAAACAAGTCAGTCCTAGAGGAGATCAACCCTGACTGCTCCTTAGAAGGCCAGATCCTGAAGAGGAAACTCAAATACTTTGGCCACCTAATGAGAAGGAAGGTCTCACTGGAGAAGAGCCTAATGCTGGGAAAGATGGAGGGCAAAAGAAGAAGGGGACGGCAGAGAACGAGGTGGCTGAATGGAGTCACTGAAGTAGTAGGCGTGAGCTTAAATGGACTCCAGAGGATGGTAGAGGATAGGAAGGCCTGGAGGAACGTTGTCCATGGGGTCGCGATGGGTCGGACACGACTTCGCAACTAACAACAACAATACCGAATTGGATCTTGGTGCCTTCCATATCAGACCTACCTTCCAGCTCCTTCAATTATGTGAGCAATGCATGCTTGAATTAACCATAGGTTAATTCTAGGTGCACGTGGGTGGTGTGGTTAAAAATTAAATTGCTTGAACCTTAATGTAAAACCATACCTAGCAGCTGACCTTGCAAGCTTGCTTATTAGTCTAATGATGTGAGTGATTTTGCACTTTCATTTAAAAGGGAGCCTGTGGGCTGACTGAAAGAACTGGAAAAGTTTGTGAGGCCGGAGAGAGAAGGATCAGCAGATCTCCATGTAAAGTTGACAAGTCCGGACAAAGTAAAAAAAAGGGATAAAAGGAGAATGTCCGTAACAGAGCTTTTGTCAGTCACCATTCTCCTGAGTCTTTTGATGCTCTACTTCCTAAGACAATTCTGGTTTCGCAGTCGTTATCCTTCGGGATGGCTTCCGTTGCCTGCCACTGGAAGCTTATGGCAAGCTGGCATCAGGCTTTATCAAGAGACTCTGTCTAAGGTAACCCTTTTGAATTCATTGCTAAATTAAATCTGTTGCGTTCGGTGAGTTAAAGGATTTGGGGGGGGAGAGAACCGTCAATCGTTTTCCAGCGAAAAGCAATGTTGGTTAAAATGATCTAGGCCGTCCTTGGGTATATTGATGTAAACCCCGGGAAGGAATTCCATAAAGGCTTCTTGGATCTCGATCTTCGAGGAAGGAAGAGAGATGGACAGAGATGTCATCAGACCTGATCTCTGAATTATTCTTTCAGTTGTCCTGGCAGCTGTAGGCGTAGGGTAAACGAGCTACAGTTTAGAGCGGGGATGTCAAACTCAATTTCATTGAGGGCCACATCAGGATTGTGTTTGACCTCGGGGGTGGTGGTGGAGGGGGAGGTAGACTGAGTGTGGCCAGGGTTGGCATGGCCAGCTCAACATCACTCGTCTCGGGGGCATGTGTGGTGGGCTGAGCCCTCTGCCAGCAAAAAGGGGTTCCCGAGCTCTTTTTTTGCTACCAGAGGCACTGCAGGCCGGTCCTTTGCTGTTTTCAAGGTGGTCCTGTGGGTCAGATCTAAGCACCCCAAAGGCCGGATCCAGCCCTCAGGCATTGAGTTTGACACCCCTGTTTTAGAGCCTCTTAGAAGAACGTCTCAAAATTCAGATCCCCCTATTTCTTACAGCTTTATTCTAATTTCACACATGGAAATCTTCAGAAATGAAGGCCTCCTGTGTCATTCATTTGACCCTCCTTAATTACAATATCCATTTATGCCTCCTGTATAAGGAGGGTTTTTCTCTATCCACTCACAGAGTTCTTAGGCATTCTGAGGGCCTTCTTGTCAAGATCTGTTCTTGCCCGGGTTTATTCTCTGTTAGCATCTGGCAAATAAAGCCTCTACAGCAGCGGTTCTCAACCTGTGGGTCGCGACACCGTTGGGGGTCGAATGACGATTTGCCAGGGGTCACCTAAGACCATTGGAAATATGGGAAGTATACTTGCAAGTTGAAGAATCACGCTCCAATGGTTGACTCCACAAGCCAGCTGCAGGCTCTTCAAATTGCTAGCCGAATTCGGCTTCAGGCATGATGAATTAAAAAAGAGAGAAATCTTTGCTCTGATGTCTCCCTCTCAAGCCAGCTGCAATCACTCCCAATCGCTAGCCTAATCTGGCTTCAGGCACAATCAACTTAATAGGGGAGGAGTCTCCGCTTTAATGCCTCCGTCCTGTATTAAAGGGGTCGCAGCATGTATTAAAGGGGTCGCAGCACTATAAAGGTTGAGAACCACTGCTCTACAGCTTCTCAGAGTTTAGGAACTCACCAGGTCTAAATTTGGTGTCATCAATGGGAATCTTTGAGCAGATATTTTCTGATCCTGCTTCTCTACTAGTAAGGAGGAAGGGAGAATGGTGCGGGGGCAGGGATAATGTGGCCGCATCGCTTAGTGACAACAATCCTGACATTCCCCATTGCTATTGTTTTTTTTTTATTGAAAAAGTTTTACAAGGTTTTAAAAAATATCCCCCCCTCCTTCCCCTCCCCTACCTCCCCACCCCTCCCCCACTCTCAGCCCCCCACCCCCCGAGACTTTCCAGAGCAAAATACAGGGTGTAGTAAACTTCCAATAATCATAAACTAAACTTATGCTAACTGTCCATAAACTCTCATCCCTCCATAGAGCCTTAATTTCCATTACACTTTGTTCATTCAAAAGCTATTTGATATTTCTTAGTCTGATATTTATTTTGAATATAGTCAGTCCATCTTCTCCATTCCACTATGTATTTCTCTTGTGAACAGTCTTTCAAATATGCTGAGATTTTTCCCATTTCCACCAGGTTAGCAACTTTTAATATCCATTCATCAATCGTAGACAAATGTTCCTTCTTCCAGTACTGCGCTACCAATAGTCTGGCTGCTGATATTAAATTTAAGATCAGTTTAATCTATTACCGTACAATCTATAGTTATACCCAATAAAAACAATTGCGGAGTAAACTTTTATCTTCTTTTTCAAAACATTTTGCATAACCCACCATATCCTTATCCAAAATGATTTGATTTTTTAAAAAGTCCACCGTAGACGGTAATAAGTAGCATCTTCACAGTCACATCTCCAGCATTTAGCTCGCAAGTTCGGGTACCCCCATTGCTATTGTTAAAGGTCATTGGGTCATTAAGTGAGTACTTCACATGACCCTGTTGCTTTTGTTAAGTAAATATCATGGCTCATTTTTTTTTATTTCATTTTGTCACAACAGTATACACAAACATTGTCATAAGGAAAAAAAAAACATATCATGAAGAAAAAATATATATATATATAAGTAAAGAATATGCATTAGCTATATTAATTTGATATAATAAAGGGAACAATAGGACAGGAATGGTAGGCACTTTTGTGCTCTTATGCACGCCCCTTATAGTCCTCTTAGGAATGGGGTTAAGTGAGGATGTCACATGACCATAGCTTATGACTTCCTGACAGCTTCCCACGAGTAAAGTCAATGAGGAAGCCAGCAGGAAGTTGCAAATCCTAGGTGAATCCCAAGCAGGCCAAGAGGACGCACGAGTACTATGGAGTGAGGTTGGGAGAGATCATGCAGCAAATGCACGTGGACAAGGGAAGAGGTGATGTGTAAGGTATAATTATCTTTACAGGAAGATCCCTGGGAACACGTACTCTGTAGCAAGGCTCCTCAGGAGAAAAACTGGTGGGAGTGACGGGAAAAATCAAGAGATTCAGGCAGCTCAAATGAGTATAAAGACACATTGCAAGCTTAAGGTCTCTACAGGAATCTGACCAACTGGCCATTAAGGGAAATATGTGAGAGCTAATAACAATAGCAATATCACTTAGATTTATATACCGCTTCACAGTGCTTTACAGCCCTCTCTAAGCGGTTTACAGAGTCAGCGTATTTGCCCCCAACAGTCTGGGTCTTCATTTCACCGACCTTGGAAGGATGAAAGCGGGGTGAAATCTACTTACCTTCCTTACTAGCTTGGAAGTGCATGGTCTCCATGCATGTGCTCGCTTCACTTCTGCGCACGTGTCACAGGCGCACACAGACCCTCTGCACATGCGCAAAACCTTCTGCGCATGTGCAGAGAGTAAAAAAACACCGCCATCGCTGCCGATTCTCCGAATCACAAGCCACAATCGCTACCGGCTCGGCCGAACCGGGTTGAACCGGGAGCATTTCACTCCTGGATGGAAGGCTGCATCAACCTGGAGCCTGGTGAGAATTGAACTGCCAAATTGGTTGCAGCCGGCAATCAGCAGAAACTGCCAAACCCAATTGTGGTTGCAAAACAAGGACAGCATGTATTGCACATTTATAATATTTACGCAGCCATTATGTTTTTAATGGCTACGGTTATCTTGTACAAACTGTATACTATCGCCCTGCCTATTTAACTTATATGCAGAGCACATCATGAGAAAGGCGGGGCTGGATGAATCAAAAGTTGGAATTAAGATTGCCGGGAGAAATATCAACAACCTCAGATATGCAGATGATACCACTCTAATGGCAGAAAGCGAAGAGGAATTAAAAAGCCTCTTGATGCGGGTGAAGGAGGAGAGTGCAAAAATTGGGTTGAAACTCAACATTAAGAACACTAAGATCATGGCATCCGGCCCTCTCAATTCCTGACAGATAGATGGGAAAGAAATGGAGGTAGTGACAGATTTTATTTTCCTGGGCTCCAAGATCATCGCAGATGGGGACTGCAGCCAAGAAATTAAAAGACGCTTGCTCCTGGGGAGGAAAGCTATGGCAAAACCAGACAGCGTACTAAAAAGCAGAGACATCACCCTGCCAACAAAAGTGCGTATAGTCAAGGCCATAGTTTTCCCAGTTGCAATGTATGGCTGTGAAAGTTGGACCATAAGAAAGGCTGAGCGCCAAAGAATTGAGGCCTTTGAACTCTGGTGCTGGAGAAGACTCCTGCAAGTCCCTTGGACTGCAAGGTGATCCAACCGGTCAGTCCTAGAGGAGATCAACCCTGACTGCTCTTTAGAAGGCCAGATCCTGAAGATGAAACTGAAATACTTTGGCCACCTAATGAGAAGGAAGGACTCCCTGGAGAAGAGCCTCATGCTGGGAACAGTTGAGGGCAAAAGAAGAAGGGGACGGCAGAGAACGAGGTGGCTGGATGGAGTCACTGAAACAGTTGGCGTAAGCTTAAATGGACTCCAGAGGATGATAATGGACAGGAAGGCCTGGAGGAATGTTGTCCATGGGGTCGTGATGGGTTGGACACGACTTCGCAACTAACAACAACCATCTTGGACAAACACAGCCTTGTTTTCACACCAACACTGTAACAGAGGTTTAGTTGCAAAAGATGAGCACAACCAGGCTTAGTCTTTGAGTTTCAAGGTAGAATCGAAATTTGAGTCTGGGGGTCTCCTCGCTCCTAATCTAGTCTGACATTCTAGTGCTAGCTCATTTCCAGGTGGGATACTCCAGATTCCCACTAGATGGCAGCCAAGAGATACATAAAACTCTCTTGGTCCTCCAGATGTTTGTGGCTCAGATGTTATTAGGTGTTAAATGAAAACATTTTATGCTATCTGGCATAGAGAAGGTTTTTTGATTGAAAGACATTTGGAACCGGATAGAGTCTGAGAAGCAGAGGACTTTTGGACAAATATTTTATCAGGTATACTTCGAGAAGGGTCCAACTCAATTATTTCTTGATAGAACATGACTTCAGGGACAATCATGGCTTATAGTCTACTATCTGATGAGACTGTAGACTAACACATAACCAGAGGTGATATTCAGCCATTCAGACTGGTTTGCCCGAACTGATAGCAGAAATTACCACCCCTATCAGTTCGGGCAAACCAGTCTGCACATAACTGACCAATAAAAGAGAAAACATACCCAGCCTAAAACAATCTGAAATGTATTCTAAGAAGGAAGGTGCTAAGCTGTGACCCATCGAGACTCAATTAAAATTTCTGAATAAATAAATACATTCTGATTGCAGTAAGATACCAATGTAATTGTCTGTGTAGTAACTGTTACTGTCCACAACCGGTCTCAGTCGTTTTCATGCGTAGGGTACTCCGCTCAATAACTCACAACTTTGGTTGTGAACCCAGATTACCCTTAACAAAATGAATAAATACAACTAAAGTAAAGCCGTAGGAAAAATTGCCATATACTGTAGCTGTCTATGAAGATTCTCAGCCATCCAGGTCATGGATGTCTCAAAGGTGCTTTTTTTCCAAGAGGCAACTGGACTTTCTGGTTTTTCTTTGAAGACATTTCGCTTCTCATCCAAGAAGCTTTTTGTCATAATAGCTTAAAATAAGAGCACAGAAGCCATTGCAATGCAAGACAACTTACTAGTTTTTTTTAAAAATTTGCATTTATATCCCGCCTTTCTCTGAAGACTCAGGGCGGCTTACACTATGTCAAGCAATAGTCTTCATCCTATTTGTATATTTATATACAAAGTCAACTTATTGCCCCGAACAATCTGGGTCCTCATTTTACCTATCTTATAAGGATGGAAGGCTGAGTCAACCTTGGGCCTGGTGGGACTTGAACCTGCAGTAATTGCAGGCAGCTGTGTTAATAACAGACTGTCTTACCAGTCTGAGCCACAGAGGCCCCTGTTGTCATTTCAGGGGAATGATTTCACATTCTTAGCCCCCACAATCCCCAAAGTTTTCATCTTCTCCCTCGGTTCCTTGTGGTAAGTTTATTAATACCAATGTTAATTTTTTTTATTTAATTTTGTCATAACAGTATACATAAACATTGTCATAAGTAAAAAAACATATCATAGAATAGAATAGAATAGAATTTTTATTGGCCAAGTGTGATTGGACACACAAGGAATTTGTCTTGGTGCATATGCTCTCAGTGTACATAAAAGAAAAGATACGTTCATCAAGGTACAACATTTACAACACAATTGATGGTCAATATATCAATATAAATCATAAGGATTGCCAGCAACAAGTTATAGTCATACAGTCATAAATGGAAAGAGATTGGTGATGGGAACTATGAGAAGATTAATAGTAGTGCAGATTCAGTAAATAGTTTGACAGTGTTGATGGAATTATTTGTTTAGCAGAGTGATGATGGCCTTTGGGAAAAAACTGTTCTTGTGTCTAGTTGTTCTGGTGTGCAGTGCTCTATAGCGTCGTTTTGAGGGTAGTAGTTGAAACAATTTATGTCCAGGATGTGAGGGGTCTGTAAATATTTTCACGGCCCTCTTCTTGATTCATGCAGTATACAGGTCCTCAATGGAAGGCAGGTTGGTAGCAATTATTTTTTCTGCAGTTCTAATTATCCTCTGAAGTCAGACAGTTATAGAAGTGCAAATGACAGACTCAATAATTCCTCTATAGAACTGAATCAGCAGCTCCTTGGGCAGTTTGAGCTTACTGAGTTGGCGCAGAAAGAACATTCTTTGTTGTCCTTTTTTAATGATATTTTTGATGTTAGCTGTCCATTTTAGATCTTGCGATAGGATAGAACCTAGAAATTTGAAGGTTTCTACTGTTGATACTGTGTTGTCTAGTATCATGAAGAAAATATATATATATATATAAGTAAAGAATATGCATTAGCTATATTAATTTGATATAATAAAGGGAACAATAAGACAGGAACGGTAGGCACTTTTGTGCTCTTATGCATGCCCTTTATAGTCCTATTGCTATCCTATGTTAACACCTGTTATCCTATGTTATCCTATTGTTATCCTATGTTAACACCTGTTATCTCTGGCAACATATGGTTGCCCTAGCACAAGGGTCTGCAGACTTGGTTCTTTTAAGACTTGTGTACTTCAACTCCCAGAGTTGAAGAGTTGAAGAGCTTTGCTGGCTGAGGAATTCTGGGAGTGGAAGTCCACAAGTCTTAAAAAAGCCAATTTCGCAGACCCCTGCCCTAGCATTTCTCAAGTTGTTGCTAAAACTTCACTCAGAGGAAGAGACCGTTCTGTTTATCCAAAATTAACTTCTATCCAAGGGTGAAATCCAGCAGGTTCTGACAGGTTCTGGAGAACCGGTAGCGGAAATTTTGAGCAGTTCGGAGAAACGGTAGCGGAAATTTTGAGTTGTTCAGTGAACCGGCAAATACCACCTCTGGCTGGCCCCAGAGTGGGGTGGGAATGGAGTTTTTGCAATATCCTTCCCCCAGGAGTGGGGAGGGAATGGGGATTTTGCAGTATCCTTCTCCTGCCACGTCCACCAAGCCACACCCACAGAACTGGTAGT
This sequence comes from Ahaetulla prasina, assembly GCF_028640845.1. Taxonomy (NCBI): domain Eukaryota; kingdom Metazoa; phylum Chordata; class Lepidosauria; order Squamata; family Colubridae; genus Ahaetulla; species Ahaetulla prasina. The sequence goes on from NC_080544.1 coordinate 108,021,843, forward strand.
AAAAAAAATTAGATTTCACCACTGCTTCTATCACTGAAGCAGCTATCATATCAACCTTTGTAGATTAGAACAAACAATACAACAGCCAGCCGAGATGGTTATCTTTTTGGGCGTTTGCAACATCTGGTTATGCAATATGCCCTAGAATAATGATGCATCATAATATTAAATCTGCCCATGTCTTCCCAAAGGTGCTTTTTCAAGAGGCAACTTGACTTTTTTGTTTTTCTTTGAAGATGTTTCGCTTCTCATCCAGGAAGCTTCTTCAGCTTCTTCAGTGCTAAGATTGATGGTGTTACCTAGTTTTGGTAATGAAACGTCTGCACAAAAAATAACCAAGCTCCGAGAGCACCAAGGACCCCTCATTTCAATCCTAAACTACAAATATTCTGCTTTGCTGGTATTGGGAATACTTTTAATTTGGTTCCTTCTAAAGTCAGGAGATGCTAAATCTTACTGTTGGCTAAAATGTTATACTGCTGTGAATAGGAACTTGGTCTTGAGTTGTTCCAAGGGCTAAGTTTGTCGAGTTGAGGAATAAAAGCAGCTTGTTGAAAGGTAGTGTGGGAATATCTAAATATCCATCTGATTCAGTTCCAAGCTGGGAGAAAGGCACTGGAGACAAAATGGAGGCTGGTGGCTCATTGGAAAGAGGGTCCATTTATTGATGAAGCAGAACCACGTTTGTGATTCTGGTGCAGCTGACAAAACTGAGTTGAGAGTGAGGAGTTTTCATACCTTCTCTTGGGCTTTGAATTTGAGCTTCCTGTTCCTGTGCAAGAACATACTAAACATACGCCCTCGCATAAATCATCACAACAATAGTACTCCAAACTACAATTTTAAAAAAAGCCAACTATGGACAGCTAACATCAAAAACATCATTAAAATGGACAGCTAACATCAAAAACATCATTAAAAAAGGACAACAAAGAATGTTCTTTCTGCGCCAACTCAGTAAGCTCAAACTGCCCAAGGAGCTGCTGATTCAGTTCTACAGAGGAATTATTGAGTCTGTCATTTGCACCTCTATAACTGTCTGGTTCGGTTCTGCAACCCAACAAGAAAAACACAGACTTCAGAGGATAATTAGAACTGCAGAAAAAATAATTGCTACCAACCTGCCTTCCATTGAGGACCTGTATACTGCACGAATCAAGAAGAGGGCCGTGAAAATATTTGCAGATCCCTCGCATCCTGGACATAAACTGTTTCAACTACTACCCTCAAAACGACGCTATAGAGCACTGCACACCAGAACAACTAGACACAAGAACCGTTTTTTCCCGAAGGCCATCACTCTGCTAAACAAATAATTCCCTCAACACTGTCAGACTATTTACTGAATTTGCACTACTATTAATCGTTTCATAGTTCCCATCACCAATCTCTTTCCACTTATGACTGAATGACTATAACTTGTTGCTGGCAATCCTTATGATTTACATTGATATATTGATCATCAATTGTGTTGTAAATGTTGTACCTTGATGAATGTATCTTTTCTTTTATGTACACTGAGAGCATATGCACCAAGACAAATTCCTTGTGTGTCCAATCACACTTGGCCAATAAAATTCTATTCTATTCTATTCTATTCTATTCTATTCTATTCTATTCTATTCTATTCTATTCTATTCTATTCTATTCTATGACCTTATAAACAATGATCTCTCATTTCTTGACTGGCAAAATCTATTCTCAACCTGTATCACTGTAGAAGACTACTATAAAATATTCCTACTTGAAATCAATAAAATCATCAAACTATACGTACCACAAATCACCACCAAAATCAAAAAAGAAAAGCAAATTACCCATATCAATAAAAAAACTACAATCAAAAAAAAAATCCCTCTGGAAAAAAACAAAAAGGGTTATGTAGCAAACTTCAAAAACCGCTACAAGAATATTTGCAACCAAATAAAAACAGAATGTAACACTTACCACACCAAACAAGAAGACCTTCTACGCACTAATTCCAATCGTGCTTTCTATAATTTTGTAAACAATAAACTTAAAGAAACAAGATCCATCCCACCACTAAAAGAACCTAACGGCAAAGAATGTACTGACGATACAGTTAAAGCAAACCTCTTCAACACATTCTTCGGCTCAGTCTTTGTAAACAGTGATGGCTCATATCCAACATTCCCCAATCGTACCAATAATATTAACAACGACTTAACTCATATAAACTTCACAGAAGAAAACAACGACCTAACACATATAGACTTCACTGAAGATAATGTTGAAAAAGCCCTTCGCAACCTGAAACCATCTTTATCTATTGGACCAGATGGACTATGTGCATACTTTTTAAAAAAACTTTCAATTAATATAGATGAACCCTTAAGCATAATCTTTAATAAAGCCTTCAAAACTAGTTCCCTTCCAAAACTCTGGTCTCTAGCCACAGTCATCCCTATCTTCAAAAAAGGAGATCCAAGCCTAGTTGAAAATTACAGACCTAACTCTCTATGCTGTGTCTCATGCAAAGTAATGGAATCTATCATAAACCAATCCATTACATTCCACCTTGAAACAAACAACCTTCTCTCTAATAAACAATTTGGTTTCAGAAAAAAATTGTCTTGTAACTTACAACTTCTTCATTGCAAAAACATATGAACTACCAACCTTGATCAAGGTAAAGCAATAGATGCAATCTACATAGATTTCTGCAAAGCTTTTGATTCAGTAGTACATGATAAACTACTGCTCAAACTAAAATCCTACGGCATTTTGAGACCTCTTCACAATTGGATAAACGCCTTCCTGTCAAACAGACAACAAGTGGTCAAAATTGGTAATGCTATATCAAATCCTGTTCCTGTCAAAAGTGGCGTTCCCCAAGGTAGTGTTCTTGATCCAACGCTCTTCATACTATACATAAATGATCTCTGTGACCTCATCTCAAGTTATTGTGTTCTCTTTGCTGACGATGTCAAACTATTTAATACCACTAACAATACTTCTACCCTTCAAGAAGACCTCGACTTAGTTTCGGATTGGTCTAAAACTTGGCAACTCCAAATCTCTACCAGCGAATGCTCAGTCTTACATATTGGAAAAAAGAATCCTATCAACAAGTACAAACTTGATGGTCATTACCTTACTGACGACCCTCACCCTGTCAAAGATCTTGGAGTTCTCATATCAAATGACCTAAATCCCAAAGCCCACTGCAACTACATAGCAAAAAAGGCTCTAAAAGTAGTTAACCTAATTTTACGCAGCTTCTTTTCCAAAAACTCTACACTACATTTGCCAGACCTATTCTTGAATACTGCTCATCAGTCTGGAACCCACACCACATCTCTGACATAAATACAATAGAACGCGTCCAGAAATATTTTACTAGAAGAGTTCTTCACTCCTCCGAAAACAACAAAACACCTTATGCCACCAGGCTTCAAATCCTGGGATTAGAAAACTTACAACTCCATCGACTTCGACATGACCTATGTTTAACACACAAAATCATCTATTGCAATATCCTTCCTGTAAATGACTACTTCAGCTTCAATCGCAATATTACAAGAGCAAAAAATAGATTCAAGCTTAATGTCAACCGCTTCAAACTTGATTGCAGAAAATATGACTTCTGCAACAGAGTTGTTAATGCTTGGAACTCATTACCTGACTCCATAGTTTCTACAAAAAATCCCAAAATCTTCAACCAAAAACTGTCTACTATTGACCTCACCGCATTCCTAAGAGGACTATAAGGGGCGTGCATATTCGATTTTTTATTTATTTGATTTTTGTTCTCTTTATTATATCTAATTAATATAGCTATGCATATCTTTTACTTATATTTACTTATATTATATAATATTATATAATATTATATAATATTTACTTATATTTACTTATATTTCATGATATGTTTTTCTTTTTACTATGACAATGTTTATGTATACTGTTGTGACAAAATTAAATAAAAAAAAAACATGTATTCTATTGGCTGTCGTTAGACTCCCATGGGGTTACTTAGGGGTCATAGCTGGCTCCATATCTTAGGTGTTTGTTTGAACTAAGTTTGGTTGAAGTTTCTCAGGGTGATGTAATGAAGGGACTTGTGTTCTGAAAGGGAGTTGGGCAATTCCCATTGTGGCTTAATAGCTTTTTCCTGTGTTGGACCTTGAGTGAGGGCTAATCCTATCATTCTACTTTTGCTCAGACTTTGCTGCAGAGAGTTTCAAAATATCCTGCCTTAAATGGATTTCTGCCTGCGGTATTTGCTTCGCCTCTGAGTAGAGCTATCTAGTTTTCAATAAGCTCTTTATCTCTTAAGTGCTGACATCTGCTGTGGGCTATTAAGGAAGGTGGGGGTTGCTTTCTGCCTCCAAGAGCACGTTTTTCCATTTCTCCTTTAGGGAAATATAATATTCTGCCTTTTTAAAAATATTCCTCAAAATATTTCATTCTTCTAGGAGTGGGTGGTGGCTTCCCATATAGGAAAACTATGCCATATTTTGCTATGGGACTCAAGCCAGTCAATGCTTCATTTGCAGTAGATCAGGGGTCATCAACCTTGGTCCCTTTAAGACTTGTGGACTTCAACTCCCAGAGTTCTTCAGCCAGCAAAGCAAAGCTGGCTGAGGAACTCTGGGAGTTGAAGTCCACAAATCTTAAAAGAGCCACGTTTGCAAACCTCTCCACTAGATGATAGCTTTCTATGATCAGTGCTGTCGGGCCTGTTTAGCTTAAACAAGAGAATATTAACAGGAGATCGGAGTGCAATTTTTACATACTTGAAGGGCTATGATAGGGTTGAAGGTGTGGATTTATAACCCATAGCTCATAGGGTTGGGGAAGAGGAAGCTTGTGAATCTGTCATGCTCCAGCTTGGTTCTTCTCTTCACCACCTGAAAGTTACATAAACCTGAATGTTGGAACTGGGAATGTTCTATTTGTGCACCTGAGCATTTGTGAGAGTTGTCCGAGCAACAATCAATGAACTTGTCACAGTCACTCATGCCCTAGTCACTTCCTGTCTTGACTATCGCAACACCCTCTATATGGGGCTACCCTTGAAAAGCATCCAGAAGCTCCAGTTGCTGCAAAATGCATGGTTTTGTGCAGACCCTGGTGTGTACATGTATCACCTCTCCTGCGGGAGCTGCATTGGTTGCCAATTTGCTTCTGGGTGCAATTTGAAGTGCTGGTTGTCATCTTTAAAGCCCTCCATGGTTCAGGACCAGGTTATCTGAGGGGCCGTCTCTTGCTGGTCACATCTACCTGACCCAACAAAGCAGGGAGGCAGGGAATGTTGCGGGTCCCATCCCTGAGGGAAATACACTTGGTGGGACCCATGTTGTATCTGCGCCACCCGAGCCGGGCCTCCTGCCAGAAAGTGACTTGGAGCCAGGCCTCCTGCCAGAAGGTGACTTAGAAAGTGAGAGGGAAGGGCCGTCAGGACTTACCTCGGAAGCACCGGCTTCCCTGGCTCAGCTCCAGGAGCCAGAAGCAGGCCAGGTGGAAGAGATAATGAGGCCTCCGTCCACTGACTCTTCCCCCCAGGCCATGCCTTCAGATCCAGCTGATGGCAATCAGGCTTGGTTGGACCCTAGGATTTGTAGGCAGGAGAGGAGGGAACAACAGAAGCAGGGGTGGGGCAGGCCTAGGAAGTGCTGAGTCATGGAGCCACACTCCACAGGATATAAAGGCAGCGAGAGCTGCTATGCCTCTTCGTAGCAGGCAAATTAACTGCTGAACTAAGAGCTGAAGTACTGTTTGACTTATCGGCGTCGAGGGAGATAACGGAACCAATTGGCATACGCTCGCTCTTTTGCTGCCAGGGCTGATAGTGCCAGCTAATTAAGCCATCGCTCGGATGGAGGCGAAGGAGGACAGAACAACCCAGAAGAAGGGCCTTCTCCATGGTGGCTCCTTCTCTCTCTGGAGCATCATTCCCCCAGAGATTAGAACGGCCCCTACTCCAGGGGTGAAATCCTACCGGTTCGGAAAAACCGCTAGGGATTATGGGCATCAGTTTGCTGAACCAGTTGTAATTACCTCTCCTTGGCCCCACCCATGCCTAGCTGGTCACCGCTCACCTCTTCTGGCCGCTCATATTCCACAGAATTCAGTATTAAATGCAGCAGAGAATGCTAACTTTTCTCCCTCCATTCCCAACGGAGCTGCTGCAGCCTATCCCTTTTAAGGTAGTCCCCAGGAGGGAGGGGGACAGGGGGACGGGGAGCATCTGGAATGGAGTCGTTTTTTGTGCAAGGCAGGAAAATGGGGAAGGGCCTTTTCCTGCCTGTCATCCATTCCTCAATCTCAGCACAGACTGAGGGAAGGAAGGGAGGCAGGAATATTCCCCTCCCCATTTTCCCGACATTCACGATAAGGAGTGGCTGGGAGGGGAGAGGCCAGTGAGGAGCCCCTCGATGTGAGTGATGTCGACTTGGCCACGCCCACCCAGTCACATGACCTCCCCCAACAAGCCACGCCCACAGAACCAGTAGGGGATTTTTTTTTATTGCACTCCTGCCCTCCTCTAACACTCTTCCAGAAGGCGCTGAAGACCTGGTTCTGCCAGCGAGCCTGGGGAATCCAGAGCGGGATGGAGCCCATTAAATGGCTCATGTGATCTGCTGGTCACTAGGGCGGGGCATGTGATTTTTATTATATTATACTATATTAGAATAGAATAGAATAGAATAGAATAGAATAGAATAGAATAGAATAGAATAGAATAGAATTTTTATTGGCCAAGTGTGATTGGACACACAAGGAATTTGTCTTGGTGCATATGCTCTCAATGTACATAAAAGAAAATATACGTTCATCAAGGTACAACATTTACAACACAATTGATGATCAATATAGCAATATAAATCATAAGGATTGCCAGCAACAAGTTATAGTCATACAGTCATAAGTGGAAAGAGATTGGTGATGGGAACTATGAAACGATTAATAGTAGTGCAGATTCAGTAAATAGTCTGACAGTGTTGAGGGAATTATTTGTTTAGCAGAGTGATGGCCTTCGGGAAAAAACTGTTCTTGTGTCTAGTTGTTCTGGTGTGCAGTGCTCTATAGCGTCGTTTTGAGGGTAGGAGTTGAAACTGTTTATGTCCAGGATGTGAGGGATCTGTAAATATTTTCACGGCCCTCTTCTTGATTTGTGCAGTATACAGGTCCTCAATGGAAGGCAGGTTGGTAGCAATTATTTTTTCTGTAGTTCTAATTATCCTCTGAAGTCTGTGTTTTTCTTGTTGGGTTGCAGAACCGAACCAGACAGTTATAGAGGTGCAAATGACAGACTCAATCATTCCTCTGTAGAACTGGATCAGCAGCTCCTTGGGCAGTTTGAGTTTACTGAGTTGGCGCAGAAAGAACATTCTTGGTTGTGCTTTTTTGATGACGTTTTTGATGTTAGCTGTCCATTTTAGATCTTGCGAGATGGTAGAATCTAGAAATTTGAAGGTTTCTACTGTTGATACTGTGTTGTCAAGTATTGTGAGAGGTGGGAGTATGGAAGGGTTTCTCCTAAAGTCTACCACCATTTCTACCATTTCAATATAAATATAAAATACCATTTCAATATAAATTCAATAAATAAGTACATAAAAAAATAAACTTCCGAAGGTTTATGCAGATCTGTGGACTTCAACTCCCTTAATTCCCTAGCCAACAATGGCTGGCTGAGGAATTCTGGGAGTTGAAGTCCACACGTCTTAAAGTTGACAAGTTTGGACACACCTGTCTTAAATCTACTGAGATTGTGAAATAATGGTATAGAGATAGGCAAAGCTTAGCACCTAGCTACCCACACCTTGCCTGGAGCAGAGTGAAAGTGTGGATAGATTTCAGGGAAGAAAGGCATAAAATTAACGTTGTTTATCTCTTTGTCTAAGAGGGAATGCAAAATAAACCCTGAATGCTATCTACAATTCTGTTGCCTCCTTGTGGGTAATCGGTCATAAGATGCCTTTGAGTTTGCACTCCTGTTAGTGCAAACGAACAAACTATTAAACAAACTATTAAATAAACCAATTAAACAACTATTAAACAAACCAATTCTTGAATACAGCTCGACTGTCTGGAACCCATATCACATTTCAGACATCAATACAACTGAACGTGTCCAGAAATATTTTACAAGAAGAGTTCTCCACTCCTCTGAATACAACAAAATACCTTATGCCACCAGACTTGAAATCCTGGGTTTAGAAAATTTAGAACTACGCCACCTTCGGCATGACTTGAGTTTAACTCATAGAATCATCTATTACAATGTCCTTCCTGTCAAAGACTACTTAAGCTTCAATTGCAACAATACACGAGCAAACAATAGATTTAAGCTTAATGTTAAACGCTCCAATCTGGTTTGCAGAAAATATGACTTCAGTAACAGAGTTGTTAATACTTGGAATGCACTACCTGACTCTGTGGTCTCTTCCCAAAATCCCCAAAGCTTCAATCAAAAACTGTCTACTATTGATCTCACCCTATTCCTAAGAGGTCTGTAAGGGGCGTGCATAAGAGCACAAGCATGCCTACCGTTCCTGTCCTATTGTTTCCTTTCATTATATCCAATTAATATAGTTATTACATACTTATGCTTATATACATGCTTATATATTGTATAGTTATTTCATGCTTATGCTTATATATACTGTATGACAAAATAAAATAAATAAATAAATAAAAAATATTAGATAGGAGAAGGAATCACGTGCGTTCTTGAAACTGACTTCAGGAACTGATATAGTGTAAGCCGCCCTGAATCTTCGGAGAAGGGTGGGATATAAATGCAAAAAAAAAACTTGTTACAGTAATTAAAATATTTGGGGCTCATATAATATCTATCGGTAGGTTGGAAAAGAATCAACTAAGTAAATTAACCTGCTGAATTTGCTATATGGAATGAACCTGGGAAAACATTTCTTGCCTTCTTGAGACTCTGGAAAGAGTGCAGAGAAGAGCAACAAAGATAATTAGGGGATTGGAGGCTGAAACATATAAAGAACGGTTGCTGGAATTGGGTAAGTTTAGTTTAATGAAAAAAAGGATTAGGGAGACATGATAGCAGTGTTCCAATATCTCAGGGGCTGCCCCAAAGAAGAGGGAGTCAAGCTATTCTCCAGAGCCCCTGAGGGCAGGACAAGAAGCAATGGGTGGAAACTAATCAAGGAGAGAAGCAACCTAGAACTAAGGAGGAATTTCCCGACAGTTAGAAAAATTAATCAGTGGAATGACTTGCCTCCAGAAGTTGTGGGCGCTCTAACACTGCAGGATTTTAAGAAGAGACTAGACAGCTATTTGTCTGAAATGGCACAGGGTTTCCTGCTTGAGCAGAGGGCTGGACTAGAAGATCTCCAAGGTCCCTTCCAACTCTGTTTATTTATTTTTTATTTATTTATTTTTGTCACAACATCATATAAAAAGGATTATATAGTATATAAACATATATATGAGTAGATATTAGGAGGTATAAGCACCAATATATATATAGGAAGAAGAAAAGAAAAGAAAAAAAACAATAGGACAGGAACGGTAGGCACGTTTGTGCTCTTATGCACACCCCTTATGATCCTCTTAGGAATGGGGTGAGGTCAATAGTAGAAAGTTTTTGGTTGAAGCTTTTGGGATTATGGGAAGAGACCACAGAGTCAGGTAAAGTATTCCAAGCACTGATGATTCTGTTACAGAAGTCATATTCTCTGCAATCTAGATTAAAGCGGTTAACATTAAGTTTAAATCTGTTGGTTGCTCTTGTATTGTTGCAATTGAAGCTGAAGTAGTCTTTAACAGGAAGGACATTACAATAGATGATTCTATGAGTTAAACTTAGGTCTTGTCGAAGGCGACAGAGTTCCAAGTTTTCTAAGCCTAGGATTTCAAGTCTGGTGGGATAAAGTATTTTGTTGTTTTCAGAGGAGTGGAGAACTCTTCTTGTAAAATATTTCTGGACTCGCTCAATTGTATTGATGTCAGAGATGTGGTGAGGGTTCCAGACAGGCGAGCTGTATTCTAGAATTGGTCTAGCAAATGTTTTATATGCTCTGGTTAGTAGTGTGGTGTTTTTGGAAAAGAAGCTACGCAGGATTAGGTTTACAACTCTTAGAGCCTTTTTTGCTATGTAGTTACAGTGGGCTTTGGCACTTAGATCATTTGACATGAAAACACCAAGGTCTTTAACGGTGTTTATTTTGTTACATCCTGCAATCGTGTTTATTCGTTCTCTAAAACTAAAACTAGGAAAGAATATTCTCATTCCTTTATAACTTTTTCTTTTTTTGCCATGGACAGAGAGGTAGGGATGAGCAAAACTGAATGTTTCCCATCAGGAGAAGCTGAAAATCCAATTTTTACTTGAAAAACAACACAAAACAGCAACCCACACCAGTATTGGATTTCAAATCCTGGTGCTACCGGTTCACTATTGGCAGTGCGTGGGCGTGCTCACTCGCTTTGTGAGCGTGCAGCACTTTTGCACATGCGCAGAGCGTTTTTGATGATGTCTGGGCAGGTGGGCGGAGCCTCCTGCAGCTGCCATTACCAGTTCGCCCGAACTGTGGCAAACTGGGAGCAACCCACCACTGACCCACACCCAAGGATAAAACTTTCTTTTTCTCTTGATCCAAACAGCAATTGAAAGAACAAAATGGCAATTCTAAGATCTCCATGACTCCTTACGGTAGCATATTCAACGACAATGGTAAGTGTTTATAAAATATAGAAGTATTTGGGTTGGACTTCTCTTTGGAAATTTTAGATTGGTGTTTCCCAACCTTGGCATCTGGAAGATGTGGGGTCTTCAACTCCCAGAATTCCACAGCCAGTAGAATGCTGCCTCGGACATTCTGGGAGTTGAAGTCCACCCATCTCCCAGTGGCCAAGGCTGAGAAATACTGCTGGTTGGGGAATTCTGGGAGTTGAAGTCCAGCCATCTTCAAGTTGAAGTGGGATAGGGTTTCCTGCCTGGGCAGCGGGTTGGACTAGAAGACCTCCAAGGTCCCCTCCAACTCTGTTATTCTATTCTATTCTATTCTGTTCTGTTCTGTTCTGTTCTGTTCTGTTATTTATTTTATTTTATTAAATTTTTATACCGCCCTTCTCCCGAAGGACTCAGGGCGGTGTACAGCCAGAAATAAAATACAAGATATATACAGTTAAAACGAATTAAAATGTAGCAAAATTACAAAACAGCTGATAGTTAAAATTAAATTTAAAAGATTTAAAATATTAATAAAACCCCAAGTTAAAATCAAACTGTTATGCCAGTCCCGCTTGAATAAATAGATATGTTTTTAGCTCACGACGGAAGGTCCGAAGATCAGGCACTTGACGTAGGCCAGGGGGGAGTTCATTCCAGAGCATCGATGCTCCCACAGAGAAGGCCCTACTCCTGGGGGCCGCCAGCCGACATTGTTTGGCGGACAGCACCCTGAGGAGACCCTCTCTGTGAGAGCGTACGGGTCGGTGGGAGGCATAGGGTAACAGCAGGCGGTCTCGTAAGTACCCGGGTCCTAAGCCATGGAGTGCTTTAAAGGTGGTAACCAAAATCTTGAAGTGAACCCGAAAGACCACAGGAAGCCAGTGCAGACTACGGAGCAGTGGTGTTACGTGGGAGCCACGCGCGGCTCCCATTACTACTCACGCAGCTGCATTCTGGACTAACTGCAGCCTCCAGGTGCACCTCAAGGGCAGCCCCATGTAGAGAGCATTGCAGTAATCCAACCGAGACGTAACCAGAGCGTGAGTGACTGTGCATAAGGCATCCCGGTCAAGGAAGGGACGCAACTGGCGGACTAAGCGAACTTGGTAAAAGGCCCTCCTGGAGACGGCCGCCAGATGTTCATCAAAGGACAGCCGTCCATCCAGGAGGACGCCCAAGTTGCGAATCACCTCCTTTGGGGCCACTAACTCATCCCCAACAGTCAGCTGCAGGTGCAGCTGACTGTACTGGGGTGCCGGCATCCACAGCCACTCCGTCTTGGAGGGATTGAGCTTGAGTCTGTTTCTCCCCATCCAGACCCGTACAGCTTCCAGGCACCGGGACAGCACTTCGACCGCTTCGTTGGGGTGGTCCGGGGTGGAAAAGTACAGCTGAGTATCATCAGCATACAGATGATGTTCTGGTCTGTTCTGGTCTGGTCTGGTCTGGTCTGCTCCGCTCTGCTCCATTCCATTCCATACCATACCATTCCATTCCATTCCATATTTTCTATTCTATTCTATTCTGTTCTGCTCTGCTCTGCTCTGCTCTGCTCCGATCTGCTCTGCTCCGCTCCGCTCCGTTCCATTCTGTTCCATACCATTCCATTCCATTCTGTTCCATACTATTCCATTCCATTCCATTCCATTCCATTCCATATTTTCTATTCTATTCTGTTCTGTTCTGCTCTGCTCTGCTCTGCTCCGATCTGCTCTGCTCCGCTCCGCTCCGTTCCATTCTGTTCCATACCAGTCCATTCCATTCTGTTCCATACCATTCCATTCCATTCCATTCCATTCCATATTTTCTATTCTATTCTATTCTATTCTGTTCTGTTCTGTTCTGTTCTGTTCTGTTCTGTTCTGTTCTGCTCTGCTCTGCTCCGCCGTGCTCCGCCCTGCTCTGCCCTGCTCTGCTCTGCTCCGTTCCATTCCATTTCATATTTTCTATTCTATTCTATTCTATTCTATTCTATTCTATTCTATTCTATTCTATTCTATTCTATTCTATTCTATTCTATCTTTTACAAGTTGCTAAGGCTAAGAAGCACACTGAACTAGAGCTAACAGAATGAGCTAACTGAATATAGGATTCACTTCTATGGGATACAAATGAACCTACAAAGTAGACCTTCCCACAGACATCAGTTCTTTCTATTTGTAACATTCAGGTGCTTCAAATTAATAAGGAAAAGGGAGACATATTGGACATAATTTGTGTGTTGTCAGCCAGTCTGTACTAGGGACTCTACTGCTGAGTTTTATAATGAAGAATCTTATTTTTCAGACACTCTATATTTCCATCTCTTTTCCTTGGAGTACTGACTGGCCGAACGGCTCCACTGCTCACTGGAGATGGGTCTCACACTGCTAATTTCTTTTGCTAATGCAAAACACAAAGAAAAACATGAATTTAAGATGAAACATTTGTGAGAAAATTTAACTGACGGACCCTTTTGTCCTGGATATGAACTACCTTCTGGGAGTTGACAAAATATATTGCGTTATTTTATCGATCGATTGATTTTCGCTATCAGTCATGTCTTTACTTCTTTTAATCTGGTATTTTTAGGTGGAGAACTATGGAAGCAGCAAAAAGAAATTGGGGATCTTATTCTGTCAAAGCACGAGAGAGAAAAGAAAGGAGTGGAGAGCCTGGTGGAAGAGGAGGCCCCTCGGCTGGTGGAGACTTTCGCGCGTGTAAATGGTAGGTAGCATTAGGAGGTTACATTGGCTCTTATTCTGCTCTACTCTAGAGTTCATGGAGTCTTCGCATGCTTTGAAATACAATTTGGCACCTTTTCAGTTATATTCTAATATCTATCTATCTATCTCCTATACCTCTACCTCTACCTCTACTTCTATCTCTCTCTTCCCCTCTCCCTCTATTTCTCTCTCTCTCTCTCTCTCTCTCTCTCTCTCTCTCTCTGTTTCATCTATCTCTCTATCTATCTCTCTATCTCTCTCTCTCTCTCTCTCTCTCTCTCTATCTATCTATCTATCTATCTATCTATCTATCTATCTATCTCTACCTCTCTCTCTCTCTCCCTCTCTCCCTCTATTTCTCTCTCTCTCTGTATCATCTATCTATCTATCTATCTATCTATCTATCTATCTATCTATCTATCTATCTATCTATCTATCTATCTATCTATCTATCTATCTATCTATCTATCCCTCTATCCCTCTATCTTTATCTCTCCCTCTCTCCCTCTCTCTCTCTCTTCCTCTCTTCCTCTCTCCCTCTATTTCTCTCTCTCTCTCTGTTTCATATATCTATCTCTCTATCTCTCTATCCCTCTATCTCTATCTCTCTCCCCCTCTCTCTCTTCCCCTCTCCCTCTATTTCTCTGTCTCTCTCTGTTTCATCTCTCTCTCTCTCTCCCCCCCTCTCCCTCTCCCTCTCCCTCTCTCTCTCTCTCTTCCTCTCTCCCTCTATTTCTCTCTCTCTCTGTTTCATCTATCTATCTATCTATCTATCTATCTATCTATCTATCTATCTATCTATCTATCTATCTATCTATCTATCTATCTATCTATCTATCTATCCCACTATCCCTCTATATCTATCTCTCCCTCTCTCTCTCTCTTCCCCTCTTCCTCTATTTCTCTCTCTCTCTCTGTTTCATATATCTATCTATCTATCTATCCCTCTGTCTCTATCTCTACCTCTCTCTCGCTTCCTCTCTTCCTCTATTTCTATCTCTCTGTTTCATCTATCTATCTATCTATCTATCTATCTATCTATCTATCTATCTATCTATCTATCTATCTATCTATCTATCTATCTATCTATTTCTATCTATCTATCTGTCTGTCTATCATCATCCATCTATCTATCTACCTATCTATCTATCCCTCTATCCCTCTATCTCTATCTCTACCTCTCTCTCTCTTCCTCTCTCCCTCTATTTCTCTCTCTCTCTATCATCTCTCTCTCTCTCTCTCTCTCTCTCTCTCCCTATCTACCTAATCTATCTATCTATCTATCGAGCTATCTACCTATCTAATGTTGAGTCATGCCGGCCACATGACCACAGAGACATCTTCGCACAGCGCTGGCTTTTCGGCTTTGAAACGGAGATGAGCACCACCCCCTAGAGTCGGGAACGACTAGCACAATGTGTGAGGGGAATCTTTACCTTTACCTTTACCTTTAATCCCTTCCACACTGAAGGCAGATACATTCCGTCCCCTGCCCAGCCCCCAGATTTCACTGGTTCCAGGACTGCTTCTTTGCCTCAGCCTGCCGAGCAAATGTCTCTTTGAATGGGAGAGGGCCATGCTGCGTCTTTAGCCTCCAAGCTGAAAGATTGGAGGTCAAGTGAAAAATATTTATCTACCATTTCATTTGTAGGGCAGCCATTTGACCCTTTGAATGCCATCATTGGTTCCCTTTGCAAAATGGTCTGGACTGTGAGTTTCGGCGACCGTTCCCCTCTTGAAGACAAGGACAGCCAACAATTGACCGATGCCATTGAATCTGCCGTAAAATCTGGAGGGAGCTTTGTTTACACTGTAAGACATTCTCTGCTTTATTACCGTAACGGATATTTCTCCCCAAAGCTTTCGGAGAGCCATTGCAATGATCTTGGACGAACGTGAAAAGAATTGTGATCCCATCTTGTCCCAAATAGAATAGAATAGAATTTTATTGGCCAAGTGTGATTGGACACACAAGGAATTTGTCTTGGTGCATATGCTCTCAGTGTACATAAAAGAAAAGATACGTTCATCAAGGTACAACTAGAGTTTGTGATTGGAGTAGACCGACACAAGATTAACCATTCAGCTTCGCTGATGGAGAAATTTTTATTCTACAGGTTTACTTCCTTACAACTCCTACATTAAAATATTATAGTTGCCTGTATTTCCCGCTCCCTTCTCCTCTCGCTCACTCATATTTGTTGTGGTCTGCCAGCTGCCTGCAGAGCTGGCAACGGAGCTGGACAGCGATGAGGCTGAGGTGGGGCCAGGGCCATCGGGAAGTGAGGTGCGGACTCCAGAGCCTCTAGAGGCTGATAGTAATGAGGCAGAGGAACAGGAGGAGCCTGTTCCTAATGCACGTGTGAGAAGAGCAGCCAGAAGGCAAGAGCAGCTCAAGCAAAAAGGACAATTCGGGAGTAGGGCCAAGAGATGATTGGCCCCTCCCATAAGGCTTAAAACAGACCAGCAACGGCGTTTGGGCTTTGCCGGAAAACAACGTTGGTAGCTTCATCTTCTTGCATTTATTTTTGTATCAGTGACTTCTGAATGTTTGCCAAGAAAGGCCTTTGGCAGTTTGCCTAATTGGACCAAGGTTTGTGATAGGACTGAGGAATTTGTGTTGGTTAGTTGAACTACCCTGGGAATGAAATAATTCTCAGCTGTTCGAATAAAGTTTGTTTTTTCACTGACTGAGTTTCCTACTACCTACTTGGGCCTGGTCACAACACTATTGCATTACAGGTAGTCCTTGACTTACGACCAGAATTGAGCCCAACATTTCTGTTGCTAAGCGAGACATTGATTCAGTGAGTTTTGTCCCATCTTTTGACCTTTTCTTGTCATAATTGTGAAGTGAATCTCTTAAGTAAATCTGGCTCCCCCGGTGACTTTGTAGAAGAGAAAGTATAAAATGTACATCTTGGTTTCTCAGAAGGTCGCAAAGGATGATCACATGACCCCGGGACACCGTAACCATCATAAATATGAGTTATAAGTCAAGGACTACCTGTATTCATTGGTGTGTAATCGAGTTCATAAAGATAGGCAGATAAAAGAGGTGAAGTGACAGAGTTCAGTCTAGACATGGGCCCAGATGTAAAGGTAGATATAGATCAATGGACAGAAAAGTGTATAAGAGAGAATAAAAGGGAGCAAAAGAGAGAGAAGGAGGAAATAAGACAGCAGAAGGACAGAGCGGAAGAGAAAAGGAGTTTTCCAGTTCATGATTATCATGATTTTGTATCATGAGACCCTATGACTATCATTAAGTGTTGTAAGTGTTGTACCTTGATGAAGGTAGCTTTTCTTTTATGTACACTGAGAGCGTATGCACCAAGACAAATTCCTTGGGTGTCCAATCACACTTGGCCAATAAAAAATTCTCTTCTCTTCTCTTCCCTTCCCTTCCCTTCCCTTCCCTTCCCTTCCCTTCCCTTCCCTCCTATCCTATCCTATCCTATCCTATCCTATCCTATCCTATCCTATCCTATCCTATCCTATCCTATCCTATCCTATCCTATCCTATCCTATTCATAATTCTTGATGAACGTATCTTTTCTTTTATGTACACTGAGAGCATATGCACCAAGACAAATTCCTTGTGTGTCCAATCACACTTGGCCAATAAAAAATTCTATCCTATCCTATCCTATCCTATCCTATCCTATCCTATCCTATCCTATCCTATCCTATCCTATCCTATCCTATCCTATCCTATTCATAATTCTTGATGAACGTATCTTTTCTTTTATGTACACTGAGAGCATATGCACCGACAAATTCCTTGTGTGTCCAATCACACTTGGCCAATAAAAAATTCTCTTCTCTTCTCTTCTCTTCTCTTCTCTTCTCTTCTCTCTCTCTTCTCTTCTCTTCTCTTCTCTCTCCTCTCCTCCTCTCCTCCTCTCCTCCTCTCTCCTCCTCCTCTCCTCCTCTCCTCCTCTCCTCTCTCCTCTCCTCTCCTCTCTCTCTCTCTCTCTCTCTCTCTTCTCTTCTCTTCTATCATTGGTCTCCTTCATTTAATCTTCATCGGAGAATCCCAAAGGTGCTTTTTCAAAAGGCAACTGGACTTCCTTTGTTTTTGCTTGAAGACGTTTCGCTTCTCATCTGAGAAGCTTCTGCAGTTCAGAACGGAAGAAGCTTCTTCGATGACAAGCGAAACATCTTCAAGCAAAAGCAAGGAAGCCCAGTTGCCTTTTGAAAAAAAGCACCTTTGGGACAACCGTGACCTGCCTGGATCAGGAGGTCTCCAACCTTGGCCACTTTACGACTTGTTGTAAAGTTGGCTGAGGAATTCTGGGAGTTGAAGTCCACAAGTTGTAAAGTGGCCAAGGTTGGAGACCCCTGACCTGGCTGACTGAGAATCTCCATAGACATTCCCCAGAGAATGCATCTGCAACTTCAGGAGATAAAGCAGCTCTTATTAGAGAGCCTCTGGTGGCTCAGACTGGTAAGACAGTCTGTTATTAACAGCAGCTGCTTGCAATTACTGCAGGTTCTAGTCCCACCAGGCCCAAGGTTGACTCAGCCTTCCATCCTTTATAAGGTAGGTAAAATGAGGACCCAGATTGTTGGGGGCAATAAGTTGACTTTGTATATAATATACAAATGGATGAAGACTATTGCTTGACATAGTGTAAGCCGCCCTGAGTCTTCGGAGAAGGGCGGGATATAGAAGCGCTCCATGGCATAGGGCCGGGTTACTTACGGGACCGTCTGCTGCTACCGATCGCCTCCCACCGACCCGTGTGCTCTCACAGGGAGGGACTCCTCAGGGTGCCGTCAGCCGGGCAGTGCCGGCTGGCGACGCTCAGGGGAAGGGCCTTTTCTGTGGGGGCTCCCACCCTCTGGAACGAACTTCCCCCAGGACTTCGCCAACTTTCTGACCTTCGAACCTTTCGCCGCGAGCTTAAGACACATCTATTTATTTGCGCAGGACTGGACTAGAATTTCAAATTTTAAATTTGGTTTTAACGGGGTTTTATTATCTTATTGTAATTTTTAATATTCGGCCTTCTTTAATAAGTTTTTTAATTGGTGTTTTATTTTGTATTTATATGTATGTTTTTATTAGGCTGTAAACCGCCATGAGTCCCTTGGGAGATAGGGTGGTATAAAAATGCGATTAAATAAATAAATAAATAAATAAATAAATAAATAAATATAAATGCAAAAAAAATAAAAAATTAAGAAATTCACGGCCTAAGGTGGGTTGGTCCCAGGCATGGGACCCTTGATCGTCACATTACTTTGCTTATGTTTTCTCTGTAGTTACATGAACAGCTCTCATGGCTCATGAAATATTTCCCAGGGCCACAGAAAAATGCCCTGTCTAGCAAGGAGCTGGTGCTTTCCTTGACGAAGAAGGCAATGCAGAAACATAAAGACGCAAAGCCAGTGAAGGAGCCACAAGATTTCACTGATTTCTACTTGTCACAAATGGAGAAAGTAAGTACCAGTTACTTATATAGAGTGGTGAAATCCAAACTTTTTTTTTTGCTACCGGTTGTGTGGGCATGGTTTGGTGGGCGTGGCTTGGTGGGCGTGGCAGGAGAAGGATACTGCAAAATCTCCATTCCCACCCCACTCCACGGGGAAGGATACTGCAAAATCTCCATTCCCATCCCACTCAAGGGGGAAGGATACTGCAAAATTCCCATTCCCACCTCACTCCAGGGGGAAGGATACTGCAAAATCTCCATTCCCACCCCACTCCAGGGGGAAGGATACTGCAAAATTCCCATTCCCACCTCACTCCAGGGGGAAGGATACTGCAAAATTCGCATTCCCACCCCACTCCAGGGGGAAGGATACTGCAAAATCTCCATTCCCACCCCACTCCAGGGGGAAGGATACTGCAAAATCTCCATTCCCGCCCCACTCCACGGGGAAGGATACTGCAAAATTTCCATTCCCACCCCACTCCAGGGGAAGGATACTGCAAAATCTCCATTCCCACCCCACTCCAGGGGAAGGATACTGCAAAATCTCCATTCCCACTCCACTCCAGGGGAAGGATACTGCAAAATCTCCATTCCCACCCCACTCCAGGGGAAGGATACTGCAAAATCTCCATTCCCACCCCACTCCAGGGGAAGGATACTGCAAAATCTCCATTCCCACCCCACTCCAGGGGAAGGATACTGCAAAATCTCCATTCCCACCCCACTCCAGGGGGAAGGATACTGCAAAATCTCCATTCCCACCCCACTCCAGGGGGAAGGATACTGCAAAATTCCCATTCCCACCCCATTCCAGGGGAAGGATACTGCAAATTCCCCATTCCCACCCCACTCCAGGGGGAAGGATACTGCAAAATTTCCATTCCCATCCCACTCCAGGGGAAAGGTACTCCAAAATCTCCATTCCCTCCCCACTCCAGGGAAGGATACTGCAAAATTCCCATTCCCATCCCACTCCAGGGGGAAGAATACTGCAAAATTCCCATTCCCATCCCACTCCAGGGGAAAGGTACTCCAAAATCTCCATTCCCTCCCCACTCCAGGGAAGGATACTGCAAAATCCCCATTCCCATCCCACTCCAGGGGGAAGAATACTGCAAAATTCCCATTCCCATCTGTATTTTTTGCAAAAGGGGCCAGTCAAAGGAATCGATGCATTCCTTGGTATACTGAGTTTCTTTAAATGCCAAGAGGTCATCTGAGCTTCTCATTATTATGCATATTTTTGGAACTCTTGCTTGTTGCATTTCCCCACATTTCTCTTTGCCATTACAATGGAAGATTATTCACAAATAAACATGGATTGGAAATACTTGGGAAAAACATCCAAACTTGTGGATACCTCTGAAGGGCATCGAAGAACACAAGTGGTGAATGCCAATGAATGGCCAGGAAGTTTAAACAATAGCTGGTTGGTCTTTAAGGATTTTATTTGTGTAGAATCAAAGAGTTGTGGATCTTGACCAGGGATGAAATTTACTTACCTTCCTTACCAGCTCGGGAGTGCGCACACCACCTTCGCACACGCATCACATGTGTGCGTAGACCTTCTGCACATGCGCAAAACCTTCTGCAAAAAACTAGGAAGTTGTTGTGTCTGCACTCCCTGAGCCGGGCCTCCTGCCAGAAAGTGATTTGGAAAGTGAGGGGGAAGGACCGTCAGGACTTACCTCGGGAGCACCGGCTTCCCCGGCTCAGCTCCAGGAGCCAGAGGCAGGCCAGGTGAAAGAGATAATGAGGCCTCCATCCCTGACTCTTTCCCCGCCCCAGGCCACGCCTCCAGACCCAGCTGATGGCAATCAGGCCTGGCTGGACCCTAGGTTTCATAGGTAGGAGAGGAGGGAACAACAGAAGCAGGGGTGGGGCAGGCCTAGGAAGTGCTGAGTCATGGAGCCACACCCCACAGGATATAAAGGCAGCAAGAGCTGCTGTGCCTCTTCGTAGCAGGCAAATTAACTGCTTAACTAAGAGCTGAAGTACTGTTTGACTCATCAGCGTCGAGGGAGATAACAGAGACACTTGGCAGACGCTCGCTATTTTGCTGCCAGGGCTGATAGTGCCGGCTAATTAAGCCATCGCTCGGACGGAGGCGAAGGGGGACAGAACAGAAGTGATGACACCCGAATCGCCAAACTACTGGCCGCGATCGCTACTGGATTGCATGCTTCAGTCCAATCCGGTAGCATTTCAGCCCTGATCTTGACACACTCTAACACTGGGCCCTACTTAACAAAATGAAATTCAATGTAGAGAAAAGTAAAGTCTTACACTTAGGCAAGAAAAGCCAAAAGTACACATATAGACTGGGTGAAACCAAGCTTAGTAGCAGTGACTGTGAGGGATCTTGAAGTCTTAGTGGACCACCAGTTAAATATGAGCCAGCAATGTTCAACACTCTTCATACTATACATAAATGATCTCTGCGACCTCATTCAAGTTATTGTGTTCTCTTTGCTGACGATGTCAAACTATTTAATACCACTAATAATACCTCTACCCTTCAAGAAGACCTCGACTTAATTTCCGATTGGTCTAAAACCTGGCAACTCCAAATCTCAACAAGCAAATGCTCAGTCTTACATATTGGAAAAAAGAACCCTAACATCAAGTACAAACTTGATGGACATTACCTAACTGATGACCCCCACCCTGTCAAAGATCTTGGAGTTCTCATATCAAATGACCTTAATGCCAAAGCCCACTGCAACTACATAGCGAAAAAAGCCCTAAGAGTTGTAAACCTAATTTTACGCAGCTTCTTTTCTAAAAACTCTACACTACTAACTAGAGCATACAAAACATTTGCCAGACCTATTCTTGAATACAGCTCATCTGTCTGGAACCTATACCACATCTCTGATATTAATACAATTGAACGCATCCAGAAATATTTTACTAGAAGAGTTCTTCGTTCCTCCGTAAACAACAAAATACCTTATCCCACCAGACTTGAAATCCTGGGATTAGAAAACTTACAACTCCGTCGACTTCGACATGACCTGTGTTTAACACACAAAATCATCTATTGCAATATCCTTCCTATAAAAGACTACTTCAGCTTCAATTGCAATATTACAAGAGCAAAAAATAGATTCAAGCTAAATGTCAACCGCTTCAAACTTGATTGCAGAAAATATGACTTCTGTAACAGAGTTGTTAATGCTTGGAACTCATTACCTGACTCCATAGTCTCTACTCAAAATCCCAAAATCTTCAACCAAAAACTGTCTATTATTGACCTCACCCCATTCCTAAGAGGACTATAAGGGGCGTGCATAAGAGCACAAAAGTGCCTACCGTTCCTGTCCTATTGTTCCCTTCATCATATCAAATTGATATAGTTGATGCATATTTTTTTACATATATGTATATATTTTCTTCAAATATGTTGTTTTATCTATGACAATTGTTTGTATATACTGTTGTGACAAAAAGAAATAAAAAAAAAAGTGCAGCGGTAGCCAAAAAAGCTAACACAATCCTAAATTGCATTAACAGAGGGATACAATCAAAATCAAGTGAAGTACTAACACCACTCTATAAAGCCTTAGTAAGACCACACCTAGAATACTGCATCCAGGTTTGGTCATCACACTATAAAAAAGATGTTGAGACTCCAGAAAAAGTACAGAGAAGAGCAACCAGGATGATTAGGGGACTGGAGACTATAACATATGAAGAAGAGTTTATTTATTTTATTTTTATTTATTTATTTTTGTCACACAGTATATATAAGCATAAGTATGAAATAATTATACAGTATATAAGCATATATGTAAGTATGAGTATGTAATAATTGGATATAACGAAAGGAAACAATAGGACAAGAATGGTAGGCACGCTTGTGCTCTTATGTATGCCCCTTACAGACCTCTTAGGAATGGGGTGAGATCAATGGTAGATAATTTTTGGTTGAAGCTTTGGGGATTTTGGAAAGAGACCACAGAGTCAGGTAGCTTATTCCAGGCATTAACAACTCTGTTACTGAATTCATATTTTCTGCAATCAGGATTGGAGCGGTTAACATTAAGCTTAAATCTGTTGTGTGCTCGTGTATTGTTGCAATTGAAGCTGAAGTAGTCTTCGACAGGAAGGACCTTGTAATAGATGATTCTATGAGTTAAATTCAGGTCATGTCGAAGGAACATGTTGCAGGAACTGGGCATGGCTAGTCCAGTGAAGAGAAGGATCGGGGGAGACATGAAAGCAGTGTTCCAATATTTGAGGGGCTGCCACAGAGGAGGGGGTCAAGCTATTTTCCAAGGCACCTGAAGGCCAGACAAGGAATAATGGATGGAAACTGATCAAGGAGATATTCAACTTAGAAAAAAGGAGAAGTTTTCTGACTGTGAAAGCAATCAACCCACGGAACAGAGGTTGCCTTTGAAAGTTGTGGGAGCTTCATTGCTGGAGGCTTTCAAGAAGAGATTGGACTGCCATTTGTCAGAAATGGTGTAGGGTCTCCTGCTTGGGTGGGAAGTTGTACTAGATGACCGACAAAGTCCCTTCCAACCCTGTTAATCTGTCATCTGAATTGTGGAATCCTTGGCGCTCTTTGAGTTTGGCTGTTGGCTTGCTGATGTTTCATGACGTTACCTAATTAGGTAATGAAATATCTGCACAACAGCAGCAACAACAGCAACAACCAAGCTCAGAGAGCACCAAAGATCATAGTACATTTTTAGTGAACGTATCGGGTTGTAGAACAGGGAGCAGCACAGATGGAGATACAGCAAGGTTTGGAAGACCAGGCGATACCTTTTCAATGACATTTCCTTTCCTTTGGCCCCAAACAGAGCAAAGGTGGCGAGAATTCTGCCTACAATGAAGAGAACCTGGCTGAATGTATTTTCAACTTTCTTATTTCGGCCGCAGAATCAACTGCAATCACTCTTCAGTGGGCACTGTTGCTGATGGCGTCTCATCCAGATGTCCAAGGTGAGAGAGGGGTAGACCACGGGAAGAAGATTGTTACTGATCCCAGGTAGATCAGAAGGGAGGGATTTCATTTTAACACAGCACCCAACGCTTGCGAAATCTCTCCCTCCTGAAAAGAAAAGGAATAATTAAAGAAGGAAACTGTGGCTCTAAGCAGTGCTTGAGCTGATCTTGGCAGCCTAAACTTCTCAAGAAGTTTTGCAGTGAGTGGAAATGTATAATTTGCTCCCAGCAGCAATTCTTGGAGAGAGGAGTGGCATTTGATGAGAGAATAATTGCTTTGGTAGCTTCTGAAGAGTTGTTCATGGAGCAATTTTACAAAATAAATCATCAATCATGTATTTGATAACAGATACAAATGTAAACATAATTATGAATCCATGAAATGGATGGCAGCATGTGGAAGCCTTCGGCCTAGCATGGAACATTTTCTGGAATGCTGACAATGGATGTGAATAAAAGGGAACATTAGGACAGGGACAGTAGGCACGCTGGCACGCTTAAGCACACCCCTTAAAGACCTCTTAGGAATGGGGTGAGGTCTACAGTAGACATTAGGGACTGGAGGCTAAAACAGGTCTAATTTAATGAAAAGAAGGACTAGGGGAGACATGATAGCAATGTTCCAATATCTCAGGAGCTGCCACAAAGAAGAGGGAGTCAACCTATTCTCCAAAGCACCTGAGGGCAAGATAAGAAGCAATGGGTGGAAACTAATCAAGGAGAGAAGCAACCTAGAACTAAGGAGGATTTTCAAACAGTTAGAAAAATTAACAACTGTAGAACAACTTGCCTCCAGAAGTTGTGAATGCTCCAACACTGGAAGTTTTAAAGAAGAGATCGGACAACCATTAATCTGAAATAATGTAGTGTTTCCTGCCTAAGCAGGGGGTTGGACTAGAAGACCTCCAAGGTCCCTTCCAACTCTGTTATTTTATTCTATCTGGATAGGAAACTCTCCCTTCCTATCCATAAGGTTTCTATATGGCTCATTCATATTCTAACTTTATTGTAAAGCTATTTTAACAGAATCTTGCAAGTTTGAAGCCTCAGGTCTTCTGCCATCTCCTTTACACCCTGAGAAACTAGAGAGGGTGCCCTCTGAGTTTCTTGCTCCAACCTGCTATCCTGCTGCAGGCTATGCCCTCTCTTATTTGACCAGTTTCCTAGGCAGCATCTCCTCAGCCTGTCTCGCAAGGTCTGTTCTGTCCCCTCCCGGCCTCAGCCACGTGAGCTGGCTAAACGAGCCAGTAATTGAGTTCACGGCTGCTATCAGTCCTGGCAGGGAATCTGCAGCTGCCTGCCAAAGTCTCCCTTATCTTGGGGTTGCCGGGCAACCAGAAAGTCAGCAATCCAGGCCGAATGTTCAGCTCAATTCTCCACGAGTCAAAGAGTTCAGCTCACTTCTCCACGAGTCAAATAGTTCAGCTCAATTTTTGCTCGTCACGGAGCAGAAGAGCAGCCAGGGCTGCTTTTATACTCTGTGGGGTGTGGCTCCTTGACTCAGCACTCTCTAGGCCTGCCCCACCCCTTCCTTTGTTGTAGCCACCTCTCGTATCTCCGAAACCTGGGATCTAGCCAGGCCTGATTACCAGCAGCCGGGTCTGGAGGCGTGGCCTAGGGGGGAAGAGTCAGGGGACGGAGGTCTCGTTATTTCCTCAACCTGGCCTGCCTCTGGCTCCTGGAGCTGAGCCAGAGAAGCTGGTGCTCCAGAGGTAAGTCCTGATGGCCCTTCCCCCTCACTTTCCGAGTCACTTTTTGGCAGGGGGCCCGACTCGGGGGGCGCAGACACAACAAGGTCTTTTCAATAGACCATTATCCTGCCTTCCAGATGCGCTGCAATAGATTTTCCATGGACATATTGGCTTGGAATATTGGGAGCCGTGCTACTACCCATCTGGGAAAGATTAACCTCAGACATTCAGGTTTTGGCAACAAAAGTTGGCATATGATATAGGTCCCCATAGACCCAGGTTCAAATCTACCTTCACTGACATTGCTCTGTGATGTTCTTTCAGTCCAACCTTCATAGGGTTGTTGTTATGGGGAGAAACCTAACTAGGCCTGCCTTGCTTTGCAAATGCGACATAGGAACAAGCATTTCCCAAAGTAAAATGTTCCCCACTGTTAAGGGTAATCTGGGTTCACAACGAAAATTGTGGACTGTTGAGCAGAGTACCTTACTCATGAAAACGACTGAGACTGGTTGTATACAATAACAGTCACTTGCAGACAAAATGGGGTTTGATATTCCTTTACTTTTAGGGAAAAGGCAAAGACATAGTCCAAAAACAATTCCAGGTCATACACATATAAAGTCAGTCAGGGATGTTACAAATATCAAGTCTTCTTACCAACATAGACTTGGACAACAAACAAGGTCTTCTTTCAGTTCGGCAAAACACAGTTCAATTCACAACAGTCAGTATCTTGAGGAATCAGTAACTAGCCATGATCAAGCAACGATCATAAAGCTCAAATGTACAGCTGCAGCATGTCATTAGGTTACAATGCTGTAGTGTCCCTGTAGATTCCCCACAAGCCATAATTTAGTAGTCCTTTTATACATTGGCTACAGAGCTCAACCAATCAGGATGCTTGCATGATGCAGCACAGCCTTAAAGCAATATCATGCCTTTCTACAAACATACATAGTTAGTTTATATATTGCCTGGCCAACTAATTAGGCAAATAACAATTTCCTGACACTCACTCCTTTCGTTTTTTTTTTCCAGATAAAGTCCATAAGGAGATAGAAAAGGTTTTGGGTTCTTCAAATGCTGTTAGCCATCAAGATTGGAAGAAACTCCCTTACACCAGTGCTGTGATTCACGAGATCCAGCGAACGAAACATGCGTTTTTCTTCAGAATCCTCAAACAATGTGCAAAGGATGTGAATATCTTTGGTTTTCTTGCTCCCAAGGTATAGAACAGTGATGACGAACCTTTGATGTCCCCACATGCCGGCCAGTGTGCCGGAAGTGGCACGCGAAACCATCCCGTGAGGTATGCATGGCCCTGCTGGCCTTCACATGCGAGGGAGCGCTGTTACCTGGAAGAGCGGCGGTTCATCGCACATGCACGAGCCAGCACCTGAACACCTAGATACCAGCATGGAAACGCGCCTGACGAACAGCTGGCCATCACGCATGCGTGCAACGTCAACTCGGAGGGTCGGGTCCCGGCCTGCATATGTGTGACGGAACGTAGCTCTTCCAGTTTCCACTACTACCGCGCGTGTGACAGCCAGCTGACCGGTGCGCGTGTGATCACAGGAATGCGGAATAGGAGCCAGCGTGACCACACATTCTTCGCGGGATGGTTTCGCGCGCTGGCATAGGTTTGCCGACACTGGTATAGAAGAATGGTGATACATCAATGAGTGAATAAATGACTGAATAAATGAATGAATACATAGCTCCTATATATTCTGCCAGTGACTCTGTAGTGGTCCCAGCTCTGTGAAACACTCTTTCCTCAAGATCCAGTAGGCCCCTATCCTTCTAGCCTTCCTGAAGGCCTTTCCACTAACACTGAGGTAGGCCAAGCAAAATTGAACATTGAAGGATGGAGGAGTGCTTGCCTTTGGGATGTTGGGAGTTTTTGTTATAATTTTATGGGTTTTGATCTTTAATTTACAAGGTTATGGCATGTAAAATGGGTGACAATCAAGGTATTTTAAGTAAATAACTATTCATAGCTGCTATTGCATTGGTAATGAGATTCATGTCAAGAAGAAACAGTGATACTTTTCAAAGACTTTCTAAAATAGTTCAGGAACAGCTTCTGATTTCTTCTTGTCATAGAATCCTAGAGTTGTAAAGTACCGTAGGCTGATTATAGACATCCAATATAAGCCCTTCTCAGTGCAACATTCATAGAAGCATCTCAGATAGATGATCCTCAAACTTTGTTTGAAGACTTCCAGTGAAGCTATACTGAAATTTCCATTATTTCTTTTCAATAGCGGCTACCTATAGCTTATGGGTTTCATGAGGATTTTAAAAAAAACACCAGGAAGAGTATAATATTACTTTATACCGTGTTTCCCCGAAAATAAGACATCCCCTGATAATAGGCCCAATCGGGCTTTTGAGCACATGCGCTAAAACAAGTCCCCCCCTGAAAATAAGCCCTCCCCAAAAATATTTAAATGCATGTGCAGCTGGTTCCTGCCATTTTCTCTGGTTAGGGTAAGGGAGACAGAGCTGGAAATCAGTAAGATGGCAAGAGGAGCCCCGTCTTGCTCCACCTGACCCAAAATAATAAGACCTCCCCAAAAATAAGGCCAAGTGTTAGGGTTAGGTTCAAAAAATTAGGTTAGGTTAGGTTCAAACAGAGGGATAGAATCAAGATCACGTGAAGTGTTAATACCACTTTATAATGCCTTGGTAAGGCCACACTTGGAATACTGCATTCAGTTTTGGTCGCCACGATGTAAAAAAGATGTTGAGACTCTAGAAAGAGTGCAGAGAAGAGCAACAAAGAGGATCAGGGGACTGGAGGCTAAAACATATGAAGAACGGTTGCAGGAACTGGGTATGTCTAGCTTAATGAAAAGGAGGACTAGGGGAGACATGATAGCAGCGTTCCAATATCTCAGGGGTTGCCACAAAGAAGTGGGAGTCAAGCTATTCTCCAAAGCACCTGAGGGTAGAACAAGAAGCAATGAGTGGAAACTAATCAAGGAGAGAAGCAACTTAGAACTAAGGAGAAATTTCCTGACAGTGAGAACAATGAATCAGTGGAACAACTTGCCTGCAGAAGTTGTGAATGCTCCAACACTGGAAATTTTTAAGCAAATGTTGGATAGCCATTTGTCTGAAGTGGTGTAGGGTTTCCTGCCTCAGTAGGGGGTTGGACTAGAAGACCTCCAAGGTCCCTTCCAACTCTGTTATTATGTTAAATATAAGGCAGGGTCTTATTTTTGGGGAAACACGGTAAATGATGCTAGCACTGAAGATGTTGCCTAGTTAGGGTAATGAAAAGTCTGCAAGAAAACAAGCAAGCTCAGAGAGCACCAAGAACCGTTTACTTCAGGGGTCTCCAACCTTGGCAACTTTCAGACTTGTGGACTTCAACTCCCAGAATTCCTCAGCCAGCTTTGTTGGCTGAGGAACTCTGGGAGTTGAAATCCACAAGTCTTAAAGTTGCCAAGGTTGGAGACCCCTGGTTTACTTTATACGGTACATGGTCAGGGTGAGTTTTTGCTAGCTCTGTTTTATAAGAGGCACCACAAATTGATCAAAGTTCAGATGCGCCACTATGAAAATGCACTATGATTAGTTTCGAATTGTTGAAGTTTGCACGCATTGTGTGAAAAGTGCTCGAGGACTGGTCCCGTGAAAGTGAGGAAGTAATTTGAAATGGGATAATTTGGATGCTTTGAGTCAACTTTTTTTCTTTATTTTTTTATTGAAAAAGTTTTGCAATATTTTTTTTTAACAATTATATCCCCCCTCCCCCCTCCTCCCCTCCCTTCCCCCCTCCCCTCCCCGGAGACTTTCCAGAGCAAAATACAGGGTATAACATCTAACAAATATATGCTAGAATACTACAAAAACCATAACCCATGATCTCTTCTCTCCCTTTGCTCCCTTAACTCCCCTTTCCCTTTTAAACAAATACACCAGCGGTTCTCAACATTTATAGTGCTGCGACCCCTTTAATACAATTCCCCACGATGTGGTGACCCCTTTAATACAATTCCCCACGATGTGGCGACCCCAACCATAAAATTATTTCCGTTTTGAATTTATCACGCCTGAAGCCGTATTGGCTAGCGATCTGAACTGCTTGCGATTGCCTTGAGGACGGAGGCATTAAAGCGGAGACTCCTCCCCTATTAAGTTTATCGCGCCTGAAGCCAGATTAGGCTAGCGATTGGGAGTGATTGCAGCTGCCTTGAGAGGGAGACATCAGAGCAAAGATTTCTCTCTTTTTTAATTCATCGCGCCTGAAGCCGAATTCGGCTAGCGATTTGAAGAGCCTGCAGCTGGCTTGTAGAGTCAATCATTGGAGCGCGATTCTTTGACTCACAAGTATACTTTCCATATTTCCGATGGTCTTAGGCGATCCCTGGCAAATCGTCATTCGACCCCCAATGGGGTCGCGACCCACAGGTTGAGAACCACTGAAATACACAAATACAATACATTCCCTACAATCACTCATAAGCTATTCGATACTTTTTAGTCTGAAACTTATTTTGAATATAATCAATCCATTTTCTCCATTCTACTATATATCATTCTTGTGAGAGTCAACTTTTTTTCAATTACTTCCAGGGAACTTTTATTAACCCGGATCTGAATTCAGTATTACTTGATCCTGAACTATGGGAGACACCTGAAAAATTCAATCCAAGTCATTTTTTGGACAAGGTTGGAGAATTTGTTGCCAAAAAAGAATTTCAATTCCTTGCTGGTGGTAAATATAAAAGTGATTTATTGTCATACAGATGATGTGATTTTTATTTTAAAGTAGCTGATTACCCAGCGTTGCCTGGGTATTTATTTATCCCAATCCTGTATTAGGATTTTCCCTCTTACCAGAGGCAGCCCTCTTGTGGAGTATTGTGAAGCCATTACCATGGCAACTCCATTGTGTTGCACAGTAGAAGCCATTTTAAGGCAGTACAGTAGATGCCATTTTAAAGCCTAACAGGCTGTATCTTAACAGAACACATACCCTACTCCAGGGGAAGGTTACTGCAAAATCCCCATTTCCTCCCAATCAGCTGGGACTCGGGAGGCAGAGAATAGATGGGGGCGGGGCCAGTCAGAATTTTTACTACCGGTTCTCCGAACTACTCAAAATTTCCGCTACCGGTTCTCCAGAACTGGCCAGAACCGGCTGAAACCCACCTCTGCAGCGTATGTCCAGCCGCTGCCGTACCTGCTGATGGCAATGTCCTCTTTGCTGTCCGAAATGGCCCAACGGGGGGCATGTGGCTACTGTGGCAGGCCATCGGGCCTGGTCAGCTGGGTGGCGCAGGTTTGGCAGGCAACGCTGTGGCTATTTGGTGTCATCAGATGTGGGGCCACATCTGTGGGGCTTGTCACTCCCGCTGCATCCACCCCCCCGCCAGGTATGACAAGCCCCAGCCCGGGGCTCAACAACTGCAGTGATTTGCTTAACAGCCAGGGCCTTAAAAAGTTGGGAAAATTAAGCCTGACTGACTTAACAACATCCTTACTTGGCAATGGAAATTCTGGTGCCAATTGCGTTGTAAGTCGAGGACTGTCTGTACTGCATGAAGTTATACAGTAGATCAATTCAAGAATAAACTTCAGCATGTTGAGAGAATGAAAAAAATGACTTATGACATGACACAGGCCAGTTCCTGGAGCAATGCCAGATGATATGATAAAAATTCTCAATGTTATCATGAATTGTTGTTTCATGATTATTTTATACTTATGCCTCCCATTTCCTCCACAGATGGTTCTTTAGAGGATAAATTAGCAAGAGTGGAGTCCTTTACCTTCTTTATAAATCTGCTCAAGTCATTCGTCTTCCAGTTACCAGAAGGGGAGAACAAAACCAGCGAACAACCTAGGATTGGGTTGACAACGTGTCCTCATTCTTATAAAATCTGTGCTGTTCCTCACCGCAAGACATCCTAAATTCTAATGATCAATAACACACGCCGATTTTACAATCGCTTTTCCCCCACTGTGAGGCTCAATCTCAACTCGCTCAATTCAATCTTGAGTAGAAATTCACATAATGAATCGCCTCTTTGACGGATTGGATCGCTGAGTCTGTGATGATTGCCTGACACA
The DNA here is from genome assembly GCF_028640845.1 of Ahaetulla prasina. Taxonomy (NCBI): domain Eukaryota; kingdom Metazoa; phylum Chordata; class Lepidosauria; order Squamata; family Colubridae; genus Ahaetulla; species Ahaetulla prasina. The sequence continues at coordinate 108,053,416 of NC_080544.1, forward strand.
TTCTTCCTTGTTTGACATTACTAACTGAACGTACAATATTTATAATAATAATAATAATAATAAAAATAATAACAGATTTGGAAGGGACTTGGAGGCCTTCTAGTTCAACCCCCTACCCAGGCAGGAAACCCTACACCATTTCAGAGAAATGGCTATCCAACATTTTTTTTTTAAATTTCCAGTATTGGAGCATTTACAACTTCTGCAGGCAAGTTGTTCCACTTATTAATTGTTCTAACTGTCAGGAAATTTCTCCTTAGTTCTAAGTTGCTTCTTTCCTTGATTAATTTCCACCCATTGCTTCTTGTCCTGCCTTCAGATACTTTGGAGAATAGTTTGACTTTCTCTTCTTTGTGGCAACCCCTGAGATATTGGAACACTGCTATCATGTCTCCCCTAGTCCTTCTTTTTATTAAACTGGACATACTCAGTTCCTGCAACTGTTCTTCGTATGTTTTAGCCTCCAGTCCCCTGATCCTCTTTGTTGCTCTTCTCTGCACTCTTTCTAGAGTCTCAGCATCTTTTTTACATCACGGCGACCAAAACTGAATGCAGTATTCCAAGTGTGGCCTTACCAAGGCATTATAAAGTGTCACTAACACTTCACGTGATCTTGATTCTATCCCTCTATGCACTGCAAAGACCCTATTTGAGTCTTTGCAGTGCATAGCACTTTTGGATTATGTGCCATGAAGTCATTTTTAACTCGAGTGACCGTAAATATAGATTTTCTCCATGATAATGTATCCCTAGTCTGTTCTTTCAGGTATCCACTGGTGCACTCATTGTATTATAATACATAACAATAAATTATCTTCGTGTCTTTGAAAAAAATCTTGAGGGTGTTTATTAAATAAAGTAGCATTTGGAATATGGTACATTCTCTTTTACAAGTTGATTATTAGATCACATTGAGTGTTACATGTTAAGAGCAATCTGTTGTGACCCAGGCCCAAATAGGTAGTAATAAACTTAGTCTGTGGAAAAACAAACTTTATTCGAACAGCTGGGAATTACTTCATTCCCAGCGTCGTTCAATTCAAAGTAAAACGAATGCCTCCCAACACAAATTCCTCAGTTATCTCACAAACCTTAGTCTAATTAGGCAAACTGCCAAAGGCCCTTCCTGGCAAAGATCCAGAAGCCACAAAAACAAAGACGTACACGAAGAAGAAGACGGGAGCAGAAGACGCAGCTACAACGTTGTTTTCTGGCAAAGCTGAAACACTGGTGCTGGTCTGTTTTAAGCCTTGTGGGAGGGGCCAATCATCTCTTGGCCCTACTCCCGAGTTGTCCTCTCTGCTTGAGCTGCTCTTGCCTTCTGGCAGCTCTTCTCATGCGTGCATCAAGAACACGCTCCTCCTGTTCCTCTGCCTCACTACTATCAGGCTCTGGAGGCTCTGGAGTCCGCACCTCACTTCCCGATGGCCCTGGCCTCACCTCAGCCTCATCGCTGTCCGACTCCGTTGCCAGCTCCGTAGGCTGCTGGCGGACCACAACACAATCTATTATTCCAAAAATGTCTATGCCATGCACACCAGGAAAATGTAAACGTGCATTGTATTTTGGTCATGAGGAGAAAAGCTGAATAGCTTTTGTCAGTTTAATAGAATCCCAGAGATAAGGTCTAAATACAGGTTTGTAAAACGAAAACAGGCACTGCAAGTGAGGAACAGTCCATCCTCATTTCTAGATCTTTTAATTTCTGGAAAGTGAGACACTACAAGACATTTTCTTCCGCTGACCCTAATAAATTGAAATAATCCTGGTTGTAGCAGGCACCAGGGCCTCTGGTGGCTCAGACTGCTAAGACAGTCTGTTATTAACAGCAACTGCTTGCAATTACTGCAGGTTCAAGCCCCACCAGGCCCAAGGTTGACTCAGCCTTCCATCCTTTATAAGGTAGGTAAAATGAGGACCCAGATTGTTGGGGGCAATAAGATGACTTTGTATATAATATACAAATGGATGAAGACTATTGCTTGACATAGTGTAAGCCGCCCTGAGTCTTCGGAGAAGGGCGGGATATAAATGCAAATAAAAAAAAAACCAGTAAGTTGTCTTGCAAAAAAATTCTATGAGCATAAGGCATTCAGTTGAGTGGTGAAATTCATTTTTTTTACTACCGGTTCTGTGGGCGTGGCTTGGTGTGGCTTGGTGGGTGTGGCTTGGTGGGCCTGGCAGGGGAAGGAGACTACAAAATCCCTATTTCTTCCCCACTCCTGGGGGAAGGATATTGCAAAATATCCATTCCCACCCCACTATGGGGCCAGCCAGAGGTGGTATTTGCCAGTTCTCTGAACTACTCAAAATTTCCGCTACCGGTTTTCCAGAACCTATCAGAACCTGCTGAATAGCACCCCTGATTCAAGTACAAAGGGCTTTAGAGGTCAAAACCATCTCTTCAGATTACATCCAGAAAATAAGTGGCAGTCACTGCAGGGCCTGTTGGATAGGTACAGTTAGCACACAGGCCAGTGTTTTAGACTAGCTGCAATTTAAGTGGCTTGTAAAGGCAGCCAATGTAAAATGTATTTTGAGTCATTATCCCGAAATTTAAGAAAGGCTCTGGGTTGGATGCTTTATAAATTAGCAAGCATACTTTACCAAGACGATCTGCAAAAAAAATGCTTCTCTTTTCTCTTTGAAAGACATACGATTAAAAAGGGCAGTTTTAAGAAATGTTACCGTTTGTTCTGGGTGACGCCAAGGGAAGAAATGCATTACAAACTGAAAAAAAGATACTAAGGGTAAATTGAAATGAATATGTTTTATTGGCATCCGAAAGGAAACAAAGGCAAAACTAAACAAGCTTACTTAGCACATTGTTCAGCCACAACTTCCAGATCTTTTGGTGATCTGGTTAAGTATATTATGCAATAGGTTAAAGATGTGTAGAGTAAATGGAGGCGGAAGCTCAAATTAAGAGAATAGGCATATAGGAAGCATTTAACCATTGAATGTGTTGTCGTGCCCCCTCCCCCTCCCCCTCCGACAACCGGGTCTAGGAAGTCCATATCAGGCGTGGCAACGAAGCCTCTGCAGCTTTGCCAAATTCCTCCGAGGTGTTGTGTCAGCCAGAGTGTTGTGTCTGCGTCCCCTGAGCCGGGCCCCCTGCCACAAATGACTTGGAAAGTGAGGGGGAAGGGCCATCAGGACTTACCTCGGGAGCACTGGCTTCCCTGGCTCAGCTACAGGAGCCAGAGGCAGGCCAGGTGGAGGAGATAACGAGGCCTCCGTCCCCTGACTCTTTCCCCCCAGGCCACACCTCCAGACCCGGCTGATGGCAATCAGGCCTGGCTGGACCCTAGGTTTCGTAGGCAGGAGAGGCGGGAACAACAGAAGCAGGGGTGGGGCAGGCCTAGGAAGTGCTGAGTCATGGAGCCACACCACACAGGATATAAAAGCAGCAAGGGCTGCTATATTTCTTTGTAGCAAGCAAATCAACTGCTTAACTAGAGCTGAAGTACTGTTTGTTCCAGGTTGACTCATCAAGAGAGATAACAGAGACACTTGGCAGACGCTTGCTAGTTTACTGCCAGAGCTGATAGTAATTAAGTCATCGCTCGGACTGAGGCGAGGGGGACAGAACACAGAGATGGTATTTGCCGGTTGTCCAAACTATTCTAAATTTCCGCTACTGGTTCTCCGAACTGCTCAAAATTTCCGCTACCAGTTCTCTGGAACCTATCAGAACCTGCTGGATTTCCCCCCTGCTATGGGGGTCCTGTCGTGACTGTAACTTTGAAACTGGGTTAAAAAATAGCTTTGGGAGTTGGGGCGGGAGGTCTGTTGAAACTCTGAACATTTGTTAAGTGACCATAAGTTGAGGACTACCTGTTTTTTGCTTTTCCTTCTATGTTGGAGTACTGGAATGCATCCTGACCACGTTTCTCACCTTTGGAATGTGGTATCCCCTCATCTTCATGTCCTTTTTACTTTGCCTGGGGACCCCAAATAGCAAGGCATACTTTACACGCTGCATTTCATGAATGACAGCTTTGGTGTAGGGCAGCTGTTTCCGATCCTGATAGGAAATTGACCGCGAGAAGCCAAACACGTCTTCAATCTCCTTCTGGACTTTCTCTAGGAAAAAAAAAATATGGGACTAGAAGGTTCATTTTCAGTATTGTGGTTCACTATTTCCTAATATATTTCCTAATATTAATCCTCAGCTAATCCTACTATAGAATAGCTTTTTACGGCATTAAATGTAATTCCGTTCTCTTTTTGAGTGTCATGAAGGAGTACTGATTAAAAATGCATTTTCGCGGCAATGATTAGATCAGGTCCGAATTAATGCAAATTGTTGATTTACTTCAAAGATTCCGTTGAATCTCCTTTGGTCAAGTCAGTTGTCAGAATTCAGTCCCAACATCTGACTCAGTTAAAAAACAAAACCAAACCCAATAACTGTCTTGAAAATATTCACAACCAAATTTTCGCACAGCCCTCTTGTGTCGATTCTCATACTCTAATTTGTTCTTCTACATGCAAGCTAGGTTAAGAACCAGTACCAAACCTGAAAATCCTGGTGGGTTTTTACATTTAAAGCGTGTTAAATATTTTAGCTCTGTATTGGTTTCTACTTTTTGCTCACCACTCAGAATTGTATTGAGGATAGGAAAGAAGGCTCTATTAGAATATAGAATAGAATAACAGAGTTGGAAGGGACCTTGGAGGTCTTCTAGTCCAACCCCCTGCCCAGGCAGGAAACCCTAAACCATTTCAGACAAATGGTTATCCAACATCTTCTTAAAACTTTCCAATGTTGGAGCATTCACAACTTCTGGAGGCAAGTTGTTCCACTTATTAATTGTTCTAACTGTCAGGAAATTCCTCCTTAGTTCTAGGTTGCTTCTCTCCTTGGTTAGAATAGAATAGAATAGAATAACAGAGTTGGAAGAGACCTTGGAGGTCTTCTAGTCCAACCCTCTGCTTAGACAGGACACCCTACACCACTTCAGGCAGATGGTTATCCAACATCTTCTTAAAAACTTCCAGTGTTGGAGCATTCCCAACTTCTGGAGGCTGGTTGATTCCACTGGTTGATTGTTCTAACTGTCAGGAAATTTCTCCTTAGTTCTAAGTTGCTTCTCTCCTTGATTAGTTTCCACCCCTCTCCCCTCTCCACCCGTCCAATCCTGCTAAATTCGTAGTTTGTGATTATAGGTTCAAAAATCCAGCTATGAAATTAGTATGAAGAACAGATTCAGTTTAACAATATATATAAGCATGAAATAACCATATGAATTGGATACAACCAAAGGGAACATTAGGACAGGAACGGTAGGCACGCTGGTGCTCTTATGCATGCCCCTTACAGACCTCTTAGGAATGGGGTGAGGTCAACAGTAGACAGTACTACTATCTAACCACTGATATCTAACCATTGATACCTCAATTAATTTTAAATGATTCCTGTGTGTTTTAGATCCTGACAGTGGCCCTGGTTCTTACTGTCCAGATTTCTCTCACCTTGGATATCAGGATGGCTTGCCAATAGGATCAGTGCCCACTTCATAGATACAAAGGATGTGTCTGTTCCAGCAGCAAAAAAAAATCATAAACACATTGAGACAGGTTTTCTTCATTGTAGGTAGAGTTGGGGTCATTCTTACTCTGAAGTTTGAAATGCGAAAGCGACATTTACAATCAATTCTTGTGGCTCAACAGGCTAATGCAGTCTGTTATTAACACAGCTGCCTGCAATTACAATTACTGCAGGTTCGAGTCCCACCAGGCCCAAGGTTGACTCAGCCTTCCATCCTTTATAAGGGAGGTAAAATGAGGACCCAGATTGTTGGGGGGGCAATAAGTTGACTTTGTATATAAATATACAAATAGGATGAGACTATTGCCTTACACAATGTAAGCCACCCTGAGTCTTCGGAGAAGGGCGGGATATAAATGCAAATTAAAAAAAAAATTCTATGCAGCTTTTCGGTGGTTATTTTTGCTTCCGTGTCGCAAATCATGAGAATAAATATGTATAGGTAAATCAATGCAGGAGAGTAATAATTATAGCGGTAGATTTATACTTAGTAAGACTCTGGGTTAAAGTAGGCCTGTTGTGTCTTGTCCGCTCTCACAGCAGCCGGGGCTTTCTTATCTGCTCCCGAACACGGAGGAATGTATGCCTCCCGGCCCCAGTCCTGGCTCCATGCCCAGACAAGCTGAAGAGGAGGGGGCACCTCCCGGCCCCAGCCCTGGCTCCATGCCCAAGCAGGCTGCAGAGGAGGGAGCACCCCCCGGCCCCAGCCCTGGCTCCATGCCCAGGCAAATGGAGCAGCTAGACCCCTCCCCCTCCTCCACAGCATGTGAGCCTGAGGAAAGTTTATTTCCAACAGCTGCTGATTGGAGTGACCCTCGCATCAGAAGACTGGATAGGTGGAGGCAACAGAAGGAAGGGAGGGGCAGGCCTGGATAAGTGCTGAGTCATGGAGCCACACCCCATGGCCTATATAAAGGATCTGCCTTCTGGCAGTCTCTGAGTCAGGCAAAGTCGAACTTATCTTGCTGAAGTCACTTTCTGGTCTCCTGCCTGCTCTGAGGACTTTGCTAGGACTTTGGGCAGAGCTGCAGAGGCAAGCCTGATTTGGATTTCCCTGACCCGGCCGTCAGCGGAGGAGTGGGACACGACAAGGCCAGATCAAAGAGAAGTTTGGCTTTGGAAGAACGTTAATGAATATTGTTTTAGTTTATAGTTGGTTACTTCAGTAAATGTCTGCCTGCGTCACTACTGTGTACTATTACAGTGAATCACAAAAATTAACACCAATGTTACCTGCATGTATTCTCATTTAGAGATATGTCCCTCTGGAGCAGGGGTGTCAAACTCAGGTGCACCTGTGCCTGCTTCATCAGTGTCTCCCCGTTGAGTGACCAAGCTAGTTAGCTGCACACCCAGAAACCTGATGCTGCTAACCACCTCCACAGGTGACTCATTAAGATACAGTAACAAGTACCTCTCTTGTTTCCTTGCCCATGTAAAAAGGTAAAGGTTCCCCTCACACATATGTGCTAGTCGTTCCCGACTCTTGAGGGCGGTGCTCATCTTCGTTTCAAAGCCGAAGAGCCAGCGTTATCCAAACACGTCTCCATGGTCATGTGGCCGCCATGACTCAACACCAAAGGCGCACGGAATGCTGTTACTTTCCCACCAAAGGTGGTTCCTATTTTTCTATTTGCATTTTTTACATGCTTTCGAACTGCTAGGTTGGCAGAAGCTGGGACAAGTTACGGGAGCTCACCCCGTTCCGCGGCACTCAGGATTCGAACCGCTGAACTGCCGACCTTTCGATCGACAAGCTCAGCGTCTTACCTACTGAATCACTGTATCCCTTTCCTTGTCCATGTATTGAAACTGCAATAAACTCCTACCTTCTCCATCTCAAGAAGATAGTAATCAATGAAATCTTGTGGCTCTTGGAGAGAGCCAAATTCCTTGTGTTTCTGTATTTCGTGGTTTGCAAAGGAAAGGATCCAGGCTGCAGAAGCCAGGGCTTTCTTGTGAGGGCCTGGGAGGTAGTTCATCAATGGGGGGAACAAATCATACACCTAACAGAAAAAGAAGAGGAAAAGTTACTTATTTCCCACCACAATTATTAATATAATAATATTATATAGAGCATACAAAACATTTGCCGGACCAATTCGTGAATACAGCTCATCTGTCTGGAACCCACACTGCATATTGGACATAAATACAATTGAGAGAGTCCAGAGATATCTCATAAGAAGAGTCCTCCACTCCTCTGCTTGCAATAAAATGCCACCAGACTCCAAATGTTGGGCTTAGACAACTTAGAATTATGCCGACTTCAGTCTGACCTAAGATTAGGTCCCTACATAAAATTATCTACCACAATGTCCTACCTGGCAATGACTATTTCAGCTTCAACCACAAAAATACACGAGCGAATGATAGATACAAACTCAAGGTAAACTGCTCCAAACTTGATTGCAGAAAATATGACTTCAGCAACAGAGTGGTCAATGCCTGGAACGCACTACCTGACTCTGTAGTTTCTTCCCCAAACCCCCAAAACTTTAAGCTTAAACTGTCTACTGTTGACCTCACCCCATCTCTAAGAGTCCTTCGGGAGAAGGGCGGTATACAAATTTAAATAATAAATAAATAAATAAATAAATAAGAGGTCTGTAAGGGGCATGCATAAGTGCACATGCGTGCCTACCGTCCAGTGATGGGATTCAAATAATTTAGTTTTTTCCCGAAGGCCATCACTCTGCTAAACAAATAATTCCCTCAACACTGTCAGACTATTTACTGAATCTGCACTACTATTAATCGTTTCATAGTTCCCATCACCAATCTCTTTCCACTTATGACTGTATGACTATAACTTGTTGCTGGCAATCCTTATGATTTATATTGATATATTGATCATCAATTGTGTGGTAAATGTTGTACCTTGATGAACGTATCTTTTCTTTTATGTACACTGAGAGCATATGCACCAAGACAAATTCCTTGTGTGTCCAATCACACTTGGCCAATAAAATTCTATTCTATTCTATTCTATTCTATTAACAACCGGTTCTCTGCCTTAGTGATTTTTTCCAACAACCAGTTCACCAAACTGCTCAGAAAGTTAACAACCGGTTCTCCCGAAGTGGTACGAACTGGCTGAATCCCACCACTGCTACCGTTCCTGTCCTAATATTCCTTTTTTACTTACTCTTTTCATATATCCAGATTATGTTTATACTTTTACCTGTTATCTTATATATGATTGACAAATAAATAAATAAAAATAAACAAACAATTAGAGAAGACTCTCAGCAGCTGACAGTAACAGACAGCACTTACACTAATCAAACAAAAAAAACATATTATAAACAGATTAAAACATGGTAAACAATACATAGTAGTGTCAGACTTTAAAAACCCTCAAGACTTACTTGGGGGCATATACACATACTGGGGAGAAGAGCAGTGGTGGGATTCAAATAATTTAACAACCGGTTCTCTGCCCTAATGATTTCTTCCAACAACCAGTTTGCCAAATTACTCTGAAAGTTAACAACCGGTTCTCCCGAAGTGGTGCGAACTGGCTGAATCCCACCACTGGAGAAGAGTACATTAGATGATTTGTAAGGCTTTCTCCATGCCTTACATGCCTCCATGAAAATACTGGTGAAAATATAGATTTGGGGGGTGGGGAGTTTTGTCCCTCTTGTAGAGAAAATGACTCACCATATGACTCACCATATGAAAAAAGCTACCGTGACTTTCACAATAATTTCAAGGGCTTGAATTAACTTCTGGAAGTTCTCATCTTCAAGAGCAAACTGACGTCCAAAACTCAAAACACACATGACATTAGAAACTGCATTTAGCACTGAACTTGAAGGGTCAAATGGCTGTCCTGCAAATGAAGATATTTTATAACGGACGTTTAGGGAACAGAACTTCTAAGGGGAAGAAGGAAAAGAATTTGGAACTAATTGTTTAAGAAATAGAAAAACCAAATCAAATACCCAGGTTTTTATTCGAAATGCTCAGAATGGAAAAGATTTCTGCAGATAGGGGACTCTAACCATTGTCATTATCACAATTAACATACCTTTTGTTTGTCTAAAGACATCTACCAACGTCTGAGCAACGTCTTCTGTTCGATGCTCAATGCTTTTCTGCCCCGGGCCCAGCTTCCACAGAGAAGTGATGCCAAGGTGTTGCTGCTATTTCCAGGTGTGGCCATTGGAAAGAATAATTCCTGTGGGCACTAGCAGAAAATAAGTTATTCCCAGGGGTGAAATGCTCCCGGTTTGGACCGGATCGCCCAATCCGGTAGCAATGGCAGTGGGTGGGTTCAGAGAACTGGTAGCAAAAATCCCTGCCCCACCCCGCATGCCCAGCTGAGCTGCGCGATCATCAGAGGTTTTTTTTTTTACTTTTCCTTCCCCTGAAAAAATGCTTTTAAAAGTAAAAAAAGAAGCCTCTGATGATCACGCGGCTCAGCTGGGATCGTTTGAACCTTTTAAAAGCATTTTTTTCTACAATTACTTCAGCTGAAGAGGCTATTTAAAAAGTGCTTTTAAAAGACTCCAGCTCAGTGCCTGATCATCAGAGGCTTTTAAAAGCATTTTTTTCTACAATTACTTCAGCTGAAGAGGCTATTTAAAAAGTGCTTTTAAAAGACTCCAGCTGAGTGCCTGATCATCAGAGGCTTTTAAAAGCATTTTTTACAACCTCTTCAGCCAAAGAGGTTGTAGAAAAAATGCTTTTAAAAGTAAAAAAAAAAAGTTGGCCACCCAGTCACATTATCGCCCCCCACCAAGCCACGCCCGCAGAACCGGTAGTAACAAATTTTACATTTCACCCCTGCTTTAAATCATTTTGTTTATTTTGTCTTACCCCATATTGTGGTAATATTATGAATAATATTACCACAAATTATAATAGTGTGATGGTTATTGAGATATGATTCCTTACAATCTGCACCTACCTTTTCCTTTTCCTAAAGCAGTCAAGAAAGGATCGTCTGGCCAATCAGAGAATTCTTCTGAGAACCTGGTCATTTCTTCTTTCACAGCTTTGAATCCAGACAGCACTATCTCATGGTAAGGTCCGAGCCACATGGAGTATATATTTTCATATCGTTTTACATGCTGCCAAGTGAATCAAAGATGAGAAATATTACAATCAAATAAAACAGGGTATTTGGAGCTAATATGCTACCATAGGGACGCGGTGGCTCAGGGGCTAGGATGTTGAGCTTGTTGATCGAAAGGTTGGCAGCTCAGCGGTTCGAAACCCTAGTGCTGCTGTGTAACGGGGTGAGCTCCTGTTACTTGTCCCAGCTTCTGCCAACCTAGCAGTTCGAAAGCACGTAAAAATGCTAGTAGAAAAAATAGGGACCACCTTTGGTGGGAAGGGAACAGCGTTCCGTGTGCCTTTGGAGTTGAGTCATGCCGGCCACATGACCACGGAGACGTCTTCGGACAGCGCTGGCTCTTCGGCTTTGAAACGGAGATGAGCACCGCCCCCTAGAGTCGGCAACGACTACCACGTATGTGCGAGGGGAACCTTTACTTTTACCTATGCTACCAACAGTTTTCTTAAATCCTGAATTATACAATTCTCTGCCCCTTAGAATTCTTTTCTCTCTCTCTAAGATTCCTGCAAAGACCTTCTCTATCTACTTTTTAAAATTCTCCTGGGATGTTCTTTTCTCTATGTTTCTGCTTAAAATCCACCATCTCTTACAATGGTGAAATGTAAAATTTGTTAATCCCGGTTCTGTGGGTGTGGCTTGGTGGTGGTGGGTGTAAAGTGATTGGGTGGGCGGGGCCAACTTTTTAAAAAAACTTTTAAAAGCGTTAAAGAGATTGTAAAAAAATGCTTTTAAAAGGCTCCTCTGACGATCCCAGCTGAGTTGCCTCATTGCCAGAGGCTTTTGTTTTCTTTTAAAACCATTTTTTTGCCTTTAAAAGAAAAAAAAAGCCTCTGACAATCGGGCAACTCAGCTGAGATCGTCAGAGGTTTTTAAAAGCATTTTTTCTACAACCTTTTTGACCGAAGAGGTTGTACAAAAAATGCTTTTAAAAGGCTCCTCTGATGATCCCAGCTGAGTTGCCTGATCATCAGAGGCTTTTTTTTTTTACTTTTAAAAGCATTTTTTCGGACTGGGCAGGGGATGGAATGTATCTGCCCTCGGTGTGGAAGGGATTGCCGCTCTCGAATTGGCCTTTTTAGCCACACTAGATGCTGTTTCCAGAGCACGATACCATAGTCTTTTGAGACTGAAGGATGCCAGTAGAATAGAAAAGTATTGGGCCATAACTCAAAGCACAATATCACAAAGGATGGCTAGGTGCTACTCAAGCCACCTGACCTCTATGGGGTTTAAGGATGCTTCAGAATTGGGCAATTGTTCCTGGTAGAGCTTTAGCATGGATCGTTTCCAGATGTGGTCATGGGTTAGGCAGCTGGATTGTTGACCTCATTTTTAAATAGGTACTTCTCGACACCCACAGCTCTCTACCTATAATTTGCTGCTCGGATTTAGGATGCCTTTCTATCAAGAACATCTACTTCAGAATGCAGTACAACAGCCCTTCCTGATTAACATAGTGGTTATACTTGTTTTAGTTGCAAATGGCTGCACAGTGCCAGAGACTGTGCTCAGTATGAGGCCTTCGTGAAGACGTTCCCTTATTTCTAAGCAAAGTTGAGTGAGGTTTTTTTTTTATCGTATCGTGATAATGTCCTGATACTGGGCTTGCAAGGGTAAGTACGAGGCATAATTCTGGACTAGATAATATCTCTGTGGCCCAACAAGATTTTTTCTGTATATTTCATGGATGTATGAAGCACCATGATGTTTGTTATGATTTCATCATGATTTCCAAATAATGCTGGCATAATATCGTTTTAGGAATCTATTGGACATCTCTTTATTACTTGAGTGACGCAGGGTCAGAGGGAACCTCATTCATGTGGATTAATAGAACTCGTTTGCAATATACCAGTGGCAATCAAAGAGAGAATCAAAAGATGCCTTCCAATTCGTTCCCATCGATGAATACGTAAAACAGGAGGAAGAGGAAAAAGCACCAGGCGAAAGGATACAACCGTCTCCAGATCTACTAGCGAGCGTTAAAGAAAAAGAACTAGCAGAACAATGATGGTGATAGGAATAATTCTGATTTTTTTGCTGCTTGTTCTGTTGATTCTCTTCTTCCTGAAACAACTCTGGTCCCGAAGACATTTGCCTCCTGGTCCTTTGGCTCTGCCACTCATTGGGACCTTCCTGTCATTTGGGCTTTGGCTGCATGAAGATTACTTCCTTAAGGTATTTAATTCTAACTAGTAGTATGCAAGATAATTCTCAATTGTTTTCTTTATACCAAAATTATGGTATAATTTATCATGCCACAATATTCAGGCAAGACTTGCTTAAACTGCTTCACTGAGAACAATGTGAAACAATGGAGCTGAATATTTAGAAGACAGATTCTAATTCCATTTTACCAATAAAATGGAACTAATTCTAATTCTTCAGAGAGAGAGAGAGAGAGAGAAAGAGTTGGGTTTCCCTTCATTTTGTTCAAATGAAGCTAGATATGCTTCGGTTGAAGATTTATTTATTTATTTATTTATTTATTTATTTATTTATTTATTTATTTATTTATTTATTTATTCATTCATTCATTCATTCATTCATTCATTCATTCATTCATTCATTCATTCAATTTATATACCGCCCTTCTGCCGAAGGACTCAGTTTCCAGCCAGATAAAAAACAGATTCCACAAAAATTAAAAACATTTTAAAAAACTAATTCAATTAGGCCGAGAATAGACTAAAACTATAATAAAACCCATATTAAAATTACATTAAGCCAACCCTGCGCGATGAAATAAGAATGTCTTCAACTCGCGTCAGAAGGTCCGGAGGTCAGGGAGTTGACATATCCCTGGAGGCAGCTCATTCCAGAGGGCAGGAGCCTCCACAGAGAAGGCCCTCCCCCTGGGGGCCACCAGTCGACATTGTTTGACTGACGGCACCCCGAGGAGACCCTCCCTATGGGAGCGCACGGGTCGATGGGAGGCTATTGGTAGCAGCAACGGTCCCGTAGATAACCCGGTCCTATGCCATGAAGCACTTTAAAAGTGCTTTGTTCTATGTTCCTATGGTGGACAGTAAGTAGAACCTTATAGCCTAAATGGCCTTATAGCCTAAATGGCTAATTCTGCAAATGTATAATAATTTCAAAAATGTTCTGGGTTTGAGTTCTGAAGAGCAATTTCTATTTTAGATACATTAGATAATGACTCATATAGCTAGGTGCAGAAGACAGGAATAGAACAGTTTTCTCCTAACAGACACTTATATCTGCTTTGTATGTGATATAGTATGACCTAGATATTGGTATTTGTAAAGTCTAATTTAACTGCATCTCGCACTGCATGTTCTCCAGCTCCATGTTCTCTTAGAATTTGGCCTAGGGAAGAAAATTATATTCTTCGCCTGGGTTCCATTATTGTGTTGGAGCACCCATAACCTCTGGAGGCAAATTGTTCCACTGGTTGATTGTTCCCACTGTTAGGAAATTTCTAGTTGCTTCTCTCCTTGGTTAGTTATAAAAAAATAAAAAGATGTGATTTCTTAGAAAAATAATTCAGAAAATCAGAAAGAAATTCTTGGCAGGAATCTTAGAGAGAGAAAAAAGAATTCTAAAGAGAGAACAGAGGGCCGCGGTGGCTTAGAGGGTAAGACGCTGAGCTTGTCAATCGAAAGGTCGGCAGTTCAGCGGTTTGAATCCCTAGTGCCGCGTAACGGGGTGAGCGCCCGTTCCTTGTCACAGCTTCTGCCAACCTAGCAGTTCGAAAGCACCTAAAAAATGCAAGTAGAAAAATAGGGACCACCTTTGGTGGGAAGGGAACAGCATTCCGTGCGCCTTTGGCGTTGAGTTATGCCGGCCACATGACCATGGAGACATCTTTGGACAATGCTGGCTCTTCAGCTTTGAAACGGAGATGGGCACTGCCCCCTAGAGTCAGGAACAACTAGCACATATGTGTGAGGGGAACCTTTATCTTTATCTAAAGAAAGAATTGCATATGGTGAAAAATCTTAGAATTCAGGATTGAAGAACAGCTGTAGATGGCCTATAGCAGGGGTCTCCAACCTTGGTCCCTTTAAGACTTGTGGACTTCAACTCCCAGAGTTGAAGTCCACAAGTCTTAAAGGGAACAAGGTTGGAGACCCCTGGCCTATAGTATTAAATGGGAATAATCCGTGTATTTGATCGTAACATGTCTCATCTTTGATTCACTTGATAGCCTGTAAAACGATATGGAAATATTTATTCCTTGTGGTATGGGCAACAACTGATGGTAGTGCTGTCTGGGTTCAAAGCTGTGAAAGAAGGAATGACCAATTTCCCAGAAGAATTCTCAGTTCGAGTAGAGACTGCGTTCATGAATGATTTTGGGAAAAGAAAGGGTAAGTGCAAATAATTGTCATTGCTATTTATTAAACATTATTTATTATTATTAACTATGAAACTTTCTATTTGTCGTAATATTATGCGTAGCATAGGAAAAAAAAGAGCAAGATGTAGTAAACAAAATGATTTACTGGGATGAGACAAGCAAAAGAAATATTGCTTAATCTACTTTATACCAAAAGATTATACCTATCCCTAACTTTCTGTCTGGAATATTACATTCCTATATTGATTTAGGCATTACCGTTTTCAGATACAGATAGAGATATAGATTAACAGAGTTGGAAGCGACCTTGTAGGTAGTGGTGCATGGGTGGGTTCTACTTACCTTTACGACTGGTTCAAATCTTGCCCACATGCGCAGAAGCTTCCGTGCATGAGCAGAAGCGTTTTGATGATGTTTGGGTCACTGGGCAGAGCCTCCCGCCAGTTTTACGACCGGTTCTATAGAACCAGTCCAGTCTTACATATTGAAAAAAAGAACGTAAACACTAAGTACAAGCTTGATGGACATTACCTTACTGATAACCCCCACCCTGTTAAAGATCTTGGAGTTTTCATATCAAATGATCTAAGTGCCAAAGCCCACTGCAACTACATTGCAGAAAAGGCCTTAAAAGTTGTAAACCTGATCTTGCGTAGCTTCTTCTCCAGAAACACTACACTACTAACCAGAGCATATAAAACATTTGCTAGACCAATTCTTGAATACAGCTCGCCTGTCTGGAACCCATACCACATTTCTGACATCAATACAATTGAACGTGTCCAGAAATATTTTACAAGAAGAGTTCTCCACTCCTCCAAATACAACAAAATACCTTATGCCACCAGACTTGAAATCCTGGGTTTAGAAAATTTAGAACTACGCCGCCTTCGACATGACCTGAGTTTAACTCATAGAATCATCTATTACAATGTCCTTTCTATTGAAGACTACTTCAGCTTCAATTGCAACAAGACACAAGCACACAATAGATTTAAGCTTAATGTTAACCGCTCCGATCTTGATTGCAGAAAATATGACTTCAGTAACAGAGTTGTTAATGCTTGGAATACACTACCTGACTCTGTGGTGTCTTCCCAAAATCCCAAAATCTTCAACAAAAAACTGTCTACCATTGACTTCACCCTATTCCTAAGAGGTCTATAAGGGGCGTGCATAAGAGCACAAACATGCCTACCGTTCCTGTCCTAAAGTTCCCTTTAATTGTATCCAATTAATATAGTTATTACATGCTCATACTCATATATATGCTTATATATTGTATAATTATTTCATGCTTATGCTTATATATACTGTGTGACAAAATAAATAAATAAATAAATAAGTAATTTAACAACCGGCTCTCTGCCCTAATCACCGGCTGGGTGGGTGTGGCTGGATAGTCACATGACTGGGTGGGCGTGGCCAACTCGACATCACTCATGTGGGTGGTGCCTGTATGGGCCACGCCGGGTTGGGGAGGGAATTCAGGAGTCTCCGGTGGGTGGGGGGGAGGAAAGAAAGAAAGAGGAAAAGCACACCACCGAAAGATGCTGCTCGATTGCCCAGGGGAGGTAAAGCCTCTTATTTTGTAAACACCATCCACTGCCGGCAGATACACATGTTTGGGTGGCATAGCAGGTCAATCCTGGGTGGCGAGGTTCTGCCGCTAGCCCGGCAGCCTAGCCCAAGCCACGTTTTTTCCCCCATGGGGGGCTACCTGTTGGAAGAAATGTCCATCTGGGTTCTGTTTCAAATGGGGATAAAGACACTGGAAACATGGAGACTGCTTGGAAAGATGGTTTAATGGTGGACAGGAATCACATAGCTTGAGTTCCTGAACAGGAGCATGTGGCTTGCGTTCCTGAGTAGAAAAGGTGATTGCATGCTTCAAGGTGTTGGGTGAAGAACCAGAGAAGAAAGGAGAAGAGAAGATGAAGGGGAGAAGAAGATGCTGAGTGCCTGAGTTTATACTCTCTGTGGGGCCCCACCTTGGTGTTTGCTGTTCCTGCATAAGAAATGTACCCTGATTGGTTGTCAAACTCCCAGGTGGTCTACGGGGTCTTAGCTAACTTTGTAGGTTGCCTCTCAAGCTTGCTTGAGCCTTGCCATGTGGTGAGTTTCTGTTGTTAGATGGGTCCTATTGTGTTGCAGATGATGGTCCATTGACAAAGGTGGGGGGATTGAGTGAGCTTGGTTGAAGCCTTAATGGCCCATTGACAAAGGTGTGAGGAGGCAGGAAGCTGCTTTGTCTTTAAAACAGGTTTCTCCATTTGTCATCCAGGGAAATATAATATTCTGCCCTTTTTAATATTTTCTAAAATATTTCATTCTTCTAGGAGAGGGGTGAATGCTAACTTCCTACGTACCGATATGGGAAGCGCACCTCTGCCTGTGTAACTAGGGGGAGACTCTCCACCCAGCAAAAATCAATGGCTCGAAAGCGGCTCCTCTGCCAACCACTCCCATTCCCCAGCTGCCTTCCCTGTGTTTCCTACACATATCTGTTAGTTAGTTGGCAAAAAGTACAGCTATTTTTTCTGCTTGATTGGGTGGCCTGTAGAAGAGGTGGGTTTCAGCAGGTTCTGACCAGTGCTGGAGAACCGGTAGCAGAAATTTTGAGTTGTTCGGAGAACCGGTGGTAAAAATTCTGACTGGCCATTTATTCCCTGCCTCCCGAGTCCCAGCTGATCGGGAGAAAATGGGGATTCTGCAGTATTCTTGCAAATGGATTGCAAGGATAAATTGCAGTATGCATCGTCCAGATCATGGTTGTCCCAAAGGTGCTTTTTTTCAAGAGGCAACTGGACTTCCTTGGTTTCCAGAAAGTCCAGTTGCCTCTTGAAAAAGCACGTTTGGGACAGGAGTCTCTTGCATTGCTTCAGAGTGGGCAAGGCGACATGATTGCTCACTGATAGTAAGTGGATCTTCCTTCCAATTCTTTTAGTTTTCTCTCATGATAACAAGGCTTAGTAACATGGCACCAATTATAGAAAATTAGCACCCACCCTTCTCCTAGAAGAATAAAAAAAAATTTTGCAATTTTTTTTATTTTTTATAAACATAATAATAAAAAACATCATTGTGAACAGAGTGTCAGTCAGGTATATCCTTAAACACATTTCAAATTTCATCCTGGATTGTATTCTATACAATATATTCCCTTCTCCTTCATTCAAATTAATAATTATTGCACGTCTCTAGTAAAAATTGTGTTCCGTACCATTAAAGTTTAAATGAAGTCTAGTCCCCAATTTAAATCCCCCAAAACCTCATTAATAATTCTTCTATTAACTTCTTAAATTCCACAAATTTAAACACATCTAAATTACTTTTAATCAGAGGTCAGACCATCTAAAAACCTTTTCATAAAGCTGCCCTGCAATCACATAGACATTTCCATCTCATTTAGGAGTAGCCCTGAAATCACAAAGACTATTCCCTCTTGTCAACTTCCTCTGCCTCTAAATAATATATGCTTCAATATCATCAATTTCAATAAAACAAAAACAAAAACCAGCTTAAAGTTGAGAGGGGTTTTTTTGTTACTGTTCCCGTGGAAGTTTTATCACTACACATTTTAAATTCCTCGCATGTTCTTAGAAAGCAAAAAAAAAAGCAAAAAAGAGTAAGAAAAATAACCTATTAAATTTTCAATACTCATTTTTTTCCTTCCCTCTCTTAATCTGTAATCTTACCCTCATTCCCCAAAACATCCTTAGAGGTTGTTCTATAGTTGTCATTATATTCTTGCATTTATTAAAACCTTTATTATAAATCTGAAAGCAGCCATTCAGCATCCTTTCTTAAAGCGGTCGTGCAATCACACCAACCTATCGATCTTCATGGGAATAGTCCTGAAATCACAAAGACTATTCAATTCTTACATAGAAGAATGAAACATTTTGAGTAATAGTAAAAAGAAAGAATATATTTCCCTGGATGAGAAATGGAGAAACATGTTTTCTTAGAGGGAGAAAGCAGCCCCCACCTTCCTTAATACCCCACAGCAGATGTCAGCACTTAAGAGATAAAGAGAGAGATAGCTCTATTCATAGGCATAAATTCCCTGCAGGTCTGAACAAAGGCAGAATGGGATTACTCCTCACCTGGGATCCAAAACAGGAGGAAAGACACAATAGGGATTGCCCAGCGTCCTTTCAGGACACAAGCCTCTTCATTACATCATCTCAGAGAGTCCAAACTTCAGCCAAACCCATGGAGTTCTGCTTCATCATTAAACCATCTTTCCAATCACCCTCCATGTTTCCAAGTGTCTTTCTCCCAGTTTGGAACTGAACCAGATGGTTATTTCTTCCAACCCAGGCTTGAAATTTATTGAGATATCTGTGGCATGTACTTATTTTACTGTGATCCTGACAAGCTTGGGAGGGTAGAGACTTGAACCTGGGTCATCAAAGGTGTTGTTGTTTTTTTGGTTGGGTTAACTGACCAGTGAAACTAAGGCCCATAATAAGCATTTTAAACTGTTTTAATTAATCTTTGACACATAAATGCAATAGGAACGTGATTAATAATAATAATAATAATAATAATAATAATAATAATAATAATAATAATAATAATAATAATAATTTAATTTTTATACCGCCCTTCTCCCGAAGGACTCAGGGCGGTGAACAGGCAGATAAAATAATACAACATATTACAATAAAAACACTCTTTAAAAAACTTATTCAATATGGCCTAAAATTTAAAATACAATACAAAATATAAAATAAACCCCAATAAAATCCTTATTTAAAAACCCTATTTAAGCCAGTCCTGCTCGGAAGAATAGATACGTCTTCAGCTCGCGGCGAAAGGTCTGGAGGTCAGGAAGTTGTTGAAGTCCTGGGGGAAGCTCATTCCAGAGGGTAGGTGCCCCCACAGAGAAGGCTCTCCCCCTGGGGGTCACCAGCCTACACTGTTTGGCTGACGGCACCCTGAGAAGACCCTCTCTATGAGAGCGTACCGGCCGGTGGGAGGCATGTGGTAACAGAAGGCGGTCCCGAAGATATCCCGGTCCTATGCCATGGAGCGCTTTAAAGGTGGTAACCAGCACCTTGAAGTGCACTTGGAAAACCACAGGTAGCCAGTGCAGCCTGCGCAGGATCGGTGTTATATGGGAGCCACGAGTGGCTCCCTCTATCACCCGCGCGGCTGCATTCTGAACCAACTGAAGTCTCTGGGTGCACCTCAAGGGGAGCCCCATGTAGAAAACATTGCAGATTAAACCAGATGAATAAAAAAAAAGCCATTTGCCTATTTTGGTGGTTGGTTTCGGTGTTGTGGGAAGAAGGTGCAGATGGACTCTGCAATCTGTGAGAAGATCCTGCCTCTGGTGCCTATAACAGAAGTTCTTGTGCAAGAACAATTAGAAGGTTTTGATGTTCATCATACATGACAGAGGTTGGCAAGCGATGCACCTGTGGTCACCACAGCACGTATGTCTCCTAGTGTTCATATGAATCCCAAAATAAATGGATATTTTGTAAAGAAAAAATAACATGCCCAGAATTAAACAAAAATGGCAAACAGGTCACAAGGGTTTAGTATTCCCACCAGAAATTCAGAGAGATGTTTGGCAAGAACTGGACCTCACTGTTTTTTTAACACAAAGGTAATCCGGAATTATTTATCATTGTCTGCTGATACCTTCAGGAATTATTCTTTCCAACGGCCACACCTGGAAACAGCAGCGACGTATTGGCGTCACTTCTCTGCGGAAGCTGGGCCTGGGGAAGAAAAGCATTGAGCATCAGATAGAAGATGTGGCTCAGTCTTTGGTGGAGATCTTTAGACAAACAGAAGGTATGTCATTTCGGGTAGTAACTCAAATCCCCATCAGCCAAGTTCTTTTCCATTTTGAGTATTTTAAATAAAAATAGATGCATTTTCTTATTTTTTTTAAAACAGACTTCCCATTTCTCTTCCTTCCCAAATTGATTAGACAAGGGATATGACAAGATTAACTAATTCTACTTTATTGTAACAGAGTCTTGCAAGTTTGAAAGCACAGATTTATTTTATTTATTTATTTATTTTGTCACAACATCATATAAAAGGATTTTATAATATATAAACATATATATGAGTAAATATTAGGAGGTATAAGCATCTATATATATATAGGAAGAAGAAAAGAAAAACAATAGGACAGGAACGGTAGGCACATTTGTGCTCTTATGCACGCCCCTTATGGTCCTCTTAGGAATGGGGTGAGGTCAATAGTAGAAAGTTTTTGGTTAAAGCTTTTAGGATTATGGGAAGAGACCACAGAGTCAGGTAAAGTATTCCAAGCACTGATGATTCTGTTACAGAAGTCATATTTTCTTCAATCTAGATTAAAGCGGTTAACATTAAGTTTAAATCTGTTGGTTGCTCTTGTATTATTGCAGTTAAAGCTGAAGTAGTCTTTAACAGGAAGGATATTACAATAGATAATTCTATGAATTAAACTTAGGTCTTGTCGAAGGCGATCTCCTGCAATTTGCTTTTACTGCCTGATAAGTTAGATGGGATCCTTTTGAAGTTTCGTTTTCTTCTCATTACTGATTACTCAGTTTGGGCTCCTTCCCCCTTTATCTAATTCATTGTGAAATATCTTTTAATTGCAGGGCAGCCATTTGACCCTTCATTTTCAATCCTAAACGCAATTTCTAATGTCATATGTGCTTTGAGCTTTGGACATCGGTTTGATCTTGAAGACGAAAACTTCCAGAAGCTGGTTCAAGCCCTTAAAATTATTTTGAATTTCATTGGTAACTCTTTTCATGTGGTGAGTTATGTTTTCTACTAAGGAAATAAAGCCCCCGAAACGAGTTATGTTACCACCAGTATTTTCCTAGAAGCCTAAAATGGATGGCATAGCGAAAGTTTCTTCTTTTGTGTATGTGTGTGTGTGTGTGTGTGTGTGTGTGTGTGTGTGTGTGTGTATCCTCGAATGAGTCTTGACTCTTGGTGACAGCCTGGACAAGTTTCCACAGATTTCTTGTCAAGATTTTGGGAGTGGTTTAGCATTGGCCACTTCCTAAAGACTGGCTCAAGGTCACCTAGTCGACTTGTGCCTGATTAGGATTAGCCTGCTGCCGGAAAGTGACTTGGACAGTGAGGGGGAAGGGCCGTCAGGACTTACCTCGGGAGCACCGGCTTCCCTGTTTCAGCTCCAGGAGCCAGAGGCAGGCCAAGTGGAAGAGATAACGAGGCCTCCGTCCCCTGACTCTTCCCCCCCCAGGCCATGCCTTCAGACCCAGCTGATGGCAATCAGGCTTGGTTGGACCCTAGGTTTCATAGGCAGGAGAGGAGGGAACAACAGAAGCAGGGGTGGGGCAGGCCTAGGAAGTGCTGAGTCATGGAGCCACACCCCACAGGATATAAAAGGCAGCGAGAGCTGCTGTGTCTCTTTGTAACAGGCAAATCCACTGATTGACTAAGAGCTGAAGTTTGTTCCTGGGTGACTCACCAGCGTCATGGAAGATAACGAAGGCTCTTGGCAGACGCTGGCTATTCTGCTGCCAGAGCTGATAGTGCCGGCTAATTAAGCCATCACTTGGATGGAGGCGAAGGAGGACAGAACACCCTGCCTCATCCTGAGCTTGGAGAATGGAGAGGAGTCAGAGTCAGCGCAGGCTGACCTGACTACTCGGGTGGAGGTTGTCCTGCCCTTCCTCACAAGGCTCACTTGGGGAATAGGATTTAGGGAGATGCCGTGCTTTTGCCAGGAACAAGTGTTTGTTTTCAGATTACACTCCCTCAGCCTGGACATTTGCCTTGCTTTGAAGACTGTTCTGGTTTTGTCCTAGCCTTGAAGACTTACTGTTTGGTGAAGGGTCATTTGTTTAACCTTTCCCAAGAGAAATTAAGAACTTTATGGAGGCTTTCTTAACCGTGACCACCTGGGCCATAACACATACCTTTGTGGAAGAGTCATGAATATCTTGATTTAAGTCATTGTTGAGCTCCATCTCATTGCTGGCATATGGTCAGCTAATGATCCAACAAGACAGCTAGATATTTTTCATACATAACATTTCCCATAAAGCTTTTATATTCCTTTGATTTTTCCTATTCGTATGCAAGATTTTTGCATGGATCCTTTCAAGATTCTTCTGTTCTCTAAGATGTGTTCTTATCCTTGGGGCCACTCGTAATTTTTTTGTCATTTCAGAAAGAGAGAGAGAGAGTAATGTAAGGCCCAGAATACAGCCTTGTGGAATAGAATAGAATAGAATAGAATAGAATAGAATAGAATAGAATAGAATAGAATAGAATAGAATAGAATTTTTTATTGGCCAAGTGTGATTGGACACACAAGGAATTTGTCTTGGTGCATATGCTCTCAGTGTACATAAAAGAAAAGATACCTTCATCAAGGTACAACATTTACAACACAAATGATGGTCAATATATCAATATAACTCATAAGGATTGCCAGCAACAAAGTTACAGTCATACAGTCATAAGTGGAAAGAGATGGGTGATGGGAATGATGATTAATAGTAGTGCAGATTTAGTCAATAGTTTGACAGTGTTGAGGGAATTATTTGTTTAGCAGAGTGATGGTCTTCGGGAAAAAACTGTTTTTGTGTCTAGTTGTTCTGTTGTGCAGTGCTCTATAGCGTCCTTTTGAGGGTAGGAGCTGAAACAGTTTATGTCCTGGATGTGAGGGGTCTGTAAATATTTTCACGGCCCTCTTCTTGATTCGTGCAGTATACAGATCCTCAATGGAAGGCAGGTTGGTAGCAATTATTTTTTCTGCAGTTCTAATTATCCTCTGAAGTCTGTGTCTTTCTTGTTGGGTTGCAGAACCGAACCAGACAGTTATACCTCTCAATACCTCATTATAGCCTGAAGTAGAGCAAGTCATACAGTAGGTCCTCATTGGGTGCTATTGTTCAGTCACCTCTGTCCCAATGTGCAACCCATATTTTAGCATCTTTTCATGTGATCTCATGTGAAAAATGGTTAAACATTTGGCTGCATACACTAAGTACAGAGAGAGAGAGAGACAGAGAAAGAGAGAGAGAAAAGGAGGGAGAGGGAGGGTGAGCAGGTGGGTAGGAGGCAGGGGTGAAATCCAGCAGGTTCTAACAGGTTCTAGAGAACTGGTAGCGGAAATTTTGAGTAGTTCGGAGAACCGGTAGTAGAAATTTTGAGTAGTTCAGAGAACCAGTAGCAGAAATTTGGAGTAGTTCAGAGAACCGACAAATTTCACCTCTGGCTGGCCCCAGAGTGGGTTGGGAATGGAGATTTTGCAATATCCTTCCCCCAGGAGTGGGGAGGGAATGGGAATTTCGCATACCCTTCTCCTGGAGTGGAGTGGGAATGGAGATTTTGCAGTATCCTTCCCCTGCCACGCTCACCAAGCCATGCCCACAGAACCGGCAGTAAAAAAATTAAATTTTACCACTGGTGGGAGGGCTTTCTTTTCCATTCACACAAACAAGCAAACAGACCAGCAGGGGGCTGGTCTAGAAGACCTCCAAGGTCCCTTCCAGCTCTATTCTATTCTAAATTCTAAAGGCAACTCTGTGTGGGTCTGCATTGGGACAATTGTCCAATAAAATGTCTCGGGAGTAGCATTAAATAGTCCCCTTTCTCATGAATCTATAGCTTGACTATTTCAGTCTAATAGCTTGTAATATCCATCTTGAACTTCCAACAGCTTGAGCCCATAAGCCATCGGTATTCTGCTA
Source organism: Ahaetulla prasina (assembly GCF_028640845.1). Taxonomy (NCBI): domain Eukaryota; kingdom Metazoa; phylum Chordata; class Lepidosauria; order Squamata; family Colubridae; genus Ahaetulla; species Ahaetulla prasina. The sequence continues at coordinate 108,078,081 of NC_080544.1, forward strand.
TCAAGTGGCAAGGAAATCAGGACAGCCAGGCAATTCAAATGAGTGTAAAGTTTTATCGCAAGCTCTCTACAAGAATCTGAGCTACTAAAGGCCCAGGGAAATTTGCGGGAGTAAAGAAAGGCATTCAAGGCATTCTCTTGTGGGCATGCAGGGACTTATTTTTTATTTTATTTGTTTTATTTTATTTATTTTGTCACAACAGTGTATATAAGCATAAGCATGAAGTAACTATATAATAATAATAATAATAATAATAATAATAATAATAATAATAATAATAATAACAACAACAACAACAACAACAACAACAACAACAACAATAACAATAACAATAACAATAACAATAATAAATAATAATAATAATAATAATATCAGAGTTGGAAGGTACCTTGGAGGCCTTCTAGTCCAACCCCCTGCCCAGGCAGGAAACCCTACACCATTTCAGACAAATGCCTATCCAACATTTTCTTAAAAATTTCCAGTGTTGGAGCATTTACAACTTCTGCAGGCAAGTTGTTCCACCGATTAATTGTTCTAACTGTCAGGAAATTTCTCCTTAGTTCTAAGTTGCTTCTCTCCTTGATTAGTTTCCACCCATTGCTTCTTGTTCTACCCTCAGGTGCATTGGAGAATAGTTTGGCTCCCTCTTCTTTGTGGCAACCCCTGAGATATTGGAACACTGCTATCGTGTCTCCCCTAGTCCTTCTTATATAAGAATATATATGAGTATATAAGCATATATATGCATTTATAAGCATATATATGAGTATGTATGTAATAACTATATAAATTGGATATAATGAAAGGAAACAGTAGGACAGGAACAGTAGGCACGTTTGTGCTCTTATGCCCTTAAAGACCTCTTAGGAATGGGGTGAGGTCAACAGTAGACAGTTTTTGGTTAAAGCTTTGGGGATTTTGAGTAGATATCACAGAGTCTGGTAGTGTGTTCCAAGCATTAATAACTCTGTTACTGAAGTCATATTTTCTGCAATCAAGATTAAAGCGGTTAACATTAAGTTTAAATCTATTGTTTGCTCTTGTATTGTTGTGATTGAAGCTGAAGTAATCCTCAACTGGAAGGACATTGCAACAGATGATTCTATGAGTTAAACATAGGTCCTGTTGAAGGTGGCGAAGTTCTAAATTTTCTAAACCAAAGATTTTAAGTCTGGTAGCATAAGGTATTTTGTTGTATTCAGAGGAATGGAGAACTCTTCTTGTAAAATATTTCTGGACACGTTCAATTGTATTGATGTCTGAAATGAGGTGTGGGTTCCAGACCGGCGAGCTGTATTCAAGAATTGGTCTAGCAAATGTTTTATAAGCTCTGGTTAGTAGTGTAGTGTTTCTGGAGAAGAAGCTATGTAAGATTAGGTTAACAACTCTTAATGCCTTTTTTGCGATGATGTGTTTATGATGTGTTTATGATGTGTTTGACCCTTCCCTGCTTCAGTTATGGCAGGGAATCAATAACTTGTCCTCTTCTTTTTCTATTAGCTGTATGATTTGTTCCCACAATTAATGAGGTACCTCCCAGGCCCTCACAAGAAAACCCTGGCTTCTGTGGATATTATCCATGCGTTTGCAAAGCTGGAAATAGAGAAACACAAGGAATCTCACTCTCTGCACGAGCCACAAGATTTCATTGATTACTATTTCCTTCAGATGGAGAAGGTATGGATTTATAGTGGTTCAATACACGAGCAAGGAATTATTACATCCCTTGCTGTAAATAAACAGGCAGAGCTACTGATAACGTATTCCTTCATCTTGGATTTTTCTTTCTTTCCTATTCAGCTCCAATTGCGAATATATCCTATGCTTTGAAATGAGAACTATATTGTGCCTCTGTTTTTGTTAAATGTGGAAGGTGGGTGAAAACAGAAATCAATGGCTCCTGTTTGTTAGCCTCTCATGTTTTCCTGCCACTCCTTTTTCTAAAGAAGTTCCATTATAAAGGAAAAAGTTGGGGTGAAATGCTCCAGGTTCAGACCGGATCACCCGATCCAGTAGCGATGGCGGCAGATAGTTCAGAGAACCGGTAGCAAAAATCCCTGCCCCCCCCATTTTTCGGCCGAAAAAATGCTTTTAAAAGTAAAAAAAAAAGCCTCTGATGATCGCGCGGCTCAGCTGGGATTGTTAGAGCCTTTTAAAAGCTTTTTTTTCTACAACCTCTTTAGCTGTAGAGGTTGTAAAAAATGCTTTTAAAAGGCTCTGAAGATCCCAGCTGAGTTGCCTGATTGTCAGAGCCTTTGGTAGAAAAAATGCTTTTAAAAGGCTCTGACGATCCCAGCTGAGTTGCCTGATTGTCAGAGCCTTTGGTAGAAAAAATGCTTTTAAAAGGCTCTGACGATCCCAGCTGAGTTGCCTGATTGTCAGAGCCTTTGGTAGAAAAAATGCTTTTAAAAGGCTCTGACGATCCCAGCTGAGTTGCTTGATCGTCAGAGCCTTTTTTTTCTTTTAAAGACAAAAAAAACACCTTTTAAAAGAAAACAAAAGCCTCTGACAATCAGGCAACTCAGCTCGGATCATCATTGGAGCCTTTAAAAGCCTTTTTAAATGCTTTTAAATGCTTTTAAAAGTAAAAAAAAAAAGTTGGCCATGCCCACCTAGTCACATTACACCCCCCCACCAAGCCACGGCCACAGAACCGATAGTATCAAATTTTACATTTCACCACTGGAAAAAGTATTAATAGGGTAGGGATTTTGATTAATTCATACCTAATCCCTGAAAAGATTGGGAAAGGACCAGAGGTAGGTTTCAGCAGGTTCTGACCAGTTCTGGAGAACTGGTAGCAGAAATTTTGAGTAGTTCGGAGAACCGGTAGTAAAAATTCTGACTGGCCTCGCCCCCATCTATTCTCTGCCTCCTGAGTCCCAGCTGATCGGGAGGAAATGGGGATTTTACAGTATCCTTCCCCTGGAGTGGGGTGGGAATGGGGATTTTATAGTATCCTTCCCCTGGATTGTGGAGGGAATGGATATTTTTCAGTATCCTTCTCCTGCCACGTCCACCATGCCACACCCACCATGCAATTCCACGCCCACCAAGCCACACCCACAGAACTGGTAGTAAAAAAATTTGAAACCCACCATTGGAAAGAAAAGGATACTTTCATAACCTTGGCCATAAGTAAAAATGTAAAATATTTTAAAACAAGGGGGGGAAAAAGGTAATACTTTCCAATGTTTTTTTTTTAATTGAAAAAGTTTTAACAAACAAAAATATTTTTCCCCTTTCTCCCCCCTCCCCCCCTCCAAACCCCCTTCCCTCCTCCCTCCTCCCTTCACCCCCCCCCCGGCTTCCCGGGTCAATCACAAGGTATTGTTATACATGAACCAAATATAGAGTAAAATTTTCCCTTCTAATCCAATTAACCTCATCCGAGTCTTTTCATTTCCTAACTTCCACCATTACATTCTAAAATAATACATCCTAATTATTCAAAGGCAGTCTGATATCTCTTAATCTGATATCTGTTTTGTAAATAATCAATCCATTTTTTCCATTCAATTAAATATCTTTCCTGCGTATTGTCTTTCAAAAATGCTGAGATTTTAGCCATCTCAGCCAAGTTAGTAACTTTCAATATCCATTCTTCTATTGTAGCTAATTCTTTTTCCCCCCAATATTGTCCAATCAGCAGCCTTGCTGCTGTTATTAAGTTCAAAATCAATTTAACCTCAGTCACTGTACAATCCGTTATAATTCCCTACAGGAAAAATTGCGGCAGGAAGTTTATCTTCTTCTTCAAGACATTTTGAATAATCCACCAAATTCTTATCCAAAAGGCCTTAATTTTCTTGCAAGTCCACCAAATATGAAAATATGTGGCGTCATCACAGTCACATCTCCAACATTTCGCTTGGATATCAGGGTACATACATGATAATTTTTTGGGATCTAAGTGCCATCTATAAAACATCTTATAAAAATTTTCCCTTAGATTCTGTCCTTGTGTAAACTTAACATTTCTAACCCAGATATTCTCCCATGTTTCCAACATTATTGGTTCCTGAATATTCTGTGCCCATTTTATCATACAATCCTTTACCAAATCCTTTTCTGAATCTATTTCAAGCAACACAATACTTTCCAATGTTTTGTGGAAAAGACCCAGAATGATTTTGTTAGAAGTAACTTATCAATTTGTGCTCAGTTTAGCACTGTGCTCACCTTTGCATATGTTCTTAGTTTCTTTACAGTCACAAGACCCTAGACCAGGGGTCTGCAAACTTGGCTCTTTTAAGACTTGTGGACTTCAACTCCCAGAGTTCCTAAGCCAGCTTTGCCACAAGTCCAAAAGTCTATAAGTCTTAAAAGAGCCAAGTTTGCAGACCCCTGCCCTAGACCAAATAACAGAACCACATTTTTAGCTTTCTCAAGAGATCATAAGACTGGAGACCAACCTCACCTCCAGGGGGAAAATATTCCATGGGGCAGGGACCACAGCAGGAAAGGCTCTTCCCTTGGAAATGTTTTTCGCAGATGAAATCTGAAGAGGGCTTCTTCTACTGGATTGAGTGGGATAGGGAAATCTCATTGGGGCGTGTTGTCTCCTTAGATACCTTGGACCCCTGCCATAAAGGGCTTTATGGAAAAATAACCAATACCTTGAATTGGACCTGGAAGCAAACTGGCAATCAGCGTGGCTCATACAACAGTGGTGTTACAGGGGCCACCTGAGTGGTCTCAGGAACTGTCTACACCGCTGCATTCCAGGGGTGAAAGGCTCCCGGTTCGGACCACATTGGCCGATCCAGTAGCAATGACAGCAGGTGGTTTGGAGAACCCGTAGCAAAAATCCCTGCCATCCCTCCCCGCCAATGCCTGCTGGTTGTCCACTTGCCCTCTTGCTGCTTCTTTTAAAAAACGCTTTTAAAAGGTAAAAAAAAAAAGGTTCTGACGATCCCAGCTGAGCTGCCTGATCTTCAGAGCCTTTTTTTTTTACTTTTAAAAGCATTTTTTACAACCTATTTGGCCGAATAGATTGTAAAAAAATTGCTTTTAAAAGGTAAAAAAAGAGGCTCTGATGATCACAGCTGAGCTGCGCGATCGTCAGAGACTTTTTTTTTATTTTTAAAAGCCTTTTTTGACAACCTATTCGGCCAAATATGTTGTAAAAAATGCTTTTAAAAGTAAAAAAAAAAATCACGCGCCAAAGCTGATCACACCCCCTCCATGCACTGTTCTACTTACCCCATGCCTCCTTTTGGCGTGCACTGTGCTCACGCATACCTCGCATTTGATGCATGGCGTGCACTGTGCATACGCATGCACAGCATGCATTTGGCACACAGTGTGCATGCCCAGCCAGCGAACTGGTAGTTAATTGGTTCAGATTTCACCATTGCTGCATTCTACACCCGTGATCGCTTCCAAATACTCTTCAAGGGTAGCCCCATGTAGAGCATGTTCCAATAACATGCTATAGGGTGCCGTCGACCAAACAATGTAGGTTGGCGACCCCCAGGGGGAGGGCCTTCTCTGTGGTGGCACCAACCCTGTGGAACGAGCTTCCTCCGGGATTACGACAACTCCCCGACCTCCGGACCTTCAGATGTGAATTGAAGACTTTATTATTTCAGCGCGCTGGACTAGCCTAAGAATAAAATGTTTTAGCTAAATTTTAATGGGGTTTTTAACCGTTTTTTACCGTTTTTAGTGATTTGGCTATGATAATATTTAGTTGGAGATGTGACTGTGATGACGCTACATATTTTCATATTTGGTGGACTTGCAAGAAAATTAAGGCCTTTTGGATAAGAATTTGGTGGATTATTCAAAATGTCTTGAAGAAGAAGATAAACTTCCTGCCGCAATTTTTCCTGTAGGGAATTATAACGGATTGTACAGTGACTGAGGTTAAATTGATTTTGAACTTAATAACAGCAGCAAGGCTGCTGATTGGACAATATTGGGGAAAAAAAGAATTAGCTATTGGGTTTTTAATGCTTATTTATTATATTGTCTTTTAATATGCCTGTGAACTGCCCTGAGTCCTACGGGAGATGGTGCGGTATAAAAGTATGATTAATAAATAAATAAAATAAAATAATCCAACCAAGACATGAGTGCCTGCACGGGCTTCATGATCCAGGAAAAGGCACCACGTGAAGTTGCACAAAGATTCTACTAGCTACGGCTGCCACCTGCTGTTCGAGCAGGAGTTGTGAGTCTAGGAGAACCCCCAGAAACAAAAGTAACCACAGGAAAGCTACATAGAATTCATTGTAATGTTCATTTTCCGTTTTAAACATCAGAGCAGGAATGACCCCGACTCTACCTACAGTGAAGAGAACCTGGTTCAGTGTATTTTCGATTTCTTTACTGCTGGAACAGACACAACTTTTACAACTATGATGTGGGCACTGCTTCTCTTGACAAATCACCCCGACACCCAAGGTGAGCAAAATCTGGGCTCTGGGAACAAAGGCCAGACCTCACCCCATTTCTAAGAGATCTGTAAGGGGCGTGAATAAGAGCACCTGCGTGCCTACCGTCCCTGTCCTAATATTTCTTTTTTACTTACTCTTTTCATGTATCCAAATTATGTTTATACTTTTACCTGTTATCTTATACTGTATATGATTGACAAATAAAATAAATAAAAAAAGAAAAAAGAAATAAATACTGTAGAGTACACTTTAGAGTCTAAAGACTATTCTACATCCTAAAAATATTACTGGGGATGCTATTAATAGACTGTTATTACTGCTAATGCATTATTTTTATAAGAACTCGAGATCCAAAGTTCACTTCAGGATACAAGGCCACTATGCCAACAGGATCCCAACTCAGAGAGGAGTGAGGCAGGGTTGTATTTTAGTCTTCTTTTGTTTAATGTATATATAAATCCACTTGGGGCAAAATTGAATTGATTAGATCAGGGGTCTCCAATCTTGGCAACTTTAAGACTTGTGGACTTCAACTCCCACAGTCCACAAGTCTTAAAGTTGCCAAGGTTGGAGACCGCTGGATTAGGTCACCCTCCAAAGTTAGCAAAAAGGCATTTTACAAATTTGTTGTATACAGATGACATTGTATTTTCCCACAAACATTATTCATAGATTAATATGAGCCAGATTCATATAGCCTTGAAAGCCCTGACCAGCTATATTACTGAATTAACTGTTCTTTCCCACAGCTTTGAGCTCTTTTCTTACATAGGATAACGATAAACCAATAAGGGTTAGAACTATTCCATAAAAACTCCAGGTTCGAGACCCGAGCGCTGTAGGACAGGGTGAGCTCCTGTTACTTGCTGCAGCTCCTGCCCACCTAGCAGTTCGAGAGAGAGCAAAGGAGAGTAGATAAATAGATACCACTTTGGTGGGAAGGTAAAAGCATTCTGGAGCCTCGGTGTATAGTCATGCTGGCCACATGAGCATGACCATGGAAATGTCTTCAGACAATGCTGGCTCCCTGGACTAAGAAATGGAGGTGAGCACTGCCCCCTAGAGTCAGACATAACTGGACAGGAGCAACCTTGATATTTATAGTTTATGAGTTGACGTACCCCTGTGGACAAGGGGCCCCTGAAAATACAGTTCAGGCCCTGTTATATTATTCCCTCTAGTCTATAAGGATTCTGCACTCTTTTTTTTTTTTTTTGCATTTATATCCCGCCCTTCTCCGAAGACTCAGGGCGGCTTACTCTATGTCAAGCAATAGTCTTCATCCATTTGTATATTATATACAAAGTCAACTTATTGCCCCCAACAATCTGGGTCCTCATTTTACCTACCTTATAAAGGATGGAAGGCTGAGCCAACCTTGGGCCTGGTGGGACTAGAACCTGCAGTAATTGCAAGCAGCTGCTGTTAATAACAGACTGTCTTAGCAGTCTGAGCCACCAGAGGCCCTTTTTAACTTCTTACCTGGTAATATATTCTGGGAGATTCTCATCTCTGTTATGCACAGGTGTTACTACTGGATCAGTATGACAGTTTCTTTGAATGTAGCTAACTTATTCTATAAGAAGGTAAAATTAGGCCATCTCTTGATGTTCTCACCATACATAGCAATGTAATATTTCGTCTTGTTCTGTTTAATTGTTTTAAAAGTTTTAATTTTTAACTCTGGTCTGTGACCGTAATAAAGGATTGATTGATACTTCTGAGGATTAAAATTGGGAAACGAATAAATAAATGAACAAAGGAGTGAAAAAAACAACAATACAATATTGAATATGAAGGTTCTGTTTCTATTATTGTTTTCCTAGAGAAAGTCCAGAAAGAGATTGAAGATGTGTTTGGTTCCTCGGGGTCAATATCCTATCAGGATCGGAAGAAGCTGCCCTATACCAACGCTGTCATTCATGAAATGCAGCGTTTAAAATATGTCTTGCTATATGGGGTTCCCAGGCAAAGCGCAAAGGATGTGACAATGAGGGGATATCACATTCCAAAGGTGAGAAACGTATTCAGGCTGCATTGCAGTAACCAACATGGAAGGAAGAAGAGAATAAGGCACTAGGCAGATCTCTGTCCTGGTCTCTGACAATTAGTCGTGCAAAACTGAATAAGCGAGAATAAGCAAAAACTTTGGAGGGACGAATGATGGGTTTAAATCCAAACACCACTCAGATTTCAAAATTACAACCTTAAGCACTTATTTTTATCCTAGGAAGATGATAAAGAGTTTAGGGGCTGAGCTTGAGATCAGAATGATAGTCATCTATACCAGGGGTCCACTAAACCTTTCGGACTTTAGGGACCACTAAATTCATAATATTAAATCCCGCGGACCACTAATATGATCTGCCTAATGACCATCTGGGTAGGTGTGGTTAGGTGGTCATGTGACTGGGTGGGCGTTGCCAACTCTATGTCACTCACGTCGAGGGGTGCTTTTCCAGTCTCTACTCGCCCCTCGCCTCCCAGCCACTCCTCACCTGCCCACCCGGGCTCCTTAGGACCCCAACAGGAAGCAGTTGCTGGAGCTAAGCAGCCACCACAATAAAGAGTTGGCAAAAGAGCTCAGTTCAAATTGGATCTGACCGAGAAGGAGGCTCAGCAGAAGCACCTCACTGAGGACTAGGAGCATAGGCTTTCCAAGAAGTGAGAAGACCTGTGGGAGTGCAAGGCCAGGTGCCAGCGCCTGGAGGCTCAGTGGGCTGAAATGGTCAGTCAGTTCCAGGCCATGATGCAGTCCCACCGGAACAAGGTCCTCCGGCTCTTTGCCACCAACAGCACTTCCCTCCACCCAAAGCCCTGCACCAGGAGGCTGAAGCAGACTCCAAGTCAGAATAACTGCCCCCTTCTGACCGTAACAAAAGGACCCCGAAGGGGGAGACTCTGCAGCAACACAAACGTTCATTGCATGTATATCCAGCCCAGGGGCTGTAGTTTGAGGACCTCTAATTTAGTGCAATATAAAAAATACAAATCGTTTTTCTGGGGACCACCAAAATTTTCTCACGGACTACCAGTGGTCCACGGACCACCAGTTGGTGACCGCTGATCTATACCTGTCGTGTCCCACTCCTCCTCTGATGGCCGGGTCGGGGAAGTCTGTATCAAGCGTGGCCACAAAGCCTCTGCAGCTTTGCCAAAGTTCTGTCAGAGTTCTCAGGGCAGGCAGGAGTCCAAGATGTGACTTCAGCAATCCAAATTAGACTTTGCCTGACTCAAAGAATGCCAGAAAGCAGATCCTTTATATAGGCCATGGGGTGTAGCTCCATGACTCAGCACTTATCCAGGCCTGCCCCTCCCTTCCTTTTGCTGACGTCGCCTCTCCATTCTCCGGAAGCGTGGATCCATCCACCCTCCAGCTGCCAGCAATTCCAGCTCGTGACTGGCTTCAGGCTCCTCATGTTCACATGCTGTGGGGGAGGGGTTTATTTGCTCGGTCTGTCCGGGCATGGTGACAGGACTGGGGGCTGGAGGCATGGCAGGCCATTCGTCTTGCTCGGTCTGTCCGGGCATGGTGCCAGGACTGGGGGCTGGAGGCATGCCAGGCCGTTCGTCTGCACTATCAGTCCCTGGCTGAGATAACAGGAGATGAGAGGGGCCCGGCTGCGGAGAGGGGGGCGGGCGAGGCACAACAATACCCATGCTTCTTTGTCCCCTTCTTCAAGAAACAAGGTGACTTCAGTTAAGAGAAAGGAAGCTAAGCTGTTGAGCAGCCACTGCTCTCAGAAACTGCTCTGAGAAATGAACAAACATGTATCAGTAAAGGCAAGCTATGAGCAACGGTTTTATCAATACTGTTTGAACTACTTTCCCTGTTTCCTTTATGAAACTGTTCTGTTTAATCTCTTTTTAAAAAAACAAACAAACAGGGGACCGTTATTGTCCCAGACTTGCGCTCCGTTCTTCTTGATCCTGAAAAATGGGAGACACCTGAAGAATTCAACCCAAATCACTTTTTAGATAAGAATGGGAAGTTCATTGAACGGGAAGAGTTTCTGCCCTTTGGAATAGGTAAATACTTGAGCCCAAAGAGGCTCATTTCTTATTTCATTTACTTATATTCCATGCATCTCATTAGCAAGTGATTCTGGGCAGCTTACAACTTACGGATTCCTGCCACCACATTACCTGAGTTGTGCTGAGGTCAATTGAGATAAATTGGTGATTTAATTCAAAAATTCCGATGACTCTCCGCAGACAAGTCAATCTCCTGATTTTAATTCCAACCAGTTGGGAAATCTGGTTAAATTTTAAAAAGAAATAAATGATTGTTTTGAAAATAATCTGGATCAAACATGATTGTTTCCTGATTGCTTATTTGTACCCTATGACTCTCATTAAGTGTTATAAGTGTTGTACCTTTTATGTACAATGGAGCATATGCACCAAGACATATTCCTTGTGTGTCCAATCACACTTGGCCAATAAAAAATTCTCTTCTCTTCTCTTCTCTTCTCTTCTCTTCTCTTCTCTTCTCTTCTCTTCTCTTCTCTTCTCTTCTCTTCTCTTCTCTTCTCTTCTCTTCTCTTCTCTTCTCTTCTCTTCTCTTCTCTCCCATCCCATCCCATCCCATCCCATTCTATTCTATTCTATTCTTTTCTATTGTATTCTATTTTTTTATGTACACTGAGAGCATATGCACCAAGACATATTCCTTGTGTGTCCAATCACACTTGGCCAATTAAAAATTCTATTCTATTCTATTCTATTCTATTCTATTCTATTCTATTCTATTCTATTCTATTCTATTCTATTCTATTCTATTCTATTCTATCATGCTCTGAATAGGAAATCACGGAATCCTAACTTCTTCTTGTAGTTGGGGAAGATCCATGGCAAATGTGACATCCTGGACCATTCCTGAACTGACAAGATGAGCATGAGTATTTAAGTCCCTGGCCAATAAATAAATAAATAAATAAAAAATGCAGTTCAATTACTCTGAGGAGGACAGGAAGAAAAGCTGCCTTGCAGACTTTTATTATTATTAACTATTATTCTCACAATTGTCCAGATAGCCAGGTGGAGCAAGCAAAGAATAACAAGAATAGGCCTGTGATCAGTGAAAAGGGAATTCCTATAGATTATGTCCATAACTCCTCCCACTACTCCAGTTGTAGTCTGATGCAGTGTAAAATAAGTTATTGAACAGAAGGTGAGAAAGTGACTTCCCTTTTGTAGGCTACTCCCTGGAAAAATATGCCTGATCAGTTTTTTCATGGATGCATAGCTTTGCCTTTAGAATAGAATAGAATAGAATAGAATAGAATAGAATAGAATAGAATAGAATAGAATAGAATAGAATAGAATAGAATGTTGTAAATGCTCCAACACTGGAAATTTTAAAGAAAATGTTGGATAACCATTTGTCTGAAATGGTGTAGGGTTTCCTGCCTGGGCAGGGGGTTGGACTAGAAGACCCCCAAGGTCCCTTCCAACTCTGTTGTTGTTGTTGTTGTTGTTGTTATTCTTTATTGGCCAAGTGTGATTGGACACACAAGGAATTTGTCTTGGTGCATATGGTCTCAGTGTACATAAAAGAAAAGAAAAGATACCTTCATCAAGGTACAACACTTACAACACTTAATGATGGTCATAGGGTACAAATTTAACACTTAATGATACAACACTTAATGATAATCATAGTGTACAAATAAGCAATCAGGAAACAATTTGAAATGGTCTGCTGTCTAGTACGACCTGAGCAGTGGTGGGGGTTCCAACTGGTGTTATCACCGGTTCTCTTTGCACACGCGCATTGAATCTCTGGAACAGCTGTTCTGCTGTGACTTTGAGCTGGGCTAAAAACGAAGGAATAAAGATACATATAGCACAGAGGTGGGTGGGAGGGCCCAGCTGATGGTCGGAGCGCACCGGTTCACTCTCACATCAACAACTACATTAACAGCTTTCCCGAACTGGGGAGAACCGGTAGCAACCCACCACTGGACCCGAGTTAAAGTCATCCCTCTGATAGGTGTCAACAGAGTTAAATGGGAGAAAACACGGGAGAAGTTGTGAATGCTCCAACATTGGAAATTTTTAAGAAAATGTTGGATAACTATCTGTCTGAGATGGTGTAGGGCTTCCTGCCTGGCCAGGGGGTTGGACTAGAAGGCCTCCAAGGTCCCTTCCAACTCGGTTGTTGTTATTGTTATTGTTATAACGTCACTAAGAATGGAATCTGCTGGAAGACACTAGGATTCGGCATGGAAATCTGTTTTGGCTATTACCAGATGTTTCAGATTTCCTTGTTGATGGGGTACACTCTGGTTTGTTATCTGCTTCATCCATGCTTTGTCTCCTCTACAGGTCTACGTGTCTGTGTGGGACAGCAGCTGGCAAGAACTGAGATCTTCATCCTTCTGACCAGCTTGTTGAGGGCCTTCAGCTTCCGGTTGCCTGAAGGAGTGAAAAAACTCAACGAAACCCCTGTTGCAGAGATATCAACGCATCCCCACCCTTACAAATTGTGTGCTATTCCCACACAGGCGTAAACTTTTAAAAACACCATAAAATATTTGCAGATTTATTTGCATATTTGCGTGAAAATATTTGCAGATCACTTGCATCCTGGACATAAACTGTTTCAACTCCTACCCTCAAAACGACGCTATAGAGCACTGCACACCAGAACAACTAGACACAAGAACAGTTTTTCCCCGAAGGCCATCACTCTGCTAAACAAATAATTCCATCAACACTGTCAGACTATTTACTGAATCTGCACTACTATTAATCTTCTCATCGTTCCCATCACCAATCTCTTTCCACTTATGACTGTATGACTATAACTTGTTGCTGGCAATCCTTATGATTTATATTGATATATTGACCATCAATTGTGTTGTAAATGTTGTACCTTGATGAAGGTATCTTTTCTTTTATGTACACTGAGAGCAGATGCACCAAGACAAATTCCTTGTGTGTCCAATCACACTTGGCCAATAAAATTCTATTCTATTCTATTCTATTCTATTCTATTCTATTCTATTCTATTCTATTCTATTCTATTCTATTCTATTCTATTCTATTCTATTCTAAAAAAGCATAAAACTGTTTCCTATATGCTCCTTCACTTAATTTATTCTTTTTCTTTCATTTATTGTACTTTAAAACTTTTTCAGCCTATTGCTGGATTCAGAAACATACCTAACCAGGTCAACTAGGAGGTCTGGTGTGAATAATACGCTAAGTAAGTTTGTTACATTTTAGCTTAGTTTTCTTTTGGATGCCAATAAATACGTTACTTTCCATTTGGTCCTACTATCTTCCTTTTCGCACAGCCTTGTTTAGGCTGACCTGGCATTTAAAAACAACAGTCTAAACCCAGGCCAGGTCTACTTATCAGGTGAATGAGTTGAATGAAATGAAGGGGCAAAACATGAGACCAGTACTAAATACTGAGGTCACATGCCCCATGAGCGGCCGCCATATTTCCAATTATCAGACACTCCAGATATACACTGCCGTACCGTAATTTCTCTGCCTATGTTGTGACCCAGGCCCAAGTAAGTAGTAATAAACTCAGTCCGTGGAAAAACAAACTTTATTCGAACAGCTGGGAATTACTTCATTCCCAGCGCCATTCAACTCAAATTAAAATAAATGCCTCCCAAGACAAATTCCTCAGTTATCTCACAAACCTTGGTCTAATTAGGCAAACTGCCAAAGGCCCTTCCTGGCAAACGTCCAGAAGCCACAAAAACAAAGTTGTATACGAAGCAGAAGATGAAACAGAAGGTGCAGCCCTGACTGTTAAGAACTGTTTTGTGTGTGGAGGTACAAACATGGGTGAACAATGGCCCTGGGAAGCAACTGAAACAACCTCTTCACTATACAATAACATGTCGAAAGCTGGTAATATATCGGTTAGACAAAAAGGACAAGACATTATTTGGACACTAACTACAAACCTGGTAGGACGCAACTGCTTTGCCCGCAATGGGTCTAATGAAGTAGGTAACTTAATATGTCTTGGCTCCTGGGATGAAACCTATACAATCTGGCAGTCACCAGGTAACACCTCACAGCCTGAAAAATTTGACAGAACCTACTTACCCTATCTTAATACGTCCGACCCTAACCAGATGTGGGTTGCTCCAGAAAACATGTATTGGATCTGTGGAAAGCTGGCATATGAACAACTGCCTCATGATTGGTCAGGCTCCTGTATCTTGGGCTGGATTAAACCTTCCTTTTTCCTCTTGCCTATTCAATCAAGACAGGTATTGGGCGTACCAGTATATGAGCAATTAGGACACAGACAAACGAGGTCCATTAAATATGACACTGATGATTCCTCTTCACCATTTTCTTCCTTTCCTTGTAAGAATCTGGCCGAGTACGAAGCACTTGATACAAAAAATGAACAAAGGTGGACCAACGAAAGAATTGTATGCACCTATGGGAGAGCAACCTGGGCCGAAGATGGCTCATAGGGGTATCGTACTCCGGTCTATTTACTCAATCGGCTTATAAGGTTACAAGCGATCCTTGACATGGCAGGAGTGAGAATCAGCAATGCCCTGAGCATACTGTCAGACACCACTGACCGGCTGCGGACTGCAGTCTATCAGAATAGGCTTGCCCTTGACTATATCCTAGCCCGGGAGGGAGGTGTATGTGGTAAATTTAACCTTTCTAATTGTTGTCTGAAAATAGATGAGACTGGAAAAGTGATAAAACAGTTGACTACTGAAATCCGGCAGCTCACTTATAATCCTGACCAGGTATGGAAGAAGGGCTTCAACCTGCAAGAGGTCTTTGGTACTTGATTTCCCAAACTGCCAGGCTTACAGGCAATTGTGGCTCTCATTGGCCTGATTGCTGCTGGCTGTGTACTCATACCCTGTGTGATGCCAATCTTTGTGCGAACTATTTCTAACACAATATCCCTCTTAGCTGAAAGAAAGGCTACAGCCCAGGTCATGGCTATGTGGCAATTGGAGCGCATGGTCACCGAGGTACCAGAAGAACCTGAATATGTTACTCTTCTCGAGGATTGAGATGAGTAACAAAGGAGGGAATAAGGTGGCTTGCAAACCCTGTTCAAAACAAAGGTACACATAACAGGCCTCAAGCCTGGAAAGAAACTTTGGTCAAGCAGGCTCCCCCTGCATAAGGAAATGCCTTGTCAGCTATATTAAGGAAACCGCTTTCTCAGCTTGATATATGACCATAGGAAGGCCAAGTTGCACCCATAAATATGCTGAGCTTAGATAACCATATCCTCTTGTCATGCTCCAACTGAAGTCTGGTATCAGAACAAACATATTGTGTTGCCTCCCCCAATGTCTGGTATCAGTTCCCCAATGCCTAGTTCTTGGAATTATAACCATATATGGAATGTAACATGCTACGCAATGTATACGCTGCCTATACATAACCAAAAAGTATATATATCTGTGTTGGAAATCCCCTGACTTTGTTCAGACTTTCAGCTTTGTTCTGTATCTTGAACCTGCGCATATAATAAACCTTTCCTTCCCAGAAGAGCTGGCTTGTGTCTCATCATTCTACAACACAGCTACAACGTTGTTTTCCAGCAAAGCCCAAATGCCGTTGCTGGTCTGTTTTAAGCCTTATGGGAAGAGCCAATCCTCTCTTGGCCTACTCCCGAGTTGTCCTCTCTGCTTGAGCTGCTCTTGCCTTCTGGAAGCTCTTCTCATGCGTGCATTAGGAGCAGGCTCCTCCTGTTCTTCTGCCTCACTACTATCAGTCTCTGGAAACTCTGGAGTCCACACCTCACTTCCCGATGGCCCTGGCCTCACCTCACCCTCATCGCTGTCCGACTCTGTTGCCAGCTCCATAGGCTGCTGACGGACCACAACGGCCTACTTTTCCACCCATACTGTTTATCGATCTAAAAGCAAGTGTTGTGTAGGTTGGTAGGTCATGTAGGCAGATGCAGGCATCAATAAAGTTTTTTATTGCCCTACTATATCACAACACATGAGCCTAAAATGTCTGGTAAAGCTCCACCCCAAACTTTCCCAAAGGCATCCAACCTCAATCGACGCAACCTTTCCCACAAACTATTTATTTATTTTTATTTATTTTGTCGAGTACATGTTAGATAATATATAGTATAAGTATAAGCATGAATTGACTACATCAAGTGAATAAAATTAAAGTGAACATTAGGACAAGGATGGTAGGCACACTGGTGCTCTTATGCATGCCCCTTACAGACCTCTTAGGAATGGGGTGAGGTCAGTGGTGGGATTCAGCCAGTTCACACCACTTTGGGAGAACCGGTTGTTAACTTTCTGAGCAATTTGGTGAACTGGTTGTTGGAAGAAATCATTAGGGCAGAGAACCGGTTGTTAAATTATTGGAATCCCACCACTGGGTGAGGTCAACAGTAGACAGTCTTAGGTTAAAGTTTTGGGGGTTTGGGGATGAAACCATAGAGTCTGGTAGTGATCCAATAGTCACCTGAGCCAATTCACAAGGCAAGGAGGAAGTCCGTAGTCCATATACAAGGTTCAAAGTTCATAAGGCACGGCCCATAGTCCACAAACAAGGTTCAGAAGCCACAGGACAGAAACACGATCCAAAGTCAAAGAAGCAGAGCTCATGAAGGCCAGGGAAGTATGTGCCAAAATAAACAATTGTTCCTGATCAATCAATCAGAATAGAGCTGAAAGATACCTTGGAAGGCTTCTAGTCCAGCCCCCTGCTCAAGCAGGAGACCCTATACCTGTGATGGTGAATTTATGGCATGCGTGCCACAGGTGGCACGCATTGCCTTATCAGTGGGCATGCAAGCTCAGCTCCAGTGCATATGCGTGTGCTGGCCAACTGATTTTCGGGCCTTCTGGGCCCACCAGAAGTAGGGAAACAGGCTGTTTCCTGCCTCCAGAGGGCCTGGGGGATGGTAGGGAAGGCCCGTTTTTCTCTCTCACCTGGATCCAGAGCCTTTCTATGAGTCTGGGGATGGCGAAAACGGTCTTGGAGGCCCTCTGGAGGCCAGAAACAACCCATATGCCAACTTCCGGTTGGACAGGAAGTTATTTTTTTGCTGTCCCTAGCCTCCAGAGCCTCCCTAGGAATCTCTGGAGGCTGGGGACAGCAAAAAATGTCACAAGTACTAAAAATGGAAAGAGGGACACACAACTAAGGCAAAATATCAGCAGATAGCTAGCATCTGCAATGACGAAGTCAGGAAAGCAAAGGCTCAGAATGAACAAAGACTTGCAGCAACAGTCGAAGATAACAAAAAGAGTTTATTCCAACATATAAATGACAAGAAAGAAACCAAAGAAACACTGGGTCCATTAAAGAAAGAAGACAGCAAGGAAGTAACAGGCAATAGAGAGAAAGCAGAGTTGCTTAACTCATTCTTTCCATCAGTCTTCACACAAAAATAAAACTATAGCCCAGCCTACCTAAAGCATAACTGTAAAAGACAGACTAGAAATAAAATTAAAATAAGCAGACAAATTGTAAGAGAATACCTGTCTGATCCTGATGAATACAAATCACCGGGACCTAATAGACTACATCCCAAAATTCTAAAGGAGCTGGTAGATGTCACCTCAGAACCACAGTACCACGTTTTTCAAAAATTCTGGAGCACTGGGGAACTACCAGAGGACTGGAAAAGAGCTGATGTGGTTCCCATCTTCAAAAAAAGGGCCTCTGGTGGCTCAGACTGCTAAGACAGTCTGTTATTAACAGCAGCTGCTTGCAATTACTGCAGGTTCAAGCCCCACCAGGCCCAAGGTTGACTCAGCCTTCCATCCTTTATAAGGTAGGTAAAATGAGGACCCGGATTGTTGGGGGCAATTAAGTTGACTTTGTATATAATATACAAATGGATGAAGACTATTGCTTGACATAGTGTAAGCCGCCCTGAGTCTTCGGAGAAGGGCGGGATATAAATGCAAATTAAAAGGGGCCTCTGTGGCTCAGACTGCTAAGACAGTCTGTTATTAACAGCAGCTGCTTGCAATTACTGCAGGTTCTAGTCCCACCAGGCCCAAGGTTGACTCGGTCTTCCATCCTTTATAAGGTAGGTAAAATGAGGACCCAGATTGTTGGGGACAATAAGTTGACTTTGTATATAATATACAAATGGATGAAGACTATTGCTTAACATAGTGTAAGCCGCCCTGAGTCTTCGGAGAAGGGCGGGATATAAATGCAAATTAAAAGGGGCCTCTGTGGCTCAGACTGCTAAGACAGTCTGTTATTAACAGCAGCTGCTTGCAATTACTGCAGGTTCTAGTCCCACCAGGCCCAAGGTTGACTCAGCCTTCCATCCTTTATAAGGTAGGTAAAATGAGGACCCAGATTGTTGGGGGCAATAAGTTGACTTTGTATATAATATACAAATGGATGAAGACTATTGCTTGACATAGTGTAAGCCGCCCTGAGTCTTCGGAGAAGGGCGGGATATAAATGCAAATTTTAAAAAAAGGGAAACAAACAAACAAACCCAGGAAACTACAGACCAATCAGCCTAACATCAATACCTGGGAAGATACTGGAAAAGCTAATAACCCCCCCCCCCAGATCTGCCAACATCTAGAAACGAGTAAAGTAAGAACTAGAATAACTTGCCAGACCAGGAATAATGGATGGAAACTGGACAAGGAGAGATTCAACCTAGAAATAAGGAGAAATTTTCTGACAGTGAGAACAGTCAAACAATGGAACAGAAGTTGCCTTTGGAAGTTGTGGGAGCTTCATCCCTGGAAGCTTGGTGCAGGGTCTTCCCACACCAAGAAATGGTGTAGGGTCTCATTTTGGGGTGGGGGGTTGGACTAGATGACCCACAAGATCTCTTCCAACTCAGTTAATCTAGTAAACGATTAAGAATTATGGTATTTCTGAATGGTTGATTATTTACAATCAAATACCTTAAGCAAAACATCTTCTCGAAGCCCAATCCCATTAGCCAACGAGGTCCCAATGAGAGGTAGAGCCAAATGACCGGGAGACAAATATATTCGGGACCAAAGTTTATTTATTTATTTATTTATTTTATTTTTGTCATAACAATATATGTAGGTATCATACAAAAATATTATATAATATATAAACACACACATATATATATAGAAAAGAAAACAATAGGACAGGAACGGTAGGCACATTTGTGCGCTTATGCACGCCCCTTATGGTCCTCTTAGGAATGGGGTGAGGTCAATAGTAGAAAGTTTTTGGTTAAAGTTTTTGGGATTATGGGAAGAGACCACAGAGTCAGGTAAAGTATTCCAAGCACTGATGATTCTGTTACAGAAGTCATATTTTCTGCAATCTAGCTTAAAGCGGTTGACATTAAGTTTAAATCTATTGGTTGCTCTTGTATTATTGCAATTAAAGCTGAAGTAGTCTTTGACAGGAAGGACATTACAATAGATGATTCTATGAGTTAAACTTAGGTCTTGTCGAAGGCGATGGAGTTCCAAGTTTTCCAAGCCCAGGATTTCAAGTCTAGTGGGATAAGGTATTTTGTTGTTTACAGAGGAATGGAGAACTCTTCTTCTAAAATATTTCTGGACACATTCAATTGTATTGATTGGAAACTAGTAGAAAACATGTTTTTTTCCCCCCTATAAATTTTTTAATAATGTTAAGCATAACAATTTAATGTCTATATAAACAGTGTGTTGTCTGAGTACAATTGTTTTTAAGAAATGGTAATAATAATAATAACAACAGTAATATTCATAACATTAATAATGATCACATAATAATATTTGCATATCCATTTTAGTAAATCTTGTGTTATCAATTTCCCTATGCTTTTTGATTTCTAACTTCTGTTTCTAGTAATTAGCCATTGATAAAACAAACCCCATGTTAAAAAGTATCCAGTTTCTTCTTTCTCCTTAATTTTAAGTGTTAATCTATCCATTTCTGCACATTCTAATATTTTTTTAATAACATTTTCTTTTTTTTTATTGAAAGAGTTTTAAAAAAAACAAAAACATTTTTCCCCCTTTTTCCCCCTCCCTCCCAAAAAAACAAAAAACAAAACAAAACACCCCCCTCCCCACCCCGGCTTCCCGGGTCAATCACAAGGTAAAGTCCAATCCAAATAACCACATCCAAAGCTTTTCGTCCCAACCCTCCCATTACATAAAATAACTTTCTAATTATTCAAAGGCAATCTGATATTTCTTAATCTGATATCTGTTTTGTAGATAATCAATCCATTTTTTCCATTCAATTAAATATCTTTCCTGCGTATTGTCTTTTAAAAATGCTGAGATTTTAGCCATCTCAGCCAAATTAATAACTTTCAATATCCATTCTTCTATTGTAGGTATCTCTTCTTTCTTCCAGTATTGTCCAATCAACAGTCTTGCTGCTGTTATTAAGTTCAAAATCAATTTAGTCTCAATCCCTGTACAATCCATTATAATTCCCAAAAGGAAAAATTGTGGCAGGAACTTTATCTTCTTCTTCAGTACATTTTGAATAATCCACCAAATTCTTATCCAAAAGACCTTAATTTTCTTGCAGGTCCACCAAATATGAAAATATGTAGCATCATCACAATCACACCTCCAACATTTCGCTTGGATATTAGGATACATACATGATAATTTTTTGGGATCTAAATGCCATCTATAAAACATCTTATAAAATTTTCCTTAAATTCTGTGCTTGTGTAAACTTAACATTTCTAACCCAGATTTTCTCCCATGTTTCCAACATTATTGGTTCCTGAATATTCTGTGCCCATTTTATCATACAATCCTTTACCAAATCCTTTCCGAATCTATTTCAAGCAACACATTATACAATCTCTTTATATGCTCCTGGGTCTGATTTCTAATTTGCTTTATTAAATTTTCCTCCCTTTGCATTATACCAATTTTTTGATCTTCTTTCCATCTAGCACTTATTTGCCCATATTGAAACCAAGTATAATTCCTCCCTTCTTCATTTAATACCTGTAATGATTTTAATTGCAATCTACCTCCTTCAGCATACAAAAGTTCTTTATATGTAATCATTTCCTGTTTCTGTTCTATATTTATATTCTCTATTGCATGTCTAGGGCTCGCCCATATAGGAATCTTGTAATCTAATTTATAGGAATATTTATTCCAGACCCGCAAAAGAGCACTTCTCAACACATGATTCTTAAAAGCCCTATCCACTTTTTTTCCATAAAATAAGTACGCATGCCATCCATATAACAAGTCATAACCTTCTATAACCTGGTCTGCCATTAACATATTAAATTGACTCTGTAATATTTTTATAGCCTCTTTAAGTTTATGATCTTGTGGGTTTTGAATTAATAACTGTTGCTTCCTTTGAATTTCTTCTTCCAAATATCTACGCTGCCTTTGTTTATTATTCCTTTGCCTGTTGTCCAAATAAATCAATATCCCTCTAATAAACGCTTTGCTCGCTTCCCACACAGTTCCTATAGGTGTCCCTTTGTACATATTAAAATCAAAAAATTCTTTTAACTGTTTCTTACAATAAGTTACATTATCCTCATATCTAAACAGATTTTCGTTCAACCTCCATGTTCTACCACCTTTTTTCCCTTGTAATAATTCCATCCATACTGGGCTATGGTCAGTTAAACACCTCGGAAATATCTTCGTTTTCTTCACCCTAGAAAGCAAGTCATTAGAAATTAAGATAAAATCAATGCGTGAAAAAGATTGATGCCTATCAGAAAAAAAAGTAAAATCTCTCTCATCTGGATTCCGTAACCTCCATATATCTCCAAACTCAAAGTCTTCCATCATTTCAAAAAAGGATTTTGGTAATTTTGCATGTATAGGTGTCTTCTTGGAGGAGGTTCTCTTATCCCTTCTTGTATCAATTACTCCATTCCAGTCTCCTAATAAAATAAACGAACTATAATCCCAGAGGGTCAACCTCTCATGTAACATTTTGTAAAACTTTTCTTGTTGCTGATTAGGTGCATAAATACCTATCAACAAAGTCTTTTTTGCATCTATCACCAGTTCAATAGCAATAAATCTTCCTTGAATATCTGCCTCAATTAGCTTAGCTGGTAATCAGCTTCTTTTCCAAAGCTGATGCAACAAAATGGTTACCCAATTTTGAATTAATTAAATATTTTTGGTCTGATAATTTTATATGTGTCTCTTGCAAACAAATCACATCATTTTTAAATTGTTTCAAGTAGTGAAATATTTTCCTTCTTTTCTGAGCTGAATTCAAGCCATTAACATTCCATGACAAGATTCTATTTGCCATTACTGGCCTCCTGAAGCTTTGAAGCAGACAACGGAAGCTCCTCCTCCGGTATCTTCCGTCTAGCTCCTCCCACAGCTTCCATAATGGGATCCTGACTTTTACTTTGAGACTGTTGCTCTTCTTTACGCTTAAGGGCTCCTCTTGTCACCCTTTGCTCTTGTGGTTCCTCTAATACTGGCAGCAATAAAGGCTCTTGGGTCACCACGCCTTCTTGAGTCTCTTGAAGTTTTTCTATCACTTCTATTTCGACTTTCAAAACTGTAGAAAGAAAATCCTTTGCCTTTAAAACCGTGTCAATTCTATATCTCCTTCCTTGATAGAATAGTGTCAGTCCAACTGGCACCTCCCATCTGAATTGAATCTGATGTTTTTTAAGTTCTTGTGTAAAAAGCAAATTCTTCCTGTCTCTTAACATCTTTGAAGGAATCTCTTTCAACACCTTCAACTCCTGTTCTCCAAATTTTAAAGTTGTCTGATATGAAACTTGCAGAATTTGATTTCTCATAGTCCTTTTCACAAAATAAACCACAATGTCCCGAGGAAGCTTTCTCTGTCTTGCAATCCAAGAATTAACTCTATATATTTTATCAATTTGGTAAGCTACCTCTTGGGGGTCCGCTTCAATAAATTCAGCCAATGCTTCTGATATAATTTTTCTTAAGTCTTCTCCACGCTCTTCTCGCATACCACGAATTCTAAGAGCTCCTTCCATAAGTTTATATTGTAATATCACAACCTGATCTTCATTTTGATCCACTTTTTTCTGAACACCTTTCATTTCGTCTTCTAAATGCTTATTTGACTGAGAGATCTGTTGCATTTCCACTTCCAATCCTTCAATTTTTTTACTCAGTCCTTGAACTGCCATAAGAATATCTTCTCTTATTTTTGCATTAAAATTCTCCATCATCTCTTTTTGCCTATCTTCAGAAAGTTTTAATTGTTCTTTCAATATTTCCTCAAGACTTGGTTCAGATCCCCTTCTTCCAGAAGGCTTTAAAGGTTTAGCTGCCATTCTGTCTTCAAAAGAATCAGGAATTCAAACTTAATAACTCTCCTTCCCTCCTTTCAGTATAAAAAAACTCCGTTTGTAACAATCCACAAGTAACGCTGCTTCATCGTACTAAAAAATTTTTACTTTCACTTTTAGACGCCATTTTAAAAGTCAATTAATCAAAGACAAAGAAAGGTTTCAAATTTCAAAAAGGGAGTCAGTACTTGCCATGCTGATTCTGCATCAAAGATTGAACGCTTGTGAAATTCCCGTCTGCTTGGAATATCAATCAATTTAATAAGTTCTCTAGAGCAGAAGCGACATTCCTCTCCTTTTCCCTGATAAAAACAGGGGCGTGCTGAAGTTGGAAGGAGTGGAATTCGGTGGGGTCATAAATCCAGGAAAATTCGCTCTTGAGAGCAAACCCCCTGTCAGACCTGCCACTCTTCCACAATTCTGATAATCTCTTTCACCCAGAGATTATGCTAAGCTCAGTGAACAGTGATTTATTTTCTGTTTCACTGACTTTTACAATCTTCTAACACGGAGTGCTCTGTTTGAGCACCCAGCAGGAGGGTGACGTCACTGGAGCCTCTAATAACATTTTCATCTGTAGGGATCTCTTTATTTTTCCATTGTTGTGCAAACTCAATTCTAGCTGCAGTTAACACATGTAAAATTAAATATAATTCCCTCAACACTGTCAAACTATTTATTAAATCTGCACTACTATTAATCTTCTCATCGTTCCCATCACCAATCTCTTTCCACTTACGACTCTATGACTGTAACTTTATTGCTGGTAATCCTTATGATTTATATTGATATTGATTGTTCCTGATTGCTTATTTGTACCCTATGATTATCATTAAGTGTTGTATCATTAAGTGTTAATTTTGTACCCTATGACCATCATTCGTGTTGTAAATGTTGTACCTTGATGAAGGTATCTTTTCTTTTATGCACACTGAGAGCATATGTACCAAGACAAATTCCTTGTGTGTCCAATCACACTTGGCCAATAAAAATTCTATTCTATTCTTTTCTTTTCTATTCTATTCTATTCTATTCTATTCTATTCTATTCTATTCTATTCTATTCTATTCTATTCTATTCTATATGTATTCCCTTTATTATATTTTTCTGGTAGAATACCCAATAAAAATATTTCTAGCTTTAGATCTATGTATTGCTTCACTATTTTTTCCAACCATGTACAGTATATATTTTTGTCCAATATTTTTTTTGCCTTTGGGCATGTCCACCACATGTGATAGTATGAACCGAGTATCTGATTACATTTCCAACACTTAGCAGACATATCCTTAATCATCTTTGCCAATCTTGCTGGTGAAAAGTGCCATCTATAAAACATTTTATACAAATTTTCTTTATATGTAGTTGACATTGTTAACTACATATAATTTGTTAACTACATATAAGTTTATAATTCCTATCCCACAGTTTCTGCCATTTTTAAAAAACTCTATAGTACGATCAAAATTTTTGGCTCATACTATCATTGCTTCCTTTACTTGTTCTTCCATTTGAATGCTCAGAAGGTAATTATAAATGTTTTAAATTAGTTTTTCATCTGTTCCTATTAAAATCTAGTCCAGTTCTGTTGGTTCTTTATAAAAATCTTACATTTTAGCATCTTTCTCATATCTTGATTTGGCATGGTGCCCATGTGACCACCATGCCAAATCGATCCCTTGACTATTCAGTTCTTGCTTAGTTTTAAGTTCCCCTTTTTCATTCAAAATATCCTTATACCTTGTAATGTTTTCAGTGTTAACAACATTTGGATGTGTGTTAATGTGTGTGTGTCCATTGTGGAGGGCCAGACTGTCATTTTCAAATAATGTTTTTCTTTAATTTTTGCCTACACTAACAATCAACCAGCCATCCCAATATTCAATCAAGCACCCATCACCCTACCATCCATCCAACCAACCAACCAACCATCCATCCAACCAGCCATCCAACCAGCCATCCAGCCATCCACCCAACCAGCCACCCAACCAGCCATCCAACCAACCATCTCAACAAACAGTCGTACCCAACATCCAAACACTCACCTCCCAAAAGATCCATCCACCCATCCAACCACCTATACAACCACCTGTTGTACACAACCCCAAACCAACGAACATCCAATGCAAGAAGCATTGTTAACAAATTACCTGAATTTATCCTCTTGTTAAACAGTAGTACATTTGATATCATATTTATTTGTGAAACATGGCTGAACTCATCCCTTCCTGACTCCATTGTTACAAACAAAGAATATCAGGTTTATCAATCAGATCATGATAACCGAAGAGGTGGTGGAGTGGCTATCTTTTACAAAAAGTTACTGAACCTAAAAAACATTCAAATTGTACATAAACTCTCTCTTCCTGAAACTATTGTATGCGACCTATCCCTTAACACCACTCTTCGATTCTTACTATGTTACAGAGCCCCTGATTACGACATTACTCACGCAAATATGTTAACCTCACTGCTAACATGGGCTACCTCTTGCCCATATCCTCTCATCTTCCTGGGTGACCTAAATCTACCTATCATTAACTGGATAACTAATGAATGTACAACTGATCCAATCCATACTACACTATACAACGCTGTTACAAACCTAGGTCTTGAACAACTTGTAACTAACAATACAAGACTCAACAATTGCCTTAACCTCATCTTCTGCAACAACCCAAACTCAATTTATGAACTACAAATTAAAGAATCTTTTTCCAACAGTGACCACTGCATGATTGACTGTCATCTCAATATACGTCCCTACTTAAATCGTCACAACAATAGTATTCCTAACTACAACTTCAAAAAAGCCAACTATGACCTTATAAACAACGATCTCTCATTTCTGGACTGGCAAAATCTGTTCGCAACCTGTATAACTTCTGAAGACCATTATAGAGTTTTCCTATCTGAAATTAATAGAGTCATTGAACTATACGTACCACAAACGACCACCAAGATCAGGAAAAGCAAACTACCCATATCAATAAAAAAGCTTCAATCAAAAAAAAAAAATCCCTCTGGAGAAGAAACAAAGGCTATGTAGCAAACTTCAAAAACCGCTACAGGAATATATGCAACCAAATAAAAACTGAATGCACAAATTACCACACCAAGCAAGAAGAGGACCTTCTGCGCACAAATTCCAATCGTGCCTTTTATAATTTTGTCAACAATAAACTTAAAGGCTCAAGATCCATCCCACCACTAAAAGATTCTAACAGCAAAGAATGCAATGATGAAACAGTTAAAGCAAACCTCTTCAACATATTCTTTGGCTCAGTTTTTGTTAACAGCGATGACTCATATCCGACATTCCCAAAACGTACCAGCAATGAGTACGACGACTTAACACATATAGATTTCACAGAAGATAATGTTGGAAAAGCTCTTCATAACTTGAAACCATCGCTATCTATTGGACTCGATGGACTATGTGCATACTTCTTAAAATAACTTTCCACTAATATAGCAGAAACCCTAAGCATAATCTTTGATAAAGCTTTCACTATCAGTTCCCTTCCTAAACTTTGGTCACTAGCCACAGTCATCCCAATCTTCAAAAAAGGAGACCCCAGCTTAGTCGAAAATTACAGACCAATCTCTCTGTGCTGCGTCACCTGCAAAGTCATGGAATCAATCATCAACCAGTCCATCACCTCACACTTAGAAACAAACAACCTACTCTCTAATAAACAATTTGATTTCAGGAAAAAATTATCATGCAACTTACAACTTCTCCATTGTAAAAACATATGGACTACAAATCTTGATCAAGACAAAACAATAGATGCAATCTACATAGACTTCTGCAAAGCTTTTGATTCAGTAGTACATGATAAACTTCTCCTAAAACTAAAATCCTATGGAATTTCAGGACCCCTTCACAAATGGATATCTGCTTTTCTGTCTAACAGACAACAAGTGGTCAAAATTGGCAATGTTCTATCAAATCCTATTCCTGTCAAGAGTGGCGTTCCTCAAGGCAGCGTCCTTGGACCAACACTCTTCATACTATACATTAATGATCTTTGTGACCATATCACAAGTAATTGTGTTCTCTTTGCTGACGATGTCAAACTATTTACCACCAGACAATACATCTACCATTCAAAAAGACCTTGATCATCTAACCGCTTGATCCAAAACTCGGCAACTCCAAATCTCAACCAGCAAATGCTCAGTCTTACATATTGGAAAAAAGAACCCAAACACTAAGTACATACTTGATGGACATTATCTTGCAGATGACCCCCACCCTGTTAAAGACCTTGGCGTGTTCATATCAAATGATCTAAGTGCCAAAGCCCACTGCAACTACATAGCAAAAAAGGCTCTAAGACTTGTAAACCTAATTGTACGTAGCTTCTTTTCCAAAAAGACTACATTACTAACCAGAGCATATAAAACATTTGCTAGACCAATTCTAGAATACAGCTCGCCTGTCTGGAACCCTCACCACATTTCTGACATCAATACAATTGAACATGTCCAGAAATGTTTTACAAGAAGAGTTCTTTGTTCCTCTGAAAACAACAAAATACCTTATCCCACCAGACTTGAAATCCTAGGCTTAGAAAACTTGGAACTCCGTCGCCTTCGACAAGACCTAAGTTTAACTCATAGAATCATCTATTGTAATGTCCTTCCTGTTAAAGACTACTTCAGCTTTAATTGCAATAATACAAGAGCAACCAATAGATTTAAACTTAATGTTAACCGCTTTAATCTAGATTGCAGAAAATATGACTTCTGTAACAGAATCATCAGTGCTTGGAATACTTTACCTGACTCTGTGGTCTCTCTTTTTTTTTTTAATCCCAAAAGCTTTAAACAAAAACTTTCTACTATTGACCTCACCCCATTGCTAAGAGGACCATAAAGTGCATAGAGCACAAACACCTACTTCCTGTCCTATTGTTTTCTTTTCTCCTTATATATATATATATATATATATATATATATATATATATATATATATATATATATATATATAT
Source organism: Ahaetulla prasina (assembly GCF_028640845.1). Classification (NCBI taxonomy): domain Eukaryota; kingdom Metazoa; phylum Chordata; class Lepidosauria; order Squamata; family Colubridae; genus Ahaetulla; species Ahaetulla prasina. Next base: position 108,106,742 of record NC_080544.1, read on the forward strand.
ATATATATATATATATATATATATATATATATATATATATATATATATATATATATATATATATATATATATATATATACACACACACAAACCAACAGAAGAATAAGTGCACGATTGAAGAACACAAGAACTCATTCAAAAAGAGGAACTAACTTCTTCCCTGGTCCAACACTTTAAAGTCACAGGACATGATATTGACTTTAAAAGACCAGAACTATCGCCAAAACTGAACACTTTAACAACAGAATAATCAGAGAAGCCATTGAGATAGAAAACGCCCACACAGCATGAACAAACGAGATGACACCTCCGCCTACCAGCCATTTGAAACCCGCCTTATTGACAAACGAGTCCCTAACACGAGGAATGACACCAGACCCACACTCACAAGGTCCACACAGGATGTCACCACCGCACATCCACCCAGAAAGCAGACCCAAACCCACACTGATCATGAAGCCACCAAGGACCAGAAGCCAGACCGCAGCTGCAACATTAGCCATTTCAAACCCTCCAATCCATTCATGCAGCAGACTGACACCCACTATGAAGATGTACGACCACAAAGCCAAACAACAGCTATGCAGCTCACCAGCTCAAATCCCCTGCAGCACAGACTAGACTGAGCACAACCAAGCCCCCACCAACACAGGACACACCCCAGCCAATCAGAGCACAGAAAACCCCATCCAATCAGAGCACAGCCAAGCTCCCACCCAATCAGTTCAAACCCCACTAGCAGTTAAAAGGAAGAAACAGCTGCGACCACACATTGCTCCCAGAAGCACGGTTGAAGCCTGAAGATGACGAATGAGACTTCGTCGAAACATTGCCAAGACACTTCCAATTTTACACGGGAGAAAACCCGAACAACCAAAGACCTATATATATATATATATATATATATATATATATATATATATATATATATATATATATATGCTTATTCCTCCTAATATTTACTCTTATATATGTTTTTACACTATATAATCTTTTCTGTATTATACTTATATATATTGTTGTGACAAAATAAATAAATAAATAAATAAATAAATAAATAAATAAATAATACATTTCTAACATAATGGCTTTGAAAATGTCCATGTATTTTGTTTTTCCCATACCATAAACAGGTGTGCTACCCTAGTTGAAGATCATGTCCCTCCAGTGTTAATAATCATCTATGCCTCAAATTATTTCACCCTTCCCACCAAAGGTGGCCCCTATTTTTCTACTTGCATTTTTTACCTGCTTTCGAACTGCTAGGTTGGCAGAAGCTGGGACAAGTCACTCCATTATGCGGCACTAGGAATTTGAACCGCTGAACTGCTGATCTTTCGATCGACAAGCTCAGTGTCTTACCCACTAAGCCACTTATCAGCCCTTGTCTGATAATACAACTCAACATTTTTTTTGATGATCTGTGTAATAAGCGCTGTCATTTTGTCAACAAGAGATTACCACATTCATTCTCATACTTCCGACGGTGTGCCATTTAAGTAGCAGAAGATGACATTTTTTAAAAAAAATCAAGGACATGGGGTGGGGTGGGAGCAAAAGCAGATTCTTATCCATGGAGTAATGAGACCCAATTACCATACAGGAAGTCTTATGAAAGCGTAATTGTGGAATGACCCTGGGAACCAAGTGAAACCTGAGTCATTCTTAGAGTTCTGCAGTGTACCCAAGGAAAAATGAAAACATCTGAAGGCCAGGAAAAAAGGGCAGACGTGAGTTAAGAAAAGTCTTTCAAAGATACAGCTTTCAGAAGGAGACATATCAAGGCAATCAGTAGTTTGGTGGTAAGGAATAAAAATAATAATAAAAGTACTGGGCCATAAATGGGACACAATGGCTCAGGGGCTAGGACGTTGAGCTTGTCGATAAAAAGGTCAGCAGCTCAGCGGTTCGAATCCTTAGTGCTGCCGTGTAATGGGGTGAGCTCCCGTTACTTGTCCCAGCTTCTGCCAACCTAGCAGTTTTGAAAGCACGTAAAAATGCAAGCAGAAAAAATAGGGACCACCTTTGGTGGGAAGGTAACAGCGTTCCATGCGCCTTTGGGTGGAGTCATGCTGGCCACATGACCACGGAGACGTCTTCGGACAGCGCTGGCTCTTCGGCTTTGAAACTGAGATGAGCACCGTCCCCTAGAGTTGGCAACGACTAGCACATATGTGCGAGGGGAACCTTTACCTTTACTATTGGGCCATAAGGCAAACCCCCATATCACAAAGGATGGCTAGGTGCTACTCAAGCCACCTGACCTCTATTGGGTTTAATGATACTAAAGTTTTGGGCAATTGTTCCTGGATCATTAGCATGGATCATTTCCAGATGTAGTCAAGCTGGATTGATGGCATCATTTTTAAATAGGTACTTCTCAACACTCACAGCTCTCTACCTCTAATGTACTGCTTTCTATCAAAAACATCTGTTGCAGAATCTATTACAACAGCCCTTCCCGATTAGCATAGTGGTTACATTTGTTTTAGTTGCAAAAGGTTGCACAGCACCAGAGACAGTGCTCAACAATATGAAGCCTTCATGAAGACATTCCCTTCATGAAGGTTCTTCATGATAATGAAGTGTATTTCTTCATTCTAAAGTCCTGAGCTTGCAAGGGTAAATATGAGTCCATAATCCTTGACTAGATACTATCTCTGTGGCCCCACAAGTATTTAGGTTAGATTTCATGGACACATGGGACCTCGTGATTTTCGTCATGATTTCATCATGATTTTCAAATCATGCTGACATAGTACCATTTTAGGAACCTATTGGGTTATAGAGTCCTAGATCTCTTTATTATTTGAGTGAGGCAGGGTGAGGGAGGACCTCCTTCATGTAGACTAATATAATCACTTGTTGACAAAGTACCAGTGAGACTCAAACTAATAATCAAAACACGCCTTGCTATTCGTTCCCGTCGATGGATATGTAAAACAGGAGGAAGAGCAAAAAGCATCAGACAAAAAGGATACCACCATATCCAGATCTACTAGTGAGCATCAAAGAAAAAGAACTAGCAGAACAATGATGGTGATAGGGACAATTTTGGTCTTTTTGCTGCTTGCTCTGTTGACTCTCTTCTTCCTGAAACAACTTCGGACCCGAAGACATTTGCCACCTGGTCCTTTGGCTCTACCATTCCTTGGGACCTTATTGGCAGGTGGGCTTTGGCTACATGAAGATTACATGCGTAAGGTATGTAATTCTAACCAGTAGTAATCATGATAATTCTCAAGTGTTTTTTTATATATATACCAAAATTATGGTATAATTCATCATGCCACAGTATTTAGGTAAGACTAGTTGCTTCACAAGGAACAAATGTAAAATAATGCGCCTGAATTTTTAGGAGGCAGATTCTCTTTCAGCCTTATCAATAAATGTTTGATCATGGAACCAATTCTTGAGAGAGAGAGTGGTGGTGTAGAAATTAATAAGTGATTAAAATAGGCAAAACAAAAAGAAAAGAAAAGGATTTATTTCATTCTCAGGAAAATAATTCTTAAAATCAGAAAGACAGACTTGGCAAGAATCTTGGAGAGGGAAAAAAGAATGCTAAAGAGGGAGAATTGCATATAGTGAAAAGTCTTAGAATTCAGGATTTAGGAATACCTGTGGAAGGCATACAGTATTAAATGGGAATAATCTGTCTATTTGGTTGTAACATTTCTCATCTTTGATTCACTTGACAGCCTGTAAAACGATATGGAAATATTTACTCCTTGTGGTATGGGCAAAAACTGATGATAGTGCTGTCTGGGTTCAAAGCTGTGAAAGAAGGAATGACCAACTTCCCAGAAGAATTCTTATACCGACCAGACAGTGCGTTCTTGAATGATTTAGGGAAAGGAAGGGGTAAGTGTAAATTGTAAGAAATTTGTTAGATCAGGCGAATGAGGAAGCACCAGACCAGGCGAGGGAAAACAGCTCTTTTATTTAGTGTGAGAATCCAACAACTGGCACCAGTGGAAAGTGCCCCTTATATACCCACCTGGCTGAGGCACCAGCCAATGGGCAACGTGTATTTTTCCCGCCAAAATTCTCACCAATAGTTTCATACACAACAAAATTCTTCCTTAATAACCATCAAACTCTTCCAGTTGGTGGTAATATTGTGTACAGCACAGGAAAAAAAGAGTAAGATGTAGTAAACAAAGTGATTTATAGGTAGGAGATCTGCAAAATAAATGTTGCTTAATTCACTTTACACCAAAATATTATACACGTATATATACATTATATATATATGAACTAGGACTGTCAACTTGGACCTAAAGAATATTTTATTCATCTGTGCAGGACTTTTTTTTAAATTTATGGGTTTTTAATGGGTTTTTATTATTTATCCTAAATTTTTAATCTCGGCCAATTGAATAAGTTTTTAATTGTATTTTAATTGTATTTATATTGTAATATTGTGTATTTTTATCTGTTGAAGCCCTATCCTTAAAATGGTACAAATAAATAATAAATAAATAATAAATAAATATATAACTTTCCATCTGGACTATTACATTCATATATTGATTTAGACGTTGCCTTTTTCATTAAACTTCTACCTCTTTTTTTTTTTTTTGAGGATTTCTTCAACTTCATCAACTCATTCTCTCCATTTCACCAGCATATCTAACTGCCCCTGTTTCACATTGACTGGCTACTCAAACATGTATATTCAATATATATTCATTAATCACCTATCCCTTAAATAATTTGAGAAGTGCTCTGATGCCGAATGGAAAATATTTTCCATATACAAGAATTTGGTGTGGTTGGGATCTTTTCCAAGGTGCCAAAAGATCTAAGATTTAAATAACATCTGCAATTTTAATCATGTTATCCAAAACCAAAGTTAAATGTTATTCACATCATCTTTGTTATATATCTATTAAATGCAAAGTAAAATCATAATATTCAATTGGATTTATTAAAATACATAATCCCCAATATTTAAAAAAAAAACATGTATGTCTTATTCCACCACAGATATCTAGCACTGGCAATCAAAATTAGTATTTCTCTACAAAATTTGAATTTCCAGTTTTCTATACTTTCACAAGAAAAAAAAAGTCTTTTTATGGGATTGTGGCTATTGATGATTATTATAATCTGCTATCGTATTGGAACATAGCAACCTTCACTTGATTTTAGCATAATATTTTATTGAAATTGGTGAGGTGAGGTGTATGTAAGATAGAATGCAAAGGGTGGGGAAAAACAGGAAAAGTAGTTTGGGGGTTATGAAGTATGGGCCAGGTTTCTATGGCAATCAAATGATGATTAGAGCAGGCCAGGATAATTTACCAGCAGTTGATGCAGTTCCCCATTACCTGATAAGTATTTCTTCGGTCATAGAAGTGTTGGATTGCTATGTAGCCTTGCTCTCAAGCTGTTGGCAGAAATAATTGCTGGCAGATATTAGGTCCATCTGGAAAAAAATGTCATCCAGACATGATATAATAAAACTTGGAACTCCGTCGCCTTCGACAAGACCTAAGTTTAACTCATAGAATCATCTATTGTAATGTTCTTCCTGTCAAAGACTACTTCAGTTTTAACTGCAATAATACAAGAGCAACCAACAGATTTAAACTTAATGTTAACCGCTTTAATCTAGATTGCAGAAAATATGACTTCTGCAACAGAATCATCAGTGCTTGGAATACTTTACCTGACTCTGTGGTCTCTTCCCATAATCCTAAAAGCTTTAACCAAAAACTTTCTACTATTGACCTCACCCCATTCCTAAGAGGACCATAAGGGGTGTGCATAAGCGCACAAATGTGCCTACTGTTCCTGTCCTATTGTTTTTCTTTTCTTCTTCCTATATATATATATATATATATATATAGATGTTTTCTGAGGTTTTCACGGGTGTTTGTATGTAGGTCTTTGGTTGTTCGGGTTTTCTCCCGTGTAAAATTGGAAGTGTCTTGGCGACGTTTCGTGATCTCATTCGTCATCTTCAGGCTTGTTGCTTCTGGGAGCAATCTGCAATCACACATTGCTCCCAGAAGCACGAAGCTGAAGCCTGAAGATGACGAATGAGACTTTGTCGAAACGTCGCCAAGACACTTCTAATTTTACACGGGAGAAAACCCGAACAACCAAAGACCTACATATATATAGATGCTTATACCTCCCAATATTTACTCATATATACGTTTATATACTATATAATCTTTTTATATTATGTTGTGACAAAATAAATAAATAAAATAAAAATAAAATAAAAAATAATACCACTATATAAAGCCTTAGTAAGACCACACCTAGAATACTACATCCAGTTTTGGTCACCACACTATAAAAAAAGATATTGAGACTCTAGAAGAAGTGCAGAGAAGAGCAACCAGGATGATCTTCTCATAATCCTAAAAGCTTTAACCAAAAATTTTCTACTATTGACCTCACCCCATTCCTAAGAGGACCATAAGGGGCGTGCATAAGCGCACAAACGTGCCTACCGTTCCTGTCCTATTGTTTTTCTTTTCTTCTTCCTATATATATATATATATGCTTATACCTCCTTATATTTACTCATATGTGTTTATATACTATATAATCTTTTTATATGATGTTGTGACAAAATAAATAAATAAAATAAAAATAAAATAAAAAATAATACCACTATATAAAGCCTTAGTAAGACCACACCTAGAATACTACATCCAGTTTTGGTCACCACACTATAAAAAAAGATATTGAGACTCTAGAAGAAGTGCAGAGAAGAGCAACCAGGATGATCTTCTCATAATCCTAAAAGCTTTAACCAAAAACTTTCTACTATTGACCTCACCCCATTCCTAAGAGGACCATAAGGGGCGTGCATAAGCGCACAAACGTGCCTACCGTTCCTGTCCTATTGTTTTTTCTTTTCTTCTTCCTATATATATATATATGCTTATACCTCCTTATATTTACTCATATATGTGTTTATATACTATATAATCTTTTTTGTATGATACCTACATATATTGTTGTGACAAAATAAATAAATAAAATAAATAAATTAGGGGACTGGAGACTATAACATATGAAGAATGGTTGCAGGAACTGGGCACGGCTAGTCTAGTGAAGAGAAGGACCAGGGGAAACATGATAACAGTGTTCCAATATCTGAGGGGCTTGCCACAGATAGGAGGGTGTCAAGGTATTTTCCAAAGCACCTGAAAGCCAGTCAAGGAATAATCGATGGAAACTGATCAAGGAGAAATTTTCCGACAGTGAGAACAATGAACAGCTCGCCCTCAGAAGTTGTGGGAGCTTCATCACCGGAAGCTTTCATGAAGACCAGACTGCCATTTGTTAGAAATGGTGTAGGATCTCTTGCTTGAGTGGGGTGTTGGACTAGAAGACCAACAAGGTCCCTTCCAACTCTGTTAAACTGAAAAAAATATCATTTTTTATTTTATTTATTTATTTTTCAAATTTATATACCGCCCTATCTCCCTAAGGACTCAGGGCGGTTCACAGGCAGTTAAAATACATATAAATACAAATTAAAAAACAACAATTAAAAAACTTATTCTATTGCCTAATTTAAAAACAATATAAATAATAAAAAAACCCTTAAAACCAATAACTTTAAAATCTAATCCAGTCCCGCGCAGATGAATAAGTGCGTTTTAAGCTCGCGACGAAAGGTTCGGAGGTCCGGAAGTTGACGAAGTCCTGGGGAGTTCGTTCCAGAGGTGGAGCCCCACAGAAGGCCCTTCCTGGGTGTCGCCAGACGGCACTGCCTAGCTGACGGCACCCTGAGAGTCCCTCTCTGTGGGAGCGCATGGTGTGGTATTTGGAAGCAGTAGGCGGTCCCGTAAATAGCCGGCCCTATGCCATGGGCGCTTTAAAGATTGTCACCAACACCTTGAAGCGCACCGGAAGGCCACAGGTAGCCAGTGCAGTCTCGCAGGATAGGTGTACGGAGCCCGAGGGCTCCCTCTATCACCAGCGCAAGCGTTCTGGACCAACTGAAGCCTCCGGATGCCCTCAAGGAGCCCCATGTGAGAGCATTGCAGTAATCCAGGCGAGGCGTCACGGGCGTGGTGACCGTGCATAAGGCATCCCGGTCTAGAAAGGCGCAACTGGCGCACCAGGCGAACCTGGTGAAAGCTCTCCTGGAGCGGCCGTCAAATGGTCTTCAAAAGACAGCGTTCATCCAGGAGCGCCCAGATTGCGCACCCTCTCCATCGGGGCCAATGACTCGCCCCCAACAGTCAGCCGAGGACTCAGCTGACTGTGCGGGATGCCGGCATCCACAGCCACTCAGTCTTGGAGGATTGAGCTTGAGCCTGTTTCTCCCCATCCAGACCCGTCGGCCTCCAAACACCGGGACAGCACTTGATAGCTTCATTGGGGTGGCCCGGTGTGGGGTACAGCTGGGTGTCATCAGCGTACAGCTGGTACCTCACACGAAGCCACTGATGATCTCACCCAGCTTCATATAGATGTTGAACAGAAGGCGAGAGAATCGACCCTCGGCACCCCACAAGTGAGGCGCCTCGGGGCGACCTCTGCCCCCTGTCAACACCGTCTGCGACGGTCGGAGAGATGGGAGAACCACCGATGCGGTGCCTCCCTCCCAATCCCCAACCGGCGCAGCAGATACCATGGTCGATGGTATCGAAAGCCGCTGAGAGGTCTAATAGGACCAGGGCAGAGGAACAACCCCTATCCTGGCCCTCAGAGATCATCCACCTGCGACCAAAGCCGTCTCCGTGCTGTAACGGGCGGAAACCGGACTGGAGCAGGTCTAGATAGACAGTTTCATCCAGGTGCAGAGAAACTGATATGCCACCATACTCTCTACAACCTTCGCCAAGCGGGGTTGGAGACCGGACGATAATTACCTAAAACAGCGGGTCAGGAGGCTTCTTGAGGAGGGCCTCACCACCGCCTCTTTCAAGGCGGCCGGAAAGACTCCCTCCAACAAGGAGGCACTCAGAATCGCCTGAGCCAGCCTCGTGTCACCTCCTGAGTGGCCAGCACCAGCCAGGAGGGCACGGGTCCAGTAAACACGTGGTGGCATTCAGCCTACCCAACAACCTGTCCATGTCCTCGGGAGCCACAGGGTCAAACTCATCCCAACAAATGTCACCAAGACCACCCTCAGGCGCCTCATCTGAATCGCGCAATTTTGGTCTGACCGTCCCGAGCTGAGCGATTTTATCGTATAGATAACCGTTAAACTCCTCAGCACGTCCTGCAACGGGTCATCCCGCTCCCCTGGTGAAGGAGGGCGGGTCACCCAAAGGGCGGCTGGGCGGTTATCTGCCGGCGCAATGAGGAGGCGTAGCAACGCCCTTCCCTCAGTGCCACTAGGTAGGTCCTAGTATAGGACCTAACTAGTGTCCGATCAGCTTCTAAACGGCTAGACCTCCAGGAGCTCTCTAGGCGTCTTCTCTGGCGTTCATCCCCTCAGCTCCTCGGAGAACCAAGGGCCGGTTGGGATCTGCGCCGGGTCAGAGGCCGCAGAGGCACGACACGGTCTAAAGCCCCAGCCGCAGCCCGTTGCCAGGCTGCGGCTGGTTCCTCTGCCGTGCCGTGAGCCAGACCCTCAGGAAGTGGCCCAAGCTCCGTCCGAACCTCTCCGGGTCCATCAGGCGCCTGGGACGGAACCAACGTTGTGGTTCCGTCTCCCTGCGGTGTGAGTGGCGGTCAGAAAGTCCAGGCGAAGGAGAGAGTGATCTGACCATGACAAAGGTTCTATGACTACATCTCTCAAATCCAGATCCTTCAACCACTGACCAGAGATAAAAATAAGATCCAGAGTGCCACCCCGATGTGAGTGGGGCCATCCACTACTTGAGTCAGGTCCAAGGCCGTCATGGAAGCCATGAACTCCCGAGCCACTGTCGATGACAGCCGGCCGATGGCAAGTTAAAGTCCCCATGACTAAAAGTCTGGGGTCTCCACTGCCACCCGGCAAGCACCTCCAGGAGCTCGGGCAGGGCAGCTGTCACGCAGCAAGGAGCCAGTACGTGACCAGCAAGCCCATCTGACACCTGACCCCATCTCACAAGAGGATTCACCCGGCGATCTGAGGTACAGTGGTCTCCTCGGCTCTAGACTCTCTTTTAGCAACCGCCACCCCCACCCTACCCTGGGCCTCGGCTGATGGAATGCACGGAAACCCGGTGGGCACATTTCGACCAGGGCACGCCTTCAGTGCCCAACCAGGTCTCCGTGCGCCTATAAGATCAAAGCGCCACCCTGGATAAGATCGTGTATTAGGGGGCCTTATTGGCCACGGACCGTGCGTTGCATAAGATACATAGGTTTCTTCCAAAGAAGGTCCCTCTTTATTGAATCAAATGTTGCACTGAGGTAGATAAAAGTTATAAACATCTGTCTACTACTCTTAACTGTATGCTTTTCCATTAGATGACATAAAATGAAACACCATTACCAATGGTGAGGTGACCAAACCTAAACCCAGGTTGCTCTTTGGGCAATTCTTGTATCAAAGACATTTGGCCTACAATTTTGCTATGATAACAGTGAGTTCTATAATTTGAAGGATCTTCCTTATCTCACTTTTGCTCAATGGGGACCACAATAGAGAGCTCCCCACCAGGCGGAATTTGCCAGGAATTATTTATATGGGTAAATAACCTTGCTGATAATGGAGTCCACCAATGAAAGTGACATTTCAATAATTTAGGGGAGGGGTCCACAACCTTTCAGTCCTCAGGGACCATTAACTTCATAATTTTAAATCCTGCGGACCACTAATATGATCTGCCTAATGTCCGGCTGAGTGGGTGTGGCTAGGTGGTCATGTGATTTGGTGGGTGTGGCCAACTCTATGTCACTCACGTTGAGGAATGCCTCTACTCGCCCCTCCCCTCCCAGCCTCTTCTCGCTGCGTGGGCTCTTAGGGCCCCAACAGGAAGCAGTTGTTGGAGCTAAGCAGCCACCACGAGAAAGAGTTGCCAAAGCAGCTGGCTTAGTTCAAATTGGACCTGGCCAAGAAGGGGGCTCAGCGGAAGCACCTCACTGAGGACTAGCAGCATATGCTTTCCAAGCAGAGGGAAGACCTGCAGGAATAGAAGGCCAGGTGCAGGCGCTGGAGGCTCAGTGGGCTGAGATGGTCAGCCAGTTCCAGGCCATGATGCAGTCCCACTGGAACAAGGCCCTCCGGCTCTTCGCCACCAGTGACACTTCCCTCCAGCCTTCACCCAAAGCCCCTCTCCAGGAGGCTGAAGCAGACCCCAAGTCAGAATTTCTGCCCCCCTCCGACCCACACCAGAAGACCCCGAAGGGGGAGACTCTCTTCAGCAACACAAACATTCATTGCACGTATCCATCTCAGGGGCTGTAGTTTGAGGACCCCTGGTTTAGTGCAATAGAAAAAAATGCAAATAATTTATCTGTGGACCACCAAAATTTTCTCGAGGACCACCAGTGGTCCACGCACCACCAGTTGGTAACCACTGATTTAGGGGATAGAAAATGTTCCCTAGGTGACTTGCTGGACATCAGAATCTGAATGAACCTTCTAAGTTCCCATCCAACTACTGAAGTGGTAATGGGTCAATAGGCAGTTGGAGTGGTGACATCGTTTTTAAATCGGTATTTCTAAACACTTATAGCTCTCTACCTATAATTTGGTGCTTGGATTAAGGACACCTTTCTATTAATAACAATTGTTGGACAATCTATTACGACAGCTCTCCTTATTAGCATGACGATTACACTTATTTTAGTTGCAAAAGGCTGCACAGCAACCAGAGATGGTTCTCAACAGTACGAAGACCTTCATGAAGACGTTCCCTTATTTGTAAGCAAAGTTGAGTGAGGTGCTTTTTTTAATGATAATGTCCCAATGCTGGGCTTACGTGAGTATGCATGAGACATAATCTTGGACTAGCTAATATCTCTCTGGCCCAACAAGATTCTCCTTTATATTCAGATAGATTTCATGGACACGTGGTACGATATGAGTTTAAAATAATTTTGGCATGCTGTCAATAGCAACCGCCACCCCCCCACCCCTACCCTGGGCCCTCGGCTGATGGAATGCACGGAAACCCGGTGGGCACATTTCGACCAGGGGCACGCCCCCTTCAGTGCCCAACCAGGTCTCCGTAACGCCTATAAGATCCGCGCGCCCCTGGATAAGATCGTGTATTAGGGGCCTTTGGCCACGGACCGTGCGTTGATAACATAATAAGGCCCAGGCTCTGAGGGTCTTGACCATCCGGGAACGGAAAAGTCAGAGGGATCGGGCACGCGATCGCTTGCAGACATCGAACGTGACCCCTAGACCGATCGATCCCCCTTCCGCCATATCTGCCTCCCACTTACCGTGCAAATGGAACCACCCTCACAAAAGGAACACATTCCCCATAACCTCCGAACCCACTAAATAATCGCCAGCGCGGGGACTGGTTTCCCTCGACGGGCTACCCCAACACCCGCCCTAACCTCCCACCCCTTAAAATGCCTATCTAAAAACCCCAAAGGCTCTTCCTCTTAGCACCTCTGTGGGTCCCAAGACCCGTCATTGAGGCCGGCCCTTGGTAGTGAGACGGCCATTCCTGCGAGGGCACCTCACAGGCGCAGAGTTCATGTGCAGCGACGTAGAAAAGTACGAATCGGTGAGGGTGCTAAGATGGTAACATCAGATGGTAACGTTAAAGATGGATCCTCCAACGGATGTCCAGATGTCAAAGAGGACAAATAAAGCTGGAACCAGATGAAGATGATAAGCCCAGGTAAACAGGCTGGCAGCCTCCATGGTAAACCTATGGAAAATGTTTCTACAGAAGGTCTTAATAAGGTAGAAATGGCCGTCAGTCTGTTCATAGTCCATAGTCCAATCCAGTCCAGTCCAGTCCAGTCCAGGAACCCGTGGGTATAAATACCTGACGACCCAGCCCATGGTCAAAAGTCCGGGGAGGAAGGCAGGGCATACAGCAAAAGGCAGATGAACAAAGCACGATGTAATGTGCCAAAAGTGCCAGAAGAGGGAGCCAAACCATAGCCTTGCCTCCGGCCTCATCTCCGACCACGGCCCCACCACGCCTCCCGCCGATGGAACCGATGGGGCAGAACACTGGGCGCCGCTGGATGGGCGCCCGCGCCCACAAGGCCTCACCAGGCGCAACAAAGCGCCGATGGAACTGGCGGGCCCATAACCAGGCAAACGGACCGGAATCCATGCCCCAGCTGGAATCGGGCCGAATTCTCATCGCCGCTGGAATCGGCTGGAGCCGGGCCGAAATCGAGGCCTGCAATCAGCACAGGCAGCAGGCCTCCCTCGCGTCCCCAAAAATGGCCACCACCAACCGGTCCGCCGCTCTTCCCTCGGCCCGTTCTTGGCTGCCGCACATCCGAGAGGGCCAAAAGACCTCTCCTGCGGCTGCCAAGTAGATGATGCAGCACACCGAGGGACAGGAGCAGCCTGGTAAGTCATCCGGAGTCCCCCATTTCAGGAAAAGCACCCCACGCCGATCCGAACTCCTCTAGTAAACCGCCATCCTCGCGCATGCGCAGAGCCTTTCATCATGAAAGATGAATAAACCATTTGAGCACATTTTACAGGGGATTGTAAGGGTTAGGTTGCTCAGGAATTATAATCCCTATGGCAAGCATGAGCTGCTCCTTGGTTATCTCACCACAATTCATAGTGGTACTTAATTGTAGAGTTAATCTTCTTCTCACAAGAAATGGTGCATGGTCTGAAAATGGAGGACATCATCATCAGGGTTTTGTTCTGTTTTGTTTTTTGGTGGTGGTAACGGACCACTGACACTCAGCCCCATAAAAGCAATTTAAAATATTTTAGTCAATCTTTGGCACATACATGCAATAGGAACTGGATTAGATTTGGTGAATAAAAAAGTGATCTGCCCGTTTTGCTGGTTGGTTTCAGTGTTGTGGGAAGAAGGTGCAGATTGCAGATGGACCTTCTGCAATCCCTGAGCAGATCCTGTTTCTGGTGCCTGTAACAAAAGTTCTTGTACATGAACAATTACACCATCTTAGAAGGTTTTGGTGTCCATCATATATGACAGAGGTTGGCAACCACAGCACCTGGGGTCACCACAGCTCACATGTCTCCCAATGTCCATGTAGATCCCAAAATAAATAAATATTTTGTAAAGAAAAAATAACATGTCCAGAATTATACAAAAATGGCAACATGTCACAGGGCTTTAGTATTCCTACCTGAAATTCAGAGAGATGTTTGGCAAGAACTAGACCTGTTGTTTTTTTAACACAAAGGTAATCAGGAATCATTTATCATTGTCTGCTGATACCCTCAGGAATTCTTTTCTCCAATGGCCACACCTGGAAACAGCAACGACACATTGGCGTCACTTCTCTGCGGAAGCTGGGCCTGGGGAAGAAAAGCATTGAGCATCAGATAGAAGATGTGGCTCAGACGTTGGTGGAGATCTTTAGACAAACAAAAGGTATGTCATTTGGGTAACGATTCAAATCCCCAAGTATTTTAAATAAAAATTGTTAGAAATTCTATTTATATAAAGTACCACATAGAGCAAACAAAGAGTACAGTCACCATGTGCTTTACTGCTCAACTATATTACTGTAATAGGAAACAATACAAAATACATTCTAACATGTATTCCAACAAAAATATATGTATTAATTTGGGGTTTTGTCTGTTTTAAATGGACAATTCTCATTTCTCTTCCTTCACCTGCTGTCAATCTCCCAAATTGATTAGGCAGGAGAAATGACAAGATGAACTACTTCTACTTTATTGTAAGGCTACATTAAAGGAGTCTTGCAAGTTTGAAAGTACAGATATGCTGCAGTTTCTTTTTACTGCCTGATAGGTTAGATGGGATCCTTTTGAAGTTTCATTTTCTGCTCATTACTGATTACTCAGTTTGGGCTCCTCCCCATTGTATACAATCATTTCCTATGCAGCATCTCTTCGCCCACCTGTTTTCCAAGGTCGTTCTCAGATACCATTACATCACTTTAGAAGTCCTGATCTTTAGTATCTAGGTGTAGATTTAGCTGTCCTAAAATCTTACATATGAGCAAAGCAGTGTGCTGCAGCTACCAAAAAGGCCAATATACTCCTAGGCTACATCGACAGAGGGATAGCGTCAAGACAACAAGAAGTAGAAATTGTTATGTCCACGCAGGTGTGAGCAGAGGGTTTCCTCTCTTCTTCCAGTAGTTGAGGGGCTGTCACAAAGAGGAGACATTTGACTTATTTTTTAGGGCACCAGAGGGCAGGACAAAAAAAATAATGTGTAGAAGCTTGTCGAAGAGAGAACCAACCTAGGAGTAAGGAGTACCGCAATTTTCTGATAGTGAGAACAATTAATAAACAGAAGAGCTTGCCTCTACAGTTGTGGGTGCTCTATCCCTGGAAGTTTTCGAAATAGACTGAATAACCATTTGGCTGGGATGGTATAAAAGTCCTGTCTTGAGAAGGGGATTGGACTAGAAGACCTCTAAAGTCCCTTCCAGCTGTATGATTCTGATTCTAGTACAAGCAGGAGAAGCTGGGTTCATTATCTGCGCCAACTCAGTAAGCTCAAACTGCCCAAGGAGCTGCTGATTCAGTTCTACAGAGGAATTATTGAGTCTATCATTTGCACCTCTATAACTGTCTGGTTCGGTTCTGCAACCCAACAAGAAAAACACAGACTTCAGAGGATAATTAGAACTGCAGAAAAAATAATTGCTACCAACCTGCCTTCCATTGGGGACCTGTATACTGCACGAATCAAGAAGAGGGCCGTGAAAATATTTACAGACCCCTCGCATCCTGGACATAAACTGTTTCAACTCCTACCCTCAAAACGACGCTATAGAGCACTGCACACCAGAACAACTAGACACAAGAACAGGTTTTTCCCGAACGCCATCACTCTGCTAAACAAATAATTCCCTCAACACTGTCAGACTATTTACTGAATCTGCACTACTATTAATCGTCTCATAGTTCCCATCACCAATCTCTTTCCACTTATGACTGTATGACTATAACTTGTTGCTGGCAATCCTTATGATTTATATTGATATATTGACCATCAATTGTGTTGTAAATGTTGTACCTTGATGAACGTATCTTTTCTTTTATGTACACTGAGAGCATATGCACCAAGACAAATTCCTTGTGTGTCCAATCACACTTGGTCAATAAATTCTATTCTATAAAATACCTTCTTTTGCAGGGCAGCCATTTGACCCTTCATTTTCAGTACTAAATGCGGTATCTAACATCATATGTGCTTTGAGTTTCGGACATCAGTTTTCTGCAGAAGAGGAAGAGTTCCAGAAGCTGGTTCAAGCTTTTAAAATTATTTTTAAGTTCTTTGGTGACTCTTTTCTAGCGGTGAGTCATTTTTTTCTACTACGGAAGCACAGCACAGCCTCAAACAAACTATATTTATTTATTTATTTATTTTGTCACAAAGTATATATATAAGCATAAGCATGAAATAACTATACAATATATAAGCATATATATATATATATGCACACTGCTGGCTCATATCTAAATGGTTGTCCACTAGAACTCCAAGATCCGTCTCACAGTTACTACTATTTAGCAAGGTATCAAATATACGGTACCTGTGCATTTTGTTTTTCTTGCCTAAATGTAGGATGTTACTTTTTTTAAGCATTGAATTTTGTTTTGTTAGATAGCGCCCAATGTTCAAGTCTGTCAAGATCCTTCTGTATCTTTTTTTTTTTATTGAAAGAGTTTTAAAAAACAAAAACATTTTTCCCCCTTTTTTCCCCCTCCCTCCCAAAAAAAAAACAAAAAAAAACACCCCTCCCCCCTCCCCCCCCCCCGGCTTCCCGGGTCAATCACAAGGTATTGTTATACATAAACCAAGCATAGAATAAAATTTTCCCTTCCAATCCAAATAACCACATCCAAAGCTTTTCATCTCCCAACCCCCTCCCCATTACATAAAATAACTTTCTAATTATTCAAAGGCAATCTGATATTTCTTAATCTGATATCTGTTTTGTAGATAATCAATCCATTTTTTCCATTCAATTAAATATTTTTTCCTGCGTATTGTCTTTTAAAAGCTGAGATTTTAGCCATCTCAGCCAAATTAATAACTTTCAATATCCATTCTTCTATTGTAGGTATCTCTTCTTTCTTCCAGTATTGTCCAATCAACAGTCTTGCTGCTGTTATTAAATTCAGAATCAATTTAGTCTCAATCCCTGTACAATCCGTTATAATTCCCAAAAGGAAAAATTGTGGCAGGAACTTTATCTTCTTCTTCAGTACATTTTGAATAATCCACCAAATTCTTATCCAAAAGACCTTAATTTTCTTGCAAGTCCACCAAATATGAAAATATGTAGCATCATCACAATCACACCTCCAACATTTCGCTTGGATATTAGGATACATACATGATAATTTTTTGGGATCTAAGTGCCATCTATAAAACATCTTATAAAATTTTCCTTAAATTCTGTGCTTGTGTAAACTTAACATTTCTAACCCAAATTTTCTCCCATGTTTCCAACATTATTGGTTCCTGAATATTCTGTGCCCATTTTATCATACAATCCTTTACCAAATCCTTTTCCGAATCTATTTCAAGCAACACATTATACAATCTCTTTATATGCTCCTGGGTCTGATTTCTAATTTGCTTTATTAAATTTTCCTCCCTTTGC
The DNA here is from genome assembly GCF_028640845.1 of Ahaetulla prasina. NCBI lineage: Eukaryota > Metazoa > Chordata > Lepidosauria > Squamata > Colubridae > Ahaetulla > Ahaetulla prasina. The sequence goes on from NC_080544.1 coordinate 108,124,394, forward strand.
ATTATACCAATTTTTTGATCTTCTTTCCATCTAGCACTTATTTGCCCATATTGAAACCAAGTATAATTCCTCCCTTCTTCATTTAATACCTGTAATGATTTTAATTGCAATCTACCTCCTTCAACATACAAAAGTTCTTTATAAGTAATCATTTCCTGTTTCTGTTCTATATTTATATTCTCTATTGCATGTCTAGGGCTCGCCCATATAGGAATCTTGTATCTTAATTTATAGGAATATTTTTTCCAGACCATAAAGAGCACTTCTCAACACATGATTCTTAAAAGCCCTATCCACTTTTTCATAAAATAAATCATGCCATCCAAATAACAAGTCATAACCTTCTATATTCAAAATTCTTTCCTCTGTTAAGTTAAACCAGTCACTTATTACTGAAAGGGCTACTGCTTCATAATATAGTTTAAAGTTAGGCATTCTTAAACCACCTCTTTCCCGTGAGTCCTGTATTATTTTCATTTTAACCCTCGCCTTTTTACCCTGCCATATAAATTTATTAATCCCAATCTGCCAATCTTCCAAATTTTATCCTTTTTAATTATTGGTATCATCTGGAACAGAAACAAAATCTAGGTAACACATTCATTTTAATAGCCAATCCTTCCCAATAGGGATAACTGCAATTTCTTCCAGCCACTCATATCATTCTGAACTTTTGCCATAGCAAGTCATAATTATTCTTATAAAGTTTCTTGTTCGATGAGCTAATATAGACCCTAAATATTTAACCTTTTTACTACCTCAAATCCTGTCATTTCCTCTAGTTTTGTTTCTGTTGTATAGACATATTTTTAATTATCACTTTTGTTTTATTCTGATTTATTTTAAATCCTGATACCTTTCCATATTTATCAATTACTTCCAACAAAATCTACTTGAATTTATAGGATTATTAACGTAACCACTACATCATCTGCAAAAGCTCTAACTTTATACTCATATTGTCTAATCTTAATTCCCTCTATTTTCATTAATTCTCGTATTTTATCTAATAATGGTTCCAGAGTCAAAACAAACAATAATGGTGATAAGGACATCCCTGTCTTGTTCCTTCGTAATCTTAATAACTTCTGTCAAACTACCATTTACTATAATCTGTGCTGTTTGCTCTCCATAAATCGCTTTAATTATTCTAATAAAACAGTCTCCAAATTGCATTTTCTCTATTAATTTAAATAAAAAATCCCAATGCAATCGATCAAAGGCTTTCTCTGCATCCAAAAAAATAAGTGCCGCTGAAGTATTCTTCTTTTCCAAATATTCCAATATATTAATAATCTGTCTAACATTATTCCTCATCTGCCTCCCTTTTATAAAACCAGATTGATCAGTATGAATTCTTTGTTGTAAAACTAACATTAATCTATTTGCTATTATTTTTACAAAAATCTTATAATCATTATTTAAAAGTGAAATCGGCCTGTAGTTACCAGGTTTAGAGCAGTCTTGCTCCTCTTTTGGTATCAGTGAAATAAAAGATGTTTTCCATGACGGGGGTATTCCCACTCCTAATTGTATCTGATTAAATAATTCTTTAAGTGGGCCTAATATTTCATCCTGTGTTTTTTTTATAATAAGTTGCTGTAAGACCATCTGTACCAGGGGTTTTCCCCATTTTTAATTGTTTAATTGCCTCCACTATTTCTCCAGTAGCTATCGGCCGATTCAGCTCCTCCCTCTGTTCTAATGTTAGAATATTAACCTTATAATCTTTCAAATAATCATAAATGTCCCTATTCAATATTTTGTCTTTTGCATATAGTGCAGTATAAAATTCTGAGAATGCCTTTTTAATTTTATCCTGTTGGTATATCTCTTTACCTTTATATTCTATTTTTTGTATGACACGTGCTTTCTGTTTCTTCCTTAAATTATATGCCAACCATCTCCCAGGTTTATTTGCATTACAAAAGGTATTATGTTTAGCATATTGTATATTCGTTGCCACCTGGTCTGCCATTAACATATTAAATTGACTCTGTAATATTTTATAGCCTCTTTAAGTTTATGATCTTGTGGGTTTTGAATTAATAACTTTTCCTCCCTTTGAATTTCTTTTTCCAAATACCTACGCTGTCTTTGTTTATTGTTCCTTTGCCTGTTGTCCAAGTAAATCAATATCCCTCTAATAAACGCTTTGCTCGCCTCCCACACAGTTCCTATAGGTGTCCCTTTGTACATATTAAAATCAAAAAATTCTTTTAACTGTTTCTTACAATAAGTTACATTATCCTCATATCTAAACAGATTTTCATTCAACCTCCATGTTCTACCACCTTTTTTCCCTTGTAATAATTCCATCCATACTGGGCTATGGTCAGTTAAACACCTCGGAAATATCTTCGTTTCTTCACCCTAGAAAGCAAGTCATTAGAAATTAAAATAAAATCAATGTGAAAAGATTGATGCCTATCAGAAAAAAAGTAAAATCTCTCTCACCTGGATTCCGTAACCTCCATATATCTCTAACCCCAAAGTCTTCCATCATTTCAAAAAACGATTTTGGTAATTTTGCATGTATAGGTATCTTCTTGGAGGAGGTTCTCTTATCCCTTCTTGTATCAATTACTCCATTCCAGTCTCCTAATAAAATAAACGAACTATAATCCCAGAGGATCAACCTCTCATGTAACATTTTGTAAAACTTTTCTTGTTGCTGATTAGGTGCATAAATACCTATCAGCAAAGTCTTTTTTGCATCTATCACCAGTTCAATAGCAATAAATCTTCCTTGAATATCTGCCTCAATTAACTTAGCTGGTATATCCTTCCTGATATATACAACAATTCCATGCTTCTTTTCCAAAGCTGATGCAACAAAATGGTTACCCAATTTTGAATTAATTAAATATTTTTGGTCTGATAATTTTATATGTGTCTCTTGCAAACAAATCACATCATTTTAAATTGTTTCAAGTAGTGAAATATTTTCCTTCTTTTCTGAGCTGAATTCAAGCCATTAACATTCCATGACAAGATTCTATTTGCCATTACTGGCCTCCTGAAGCTTTGAAGCAGACAACGGAAGCTCCTCCTCCGGTATCTTCCATCTAGCTCCTCCCACAGCTTCCATAATGGGATCCTGACTTTTACTTTGAGACTGTTGCTCTTCTTTACGCTTAAGGGCTCCTCTTGTCACCCTTTGCTCTTGTGGTTCCTCTAATACTGGCAGCAATAAAGGCTCTTGGATCACCACGCCTTCTTGAGTCTCTTGAAGTTTTCTATCACTGCTATTTCGACTTTCAAAACTGTAGAAAGAAAATCCTTTGCCTTTAAAACAGTGTCAATTCTATATCTCCTTCCTTGATAGAATACTGTCAGTCCAACTGGCACCTCCCATCTGAATTGAATCTGATGTTTTTTAAGTTCTTGTGTAAAAAAAGCAAATTCCTTCCTGTCTCTTAACATCTTTGAAGGAATCTCTTTCAACACCTTCAACTCCTGTTCTCCAATTTTTAAAGTTGTCTGATATGAAACTTGCAGAATTTGATTTCTCATAGTCCTTTTCACAAAATAAACCACAATGTCCCGAGGAAGCTTTCTCTGTCTTGCAATCCAGGAATTAACTCTATATATTTTATCAATTTGGTAAGCTACCTCTTGGGGGTCCACTTCAATAAATTCAGCCAATGCTTCTGATATAATTTTCTTAAGTCTTCTCCCGCTCTTCTTGCATACCACAATTCTAAGAGCTCCTTCCATAAGTTTATATTGTAATATCACAACCTGATCTTCATTTTGATCCACTTTTTCTGAACACCTTTCATTTTGTCTTCTAAATGCTTATTTGACTGAGAGATCTGTTTCCATTTCCACTTCCAATCCTTCAATTTTTTACTCAGTCCTTGAACTGCCATAAGAATATCTTCTCTTATTTTTGCATTAAAATTCTCCATCATCTCTTTTGCCTATCTTCAGAAAGTTTTAATTGTTCTTTCAATATTTCCTCAAGACTTGGTTCAGATCCCTTCTTCCAGAAGGCTTTAAAGGTTTAGCTGCCATTCTGTCTTCAAAAGAATCAGGAATTCAAACTTAATAACTCTCCTTCCCTCCTTTCAGTATAAAAAACTCCGTTTGTAACAATCCACATATAACGCTGCTTCATCGTACTAAAAATTTTACTTTCACTTTCAGGCGCCATTTTAAAAGTCAATTAATCAAAGACAAAGAAAGGTTTCAAGTTTCAAAAGGAGTCGGTACTTGCCGTGCTGATTCTTCATCAAAGATCGAACGCCAGAAATTCCGTCTGCTTAGAATATCAATCAATTTAATAAGTCCTTTAGAGCAGAAGCGACATTCCCACTCCTTTTTCCTGATAAAAACAGGAGCGTGCTGAAGTTGGAGGGAGTGGAATTCGGTGGGGTCATAAATCCAGGAAAATTCGCTCTTGAGAGCAAACCCCCTGTCAGACCTGCCACTCTTCCACAACTCTGATAACCTCTTTCACCCAGAGATTATGCTAAGCTCAGTGAACAGTGATTTTTTTTCTGTTTCACTGAGTTTTACAATCTTCTAACACGGAGTGCTCTGTTAGAGCACCCAGCAGGAGGGTGACGTCACTGGAGCCTCAAGATCCTTCTGTATCTTGAGCCTATCTTCCGGAGTGTTGGTTATTCCTGCTAGCTTGGTGTCATCTGCAAATTTGATGAGTTCCCCATCTATCCCCTCGTCCAAGTCATTGATGAAGATGTTGAAGAGTACTGAGCCTAAAACAGAGCTGTTCTTCCCCCCCGCCCCCACTTCACAGAGCAAACGCAAGTTGCGTGTTTCCCAGTCTTTTTATTTGCTACAGACCTGATTTTCTTCAGCTGAGGAAATACTTGGCAGTGACCGTGCAAAGGTCTGCCAAGTTCTGAGTCCGTTATCTTGTATCCAAGATCCGTTGCCAAAACTCATTGACAAAGTCCTTTAACTCTCCAACAACCAAGCTGCAGTTCTCCCTTGATAGCTGTTTTGTCTGTCACAAGGGCCACATGGCAGCTCCACCCACTTTTATACCCTGTGGGGTGTGGCTCAGTGACTCAGCAATCTCTGAGCCTGCCACACCTTTTCCTCTGCTGTGCATGCTTATCCTTCTGTTGCTGCCTCAGATCCATCCAGGATTGATCGTCAGCAGCTGGGACTTGAGGCATTGCCAGGGAGGAGGAGGAGGGTGAGGGAGAGGGAGGCCTTGTCAACTCCTCCTCCTGGCCTGCAGCTGGAACTTGGGGCGATGCCAGCGAGGAGGGTCCCGGCGAGGGAGGCCTTGCTGGCTCCTCTCCCTCACTTTCCGAGTCACTCTCTTCCATGGGAACAGGCTCGGGGGCCGGAGTCACAACAAGAGCCTTGGGGTGCTCCACTGCATACTTCCCTCCATGTAGATGCAATTCCATTGAGGACTACCCATTGAGTGCGGTTGGTCAGCCAGATACGAATCTATCTGGTGGTGATGCTGTCTAACCCATATTTTTCTATTTTATCTAGTAGTAGGTTATGGTCTACTTTATCAAATGCCTTACTGAAGTCCAAGTAAATTATATCGACAGCATTCCTCTAGTCCACTAATTTTGTCCCTTTGTCAAAGAATGCAATAAGATTAGTCTGGCACGATCTATTTTTGACAAACCCATGTTGGCTTTTGGTTATTACTTTGCTTCCAGATGTCTGTGGATTTGTTGCTTGATTATCTTTTCCAGAATCTTCCCTGGTATTGAGGTCAGGCTGATAGGTCTGTAGTTTCCTGGATTTGTTTTTTTTCCTTTTTTGAAGATGGAAACGACATCAGCTCTTTTTCAGTCCTCTGTCAGTTCCCCGGTGCTCCAGCATCTTTGAAAGATATAGTTCAGTGGTTCTGAGATCTTGTCTGCCAGTTCCTTCAGAACCTTGGGGTGTAATCCCAAGTATGTAAAAGAAAAGAGCTGCTTCAATCCATGAGTGGGGTGGGGGATACTGGGCTTAACTGGGGAGTGCCTTGAAGCTCTTGGTGCAGAACGTGGCTGGAATTTGGTTACAATTGAATAAATTGACTCAGGTTGACTCAGCCTTCCATCCTTTTTAAGGTAGGTAAAATGAGGACCCAGATTGTTGGGGGCAATAAGTTGACTTTGTATATAATATACAAATGGATGAAGACTATTGCTTAACATAGTGTGAGCCGCCCTGAGTCTTCGGAGAAGGGCGGGATATAAATGTAAATAAAATAAAATAAATAAAAATAAAAATAATCCATCTGGTCCTGGTGATTTGAACTTGTCTAGGGTAGACAGGTGTTCACTTACCATTTTCTTACCTGTTTTAACTTGTGTTCTTAATCTGTTTTTTGTGGTACTGTTTTTGTTAGGTTGGACTGTTTTTTCCTTTTGTGTAAAGACAGATGCAAAGAATGAGTTAAGTAGTTCTGCTTTCTCCATTTTGCTTGTCACCTTCTTGCCACTTTCTCCCACCAGTGGACCAATTGTTTCCTTGACTTTTTTCTTGTTTTTAACATTTTGGAAGTAGCCTTTTTTGTTATTTTTTTACTTTTGTCGCAAGCCTCTGTTCATTGTGAGCCTTAGCCTTCCTCACTTCATCTTTGCAGGTTCAGGCTATTTGCTGATATTCTGCCTTAGTTATTTGCCCCTCTTTCCACTTTTTATACTTGTCCTTTTTGTTTTTCAGTTTGTCAGAGAGTTCTTTATGCAGCCATGCTGGTTTCTTTTGAGAGCTGTTATTTTTCTTCTTCATTGGTATTGTGCCAGGCTGGTCTTTTATAATCACACTTTTCAAAATTTCTCAAGCTTCTTGAGTTGTTTTCCCGTTGAGGATTCTTATCCATAGAATCTTTCCCAAAGATTTATTACAAGCTTAATCTCTCTACAAGAATCTGAACTACTAACGGTCTAGGGAACTTTCTGGGAGTAAAGTATGGCATTCAAGACATTCTCTTATGGGCACACAGTGACTCAAGACTTATGATGTGTTTGACCCTTCCCTGCTTTACTTATGGCAGGTAATAAATAATGTTTCCTCTTCTCTTTCTATTAGGTGTATGATTTGTTCCCACAACTAATGAAGTACCTCCCAGGACCTCACAAGAAAGCGCTGGCTTCTATAGATATTATCCTTGCATTTGCGAAGCAGGAAATAGAGAAACACAAGGAATCTCACTGTCTGCACGAGCCACAAGATTTCACTGATTACTATCTTTTTCAGATGGAGAAGGTATGGATTTATAGTGGTTCAATACACAGGCAAGAAAGTATTATATTCCTTGCTGTAAATAAACAGGCAGAGCTACTGATAACATGTTTCTGTATCTTGGATTTTTCTTCTTGTTTATTCAGCTCCCATTGTTACTTGTCCCAGCTTTTGCCAACCTAGCAGTTTGAAAGCACATAAAAAATGCAAGTAGGAAAATAGGGACCACCTTTGGTGGGAAGGCATTGAGTCATGCCGGCCACATGACCCCCGAGACGTCTTTGGACAGCGCTGGCTCTTCAGCTTTGAAAAGGAGATGAGCACCACCCCCTAGAGTTGGGAACGACTAGCACATACGTGCGAGGGGAACCTTTACCTTTACCTTTAAGCGATTTAGAGTCAGCCTATTTGCCCCCAACAATCCAGGTCCTCATTTTAGCCACTTTGGAAGGATGGAAGGCTGAGTCAACCTTAAGTCCGATGAGATTCAAATTGCCAGAAAAAAAAATAACCACAGGAAAGCTCCTGTGAAAACAACAAAATACCTTATACCACCAGACTTGAAATCCTGGGATTAGAAAACTTAGAACTCCGCCGACTCCGACAAGACCTGAGTTTAACACACAGAATCATCTATTGCAATGTCCTTCCTGTTGAAGACTACTTCAGCTTCAATCACAACAATACAAGAGCAAACAATAGATTTAAACTTAATGTTAACCGCCTCAATCTTGACTGCAGAAAATATGACTTTTGTAACAGAGTTGTTAACGCTTGGAACACACTACCTGACTCTGTGGTCTCTTCTCAAAATCCCCAAAGCTTTAACCAAAACCTGTCTACTATTGACCTCACCCCATTCCTAAGAGGACTATAAGGGGCGTGCATAAGAGCACAAATGTGCCTATCATTCTTGTCCTATTGTTTCCTTTCAGTATATCAAATTAATATAGTTATTACCTACTTTTGCTCATATATATTCTTATATGATGTGTTGTTGCTTTATGTTGACACTTCTGTATGCTGTTGTGACAAAATAAAATAAAAAAGCTACATAGAATCTATTGTAATTTTCATTTTCCATTATGAACATCAGAGCAGGAATGATCCCGATTCTACTTACAGTGAAGAGAACCTGGCTCAGTGTATATTTGATTTTTTTGGTGCTGGAACAGAGACAACCTTTGCTACTCTGATGTGGGCATTGCTTCTCTTGACAAATCATCCCGACATCCAAGGTGAGTGAAATCTGGATTATGGCCGCAAAGGCCAGCCTCAGGTTTTAAAACACAGAGGAATTTTTTGAAACTTTTTGAAATATTAAGAGCTGTTGAATGATGAACTGAATCTATTATTCATAGTGATTTTCCTAAGTGGATTCCTGAACCTATAATTATGAACATGAGCTTAACAGGATTAAAGGAAAGCATAGAAGGCAACAGGGTTCCAAGTAACACACCCAACCACGTAAGACTCCGAGGCCAGCAGATCCTCAAAGATCCATTTTATTAGAGATGTCATATTGGGCACATCTAGAAAAACCTGAATCTGAAAGCCCCAGGTTTTCCTCACCCAAAAGAAACTCAAAGTTCCTTCCCTTACACCCACATGTCCATCTCGTGGTCCAATCAATCCACTGTTCCAACTGGAGATGCCTCCCAGTCACGCCTCTCCAGGTGCCGGCTGAACGTCCTTGACTCTCAGAGAAAAATGTTGTGATGGCTAAATAACTCTACCAACTCCATACAATCCCACTTTCCCACAGCACTAAGTGTGGCAGCCCTGAAGAGCCAAAGAAAAACATTCACATTTTTTCCCTACCGGTTCTGTGGGCATGGCTTGGTGGGGGAGGCGTTTCTGTGACTGAGTGGGCCTGGCCAACTTGATGTCACTCACGGTCACACCCACTCAGTCACATGACACCCCCCCCACACACCAAGCCATACCCACAGAACCTGGTAGGAAAAAAAATGTGTGTATGAACACGAGAAGGGCTCATAATGAATGCTGTGGCAGAGAAAATGCGAAGTTTTCTCCCTCCATCCATACTGGAATCCATGCCAACAGGATCCCAACTCACAAAGGAATGAGGCAGGATATATTTTAGTCCTCTGTTGTTTAATGTACAATATATATTAACCCAATTGTGGCCAAAATGAATTGATTACACCAGTGGTAGTCAACCTGGTCCCTACCGCCCTAAATGGCGCTTTAGTGCGACTGCAAACAAAAGAGCCTCGTCCCAGACTAGCTCGCGCATCTTCCCCCACACCACCCACCTGTAACAGACAAGCAGAGCGGATAGCCGGCGCCCCCCACAACCCAATCCACGATGCATGAAAGGCATGCGCAGACGACAATACACTTTATAAATCACCATTATAGTAGAACCAGTGGGCGGTTAGAAAATTTTATTACTAACCGAGATACAAAAGTGGGCGGTAGGTATAAAAAGGTTGACTACCCCTGGATTAGACCATCACCCTCCAAAGCATTCAAATTACAAGTGTGTTGTATGCACACTTGTACACAGTACTTTCCCACAAAAATTAATTGGTCTCAAATGTGCTCTGAATGCCCCGATCTGTTATTGCTCCAAGGTAGTATTTTCGATTTCCACAATAACAAAACTAAAACGTTGATTTTTTTAGAGACCTCACAGCATGCCTGGAGGATAAACATCCAGCATACAGAAGAAATTAAAATCTTTAAAAATTTTGGCATGATTTTCCACAGCTCCATTAAACATGGTGCAGATCAAAACTATACTATATAAAATAGGTACCACTATGGTGGGACGGTAACAGCATTCTGGAACCTTGGTGTATAATCGTGATGGCGAACCTATGGCACGTGTACCACAGCTTTAGCTCAGCTGATTTTCAGGCCTTCAGGAAGTTGGGAAACAGGATGTTTCCGGCCTTCGGAAGGCCTCCTTGGGGGTGGGGGTGGGGAAGGCCGTTTTTGCCCTCCCCAGGCTCCTAGAAAGGCTCTGGAGCCTGGGGAGAACAAAAAACGGGCCTTCTGGTCCCATCAAAAGTCAGCAAATGGGCCATTTCCAGCCTCTGGAGGGCCTCTGGGAGGTGGGGAAGGCCATTTTAGCCCTCCCCAGGCTCAAAGAAAGCCTCTGGAGCCAGATATGGCGAAAAATGGGCCTAACGGGCCACCGTGCCATCATGTGGCAAAAACAGGGAGGAGCACGGGGAAGTGCACAGATGCAGTGGGGGGGGCATGGGGCGCATTGAATTATGGGTGTGGGCATGCATATGCACAAACCCCCCACTCCCCCTGCTTTTGGCACTCGACGGCCAAAAGGTTAGCCGTCACTGGTGTATAGTCATGCCAGCCACAGGACCATGGAAATATATTGAGACAATACTGGCTCCCTCGACTAAGAAACAGAAGTGAGCACTGCCTTCTAGTGTCAGACATAACTGGACAGGATAATCCTTGATCGTTACACTTTATGAGCTCCCATTGTGCCCCTGTGGACAAGGGGACACTGACACTACAGTTCAGGCCCTGTTATATTATTCTCTCCATAACGATTCTGCACTCATTTTATAACTTCTTACCTGGTAATATATTCTGGGAAATTCTCATCTCTGTTGTTTACAGGTGTTACTATTGGATCAGTATGACACAGTTTCTTTGAATGTGGCTAAATTATTCTATAAAAAGGTAAAATTAGGCCATCTCTTGATGGTCCCTCAGACAACCTGGTCCCAAGCTGTGAAGGGCTTTGAAGGTGACAACCAGCCCCTTGAACTGCACCCGGAAGCAAATTGGGAACCAATGCAGTTCCCACAGGAGAGGTGATATTGGTGAACACCGGGTTGATGGTTTCACATAAGTTGAAATGTAATATTATGTCTTGTTCTGTTTAACTATTTTAAAAGTTTTAATTTTTAACGCTGGTCTGTGACCGTAATAAAGGATTGATTGATACTTCTGAGGATTAAAATTGAGAAACGAATTTTTTTTTTAATTTACATTTATATCCCGCCCTTCTCCGAAGACTCAGGGTGGCTTACACTATGTTAAGCAATAGTCTTCATCCATTTGTATATTATATTATACTTATTGCCCCCCAACAATCTGGGTCCTCATTTTACCTACCTTATAAAGGATTGAAGGCTGAGTCAACCTTGGGCCGGGCTTGAACCTGCAGTAATTGCAGGCTGCTGTGTTTTAATAACAGGCTTCTTACAGCCTGAGCTACCATGGCCCCTTATTAATGATTGAACAAAGGAATAAAAAAAACCACAATACTGAACATGAAGCTTCTGTTTCTGTTGTGACCCAGGCCCAAGTAGGTAGTAATAAACTTAGTTCATGGAAAAACAAACTTTATTCAAATAGCTGGGAATTACTTCATTCCCACCGTCATTCAACTCAAAGTAAAACAAATGCCTCCCAACACAAATTCCTCAGTTATCTCACAAACCTTAGTCCAATTAGGCAAACTGCCAAAGGCACTTCCTGACAAATGTCCAGAAGCCACAAAAACAAAGACGGATACGAAGCAGAAGACGAAGCAGAAGACGCAGCTACAATGTTGTTTTCCGACAAAGCTCAAACGCCATTGCTAGTCTGTTTTAAGCCTTATGGGAGGGGCCAATCATCTCTTGGCCCTACTCCCGAGTTGTCCTCTCTGCTTAAGCTGCTCTTGCCTTCTGGCAGGCTCTTCTCATGTGTGCATCAAGAACACGCTCCTCCTGTTCCTCTGCCTCACTACTATCAGTCTCTGGAGGCTCTGGAGTCCGCACCTCACACCCTGATGGCCCTGGCCTCACCTCAGCCTCATCGCTATCCAACTCCGTTACCAGCTCCGTAGGCTGCTGACAAACCACAACACTTTCCATTATTATTTTTTTCTAGAGAAAGTCCAGAAAGAGATTGGTTCCTCGGGGTTAATATCCTATCAGGATCGGAAGAAGCTGCCCTACACCAACGCTGTGATTCATGAAATGCAACGTGTAAAATATATCTTGCTATATGGGGTTCCCAGGCAAAGTACAAAGGATGTGACAATGAGGGGATATCACATTCCAAAGGTGAGAAACATGTTCAGGCTGCATTGCAGTAACCAGCATGGAAAGGAAAAGAAATAGGGTACTTGGACTGAAGGTCTCTATTCAGGAACTGCTAATTAGTCATGCAAAATTAAATAAGCAAGAATGGCAAACATTTTGGAGGGATGAATTATGGGTTTAACTCCAAACATCTCTCAGATTTTGAAGCTAGAGCCTTAAATGTTTTATATTTATCCTAGGAAGATGATAAGAGTTAAGAGTTGAACTTAAAATCAGAATTGTATTTCTTTTTTATTTTGTTTATTTATTTGTCGAGTACGTATTAGATAATATATAGAAGTATAAGCATGAATTGAATATATAAAATGAATACAATTAAAGGGAACATTTGGACAGGGACGGTAGGCACGCTGGTGCTCTTATGCATGCCCCTTACAGATCTCTTAGGAATGGAGTGAGGTCAGCATTAGACAGTCGTAGGTTAAAATTTGGGGGGTTTTGGGATGAAACCCCAGAGTCAGGTAGTGCATTCCAGGCATTGACCACTCTGTTGCTGAAATTGTATTTTCTGCACTCAAGATTGGTGCGGTTTACCTTAATCTGTATCTATTGTGTGCTTGTGTATTGTTGCGATTGAAGCTGAAGTAGTCATTGACAGGTAGGACGTTGTAGCAGGTGATTTTATGAGCTATGCTCAGGTCATACCGAAGGCGGCGTAGTTCTAATTTTTTTAAGCCCAAAATTTCAAGTCTGGTGGCATAAGGTATTTTGTTGTGAGCGGAGGAGTGGAGGACTCTTCTTGTGAAATATTTCTGGATACGTTCAATTGCATCAATGTCCGATAAGCAGTGCAGGTTCCAGACAGACGAGCTGTATTCGAGAATTGGTCTAGCAAATGTTTTGTCTGCTCTGGTTAGTCGTGTAATATTACCGGAGAAGAAGCTACGCAAGATTAGGTTTACAACCCTTAATGCCTTTTTGGCGATGTTGTTACAGTGGACTTTGGATAATTGTACTCATGTATTAGCCATGTTTCTTTCTCTCCTTCTTCAAGAAAAAAAGTGACTTTAGGTAAGAGAAAGGAAGCTAAGCTGTTGAGCAGCCGCTGCTCTCAGAAACCGAGAAACGAACAAACTTGGATCGGGAAAGGCAAGCTATTAATAACATAACATAACATAACATCAGAGTTGGAAGGGACCTTGGAGGCCTTCTAGTCCAACCCCCTGCCCAGGCAGGAAACCCTACACCATCTCAGTCAGATGGTTATCCAACATTTAATAAACAAAAGCCATGGTGGTGCAGTGGTTAGAATGCAAAACTGTAGGCTGCTTCTGCTGATAGTTGGCTGCCTGCAATTTGGCAGTTTGAATCGCACCAGGCTCAAGGTTGACTCAGCCTTCCATCCTTCCAAGGTCAGTAACTCTGCTGACTCCGTAAACTCTCACAGGGAGGGACTCCTTAGGGTGCCGTCTGCCAGGCAGTGCCGACTGGCGACACCCAGGGGAAGGGCCTTCTCTGTGGGGGCTCCCACCCTCTGGAATGAACTTCCCCCAGGACTCCGTCAACTTCCTGACCTTCGAACCTTCCGCCGCGAGCTTAAAACACATCTATTTATTTGTGCAGGACTGGACTAGAATTTTAATTTTAAATTTAATTTTAATGGGGTTTTATCATTTTAATTGTAATTTTAAATTTTGGCCTATTTAAATAAGTTTTTTAATTAGTGTCTTATCTTGTATTATATTTGTATTTTTATCGGGCTGTAAACCGCACTGAGTCCTTCGGGAGATAGGGCGGTATAAAAATTTGATTAAATAAATAAATAAATAAATAAATAAATAAATAAATAAATAAACTGCTCAGAGAGGGCTGTAAAGTACTGTGAAGCAGTATATAAGTCTAAGTGCTATGGCTATGAACAAGGGTGTCATCAATATTGTTTGAACTTTTTTGTCTCTTTCCTTTATGAAACCATTCTGTTTAATCACCTCTTTTTTTTTTTAAACAGGGGACCTTTATTATCTCAGACCTGCGCTCCGTTCTTCTTGACCCTGAACAGTGGGAGACACCTGAAGAATTCAATCCAAATCATTTTTTAGATAAGGATGGGAAGTTCATCGATCGAGAGGAGTTTCTGCCCTTCGGAATGGGTAAATCCATGAGCTCAAAGCGGCTTGCTCTTGTCTTATTTCATTTATTTGTTATTACTTTTTTGTTCCACCCGTCTCATTAGCAAGTGATTCTGGGAAGATTACAACTTACAGATTCCCACCACATCATCTGAGTTGTTCTGAAGTCATCTTGCTCTGAATAGAAAATCAAGGAGTCCTAATTTCTTCTACTAATTGGGGCAGATAGATTCCAAATGTGACATCCGGAACCATTCCTGAACTGACAATACGAGCATGAATATTTAAGTCCCTGGCCCAAAAAATAAAAGGTCAAATATGGTCCAATTACTTACTGATGCAGTTGTGAAATATGTTGCTGGACAGAAGGTGAGAAAGTGACTTCCCTCTTGTAGGCCTATCTCTATCTGAACTGCAAATAATGAGCAAAGTGGCATCAGCTATTAGCTCAACTGCTCCATTGAATACAGGGGAGCTTAATCTTCAAAACGAATGGCCATTGTAGCACAATGAAGCCTCTGGATATACAAAGAGTGAGATTTGATAAGGACCTAAGTATCCCAGAATTACATCCACTAACCTTCCTATGTCCGAACAACTCAGATATTGCCTCTCAAAGACATTGACTTATTTTATATAGATGATGGCGAACCTATGGCACACATGCCCGAGGTGGCACACAGAGCCATCTTTCCGGGCATGTGAGCTGTCATCCAACTCACCTGATGCTGCGCAGGTGTGCACACCCCAGCTGGTGTTTGGGCCTCCTGTGCACATGCACGCAATTTAGGGGACCCAGCTGGTCTTTGGAGCTCACTTGCACACAACACGCAGATGTGTAGATAGCATTCACGCATGTGCATTGTATGTGCAAAAACCACATGCATGTGCAAATGTTGCGATTGCATACTCAGCGCATGGGAGAGGCATGTGAAAGCCACGCACATGCACAGATGGTGTGGTTGCATGCACAGCACATAAGTTGCACGTGAAAGCAGTGTGCATGCTGGAAAAATATGTGAGATCAGGTTTTTCATGGGTGCATAGCTTTGCCTTTGAAATGGTGTACCATCTAGTACAGCCTGAGTTAAAGTCATCCCCTGACGGGTGTCAACAAACAGTTAAATGGGAGGAAACATCCCTAAGAATTGAATCTGCTGGAAGAGACTAGGATTCAGCATGGAAATTTTGGCTGTTACCAAATGTTTCAGATTTCATAGAATAGAAGAGAAGAGAAGAGAAGAGAAGAGAAGAGAAGAGAAGAGAAGAGAAGAGAAGAGAAGGAGAAGAGAAGAGAAGAGAAGAGAATTCCTAAGAGGACTATAAGGGGCGTGCATAAGAGCACAATAGTGCCTACCGTTCCTGTCCTATTGTTCCCTTCATTATATCAAATTAATATACTTGATGCATATTTTTTACTCATATATATATATATTTTCTTCAAGACATGTTGTTTTATCTATGACAATTGTTTGTGTATACTGTTGTGACAAAAATAAATTTAAAAAAAAGAATAGAATAGAATAGAACAGAATAGAATAGAATAGAATAGAATAGAACGGAACGGAATGGAATGGAATGGAATGGAATGGAATATAGAGTAGAGTAGAGTAGAGTAGAGTAGAATAGAGTAGAGTAGAGTAGAGTAGAGTAGAGTAGAGTAAAATAGAATAGAATGGAATGGAATGGAATGGAATATAGAGTAGAGTAGAGTAGAATAGAGTAGAGTAGAGTAAAATAGAATAGAATGGGATGGGATGGAATATAGAGTAGAGTAGAGTAGAGTAGAGTAGAGTAGAATAGAGTAAAATAGAATAGAATGGAATGGAATGGAATGGAATATAGAGTAGTGTAGAGTAGAGTAGAATAGAGTAGGATAGGATAGGATAGGATAAGATAGGATAGGATAGGATAGGATAGGATAGGATAGGATAGGATAGGATAGGATAGGATAGGATAGGATAGGATAGGAGATGGAAGGGACCTGGACCCTAGTCCAGCTCAAGTGAGAAGTGACTATCTAGTCCAGGGGTGTCAAACTCGATTTTATTGAGGGCCGCATCAGGGTTGTGTTGTATTCTTCAAGACATGTTGTTTTATCTATGACAATTGTTTGTGTATACCGTTGTGACAAAAAGAAATTTTTAAAAAAGAATAGAATAGAATAGAATAGAATAGAATAGAATAGAATAGAATAGAATAGAATAGAATGGAATGGAATGGAATGGAATGGAATGGAATGGAATATAGAGTAGAGTAGAGTAGAGTAGAATAGAGTAGAGTAGAGTAGAGTAGAGTAAAATAGAATAGAATGGAATGGAATGGAATATAGAATAGAGTAGAGTAGAGTAGAGTAGAATAGAGTATAATAGAATAGAATGGAATGGAATGGAATGGAATATAGAGTAGTGTAGAGTAGAGTAGAGTAGAGTAGAGTAGGATAGGATAGGATAGGATAGGATAGGATAGGATAGGATAGGATAGGATAGGATAGGATAGGATAGGAGATGGAAGGGACCTGAACCCTAGTCCAGCTCAAGTGAGAAGTGACTATCTAGTCCAGGGGTGTCAAACTCGATTTTATTGAGGGCTGCATCAGGGTTGTGTTTGACCTCGGGGGGCCAGGGTGTGTGTGTGGCCAGCTCAACGTCACTTGTGCTGGGGTCACTGTGGTGGCCAAGTGCTAAGGCAGGACTTTCCTCAGACTCTCCCTCCCTCTCTCATTATATCCTTCCTTCCTTCCTTCCTTCCTTCCTTCCTTCCTTCCTTCCTTCCTTCCTTCCTTCCCTCCCTCCCTCCCTCCCTCCCACCCTCCCTCCCTCCCTCTTCATTCTCCTTTCCTGTCCATTCTTGGATGCTCAAACGCAACAGGGGAAACATTTCTCCTTTTGTTTTGTTTTTAGTTTGTTTTGCTAGCTCTCTGTCAGGAAAAATGGAGCCGGGGGTGGGGATCACTTTCAGCCATGACAGCCCTCTGCCAGTAAAAATGGAGCCCGGCGCACAGCCCACCCAAGCTCCATTTTTGCTGGCAGAGGCACTGCGAGACGGTCTTTTGCTGTCTCAACATCTTTTTTATACTATGGTGACCAAAATTGGTTGCAGTATTCCGGGTGTGGTCTTACTAGGGTTTTATGATGATGGGGTCTACTCTGGACAATAGATTATTTACCCCTTTATGCATGCTTTGTCTCATCTACAGGTGAACGTGTCTGTGTCGGACAGCAGCTGGCAAGAATTGAGGTCTTCATCTTTCTGACGAGCCTGTTGAGGGCCTTCAGCTTCCGGTTGCCTGAAGGAGTGAAAGAACTCAATGAAGAACCTATTGTAAAAGCGACAATGCACCCACAGCCTTACAAACTGTGTGCTATTCCCACACAGGCTTAAACTTTAAAAAAAACACCATAAAAAGCATAAAACTGTTTCCTATATGCCTCTTGGCTTAATTTATTCTTTTCCTTTCATTTATTGTAGATTAAAACTTTTTCAGCCTTTTGCTGGGTTCACAAACATACCTTGCCAGGTCAACCTGGAGATCTTGTCTGAATAATATGCTAAGTAAGTTTGTTATATTTTAGCTTAGTTTTCTTTTGGGTGGCAATACACATATCACTTTCCATTTAGTCCTAGAATCTTTTTTTCATTTTTAATAAATTTCTCCTAGGGGCTTCAGGGTCTCCAGCCGGAACAAACTTCACAGATAGTCCAAAATGAGACCATGCTTGAAGTGATAAGATGCTGTTGATGGAATTAACAAAAGAAGAAACAGAACATCCATCATAGCAACCAATGTGTTTTTTATCCCATACTTAGGACTGAACCTGGACTGGATCCAGATTCTTCATCTAGACCAGGGGTAGTCACCCTTTTTATACCTACTGCCCACTTTTGTATCTCTGTTAGTAGTAAAATTTTCTAACCGCCCACCGGTTCCAAAGTAATGCGCCGTGTATTGTCGTCTGTGTATGCCTCTTGCGCATCGTGGATTGGGTTGGGTGGGGGGTGCCAGCTACCAGCTCTGTTTGTCTGTTACAGCTGGGTGGTGTGGGGGGAGATACGCGAGCTATTCTGGGATGAGGCTCTTTTGTTTGCGGTCGCACTATAGCGCCATTTGCTTTCACTTATGTAACGTGAACTAAACTTATGCACGGGCGATACAAATAGTATATTTTCAGAAATTTAAATCGTCACGGGGAATTTTATGAAAACCTAATGAAAATGTTTTTAAATAATGCTATGATTTTTTTTTTAAAAGTCAATGAAATTTAAAAAAAGGAAAGTGCTTCATTATCGGACGAAACTTCTACCGCCCGCCATGAAAGCTGGAATGCCCACTAGTGGGCGGTAGGGACCAGGTTGACTACCACTGGTCTAGATCTCTCTCTGGTTACAATCTAATCACTTTCTATACAACTTTCCCCAAAGGGAACTTCTTGGCCAATATTGCTCTACTTATCTTTTCTGTTAGTTCCTCTCTCAGAATTCATTGATGATTTAAGACCTTCCTCTGAAAATGCAAAGAAAGAGGTGCTGCCCAGTGCATTTGTTATCCCTGTATTCTGGAGACGGAGAAGGTATCTCAGTGGTAGCGCAGTGGTTAGAGTGCAGTATTGCAGGCTACTTCTGCTGACTGCCGGCTGCCTGCAATTTGGCAGTTCAAATCTCACCAGGCTCCAGGTTGACTCAGCCTTCCGTCCTTCTGAAGTTGGTAAAGTAAGGACACAAATTGTTGGGGGCAAGAGGCTGACTCTGTAAACCGCTTAGAGAGGGCTGTAAAGCACTGTGAAGCCGTATATAAGTCTAAGGGCTATTGCTATTGCTATCCAACTGAAGACTCTGCCAGGCTTCTGGGACATTTCCCCAAGTAGCTTCTGGAAATCATTGGATCTGAATGAACCTAAATGGGTAGCAGCCTAATTCCTAGTATACGGAAGATGATCACACCAGCTACCTGTAGAACAAAGCCATCTTGATACCACCAAGTTTTCTCTGGATGATCTGGGACAGGCCCATGGAAGTCATGGTTTCCATGAAATCCTCAGCTATCGTCCCCAGGAATGGCCACAGGAAGGCTGGTACAAAAGCAACAATCCCATCAGATTCCTTGAGCCCAACCTAAGAAAATGAATTTCACCAATTGGGCGCTTATGGAGCCATGTCCCTGAAGCAGTGGTGAAATTCAAATTCGTTTACTACCGGTTCTGTGGGCGTGGCTTGGTGGGCGTGGCTTGGTGGTGTGGCAGGGGAAGGATACTGCAACATCCCCATCCCCACCCCACTCCTGGGGGAAGGATACCACAAAATCTCCATTCCCACCCCACTCCTGGGGGAAGGATATTGCAAAATCTCCATTCCCTCCCCACTCCTGGGAGAAGGATATTGCAAAATCTCCATTCCCACCCCACTCTTGGGAGAAGGATATTGCAAAATCCCCATTCCCTCCCCACTCCTGGGGGAAGGATATTGCAAAATCTCCATTCCCACCCCGCTTTGGGGCCAGCCAGAGGTGACATTTGCCGGTTCTCCAAACTACTCAAAATTTCCACGACCGGTTCTACAGAACCTGTCAGAACCTGCTGGATTTCACCCCTGCCATGAAGGTTTCCAGAGATTCTCTGATGACAACAGCCACATCTTCTCTCTGCCTTGTACTCTGAGCTGCTGCCATATTTGATAACCATCTGGCCCATTTCTGTGAGAGCAACGCCTCCCTCTGGGCCCAACCAAATCCCAGTAATACATGTTAGATCAGCCTTCTCTGCAAAAAATCAGCAACAAGGAAAGGCTTATTCAGGCTGATCTGAGATTTAAAAACTGCAGCCTAAACCCGGGCCGGCTCTATTTATCAGCCATGAGCTATAGTAGTGCAGTGGTTAGAATGCAGTATTGCAGACTACCGCTGCCGCCTGCCGGCTGCAGTTCATTTCAGCAGTTCAATTCACACTGGCTCAAGATTGACTTCCATCCTTCTGGGGTGGGTAAAATGAGGACCCAGAACATAGCTTAGAGCTCAAGATGAGATTGGAGTTAACGGTACCTGTGATGCCTTGCTATAAATGTCTTATTTTTATTTATTTTTTGCTTTGGATTTATTTATTGTTGTGTCCCACTCCTCCTCTGACGGCCAGGTCTGGGAAGTCTGTATCAAACGTGGCCACGAAGCCTCTGCAGCTTTGCAAAATTCCTGTCATAGTTCTCAGGGCAGGCAGGAATCCAAGGTGTGACTTCAGCAACCAGATTAGATTTTGCCTGACTCAAGGAATGCCCAAAAGCAGATCCTGTTCTGTTTCCCTCCCCCAATACTCCCAACAAAGAGTCAGTCAAAGGCCTTCTCTTCTAATTTATTTACATAGATAAATGTCCTGGCCACGTCTACCCACGGGCCTGCCAAGTCTCTGGAGATAATGAGGAAATTATAGATAAGGCCAGAATTACTCACGAATATATTCTTCCCTCCATTGATACAGTTTGCCTGCGCAAATTCATTGCTTTGTCCAAGACAAAAACCAGGAAGTTCCGCCTCCTTTTTATAGTCTCTGCAGATGTCACTGCATGACCATCATTCTTTGGCTTTGTCCCAACGCTTCCTCTGCTGCGCGCACCGGTCACGTCTAGGCAGTTTTGCATCACTCCAAAACTGTTCTTGGGGCGTTGCCAAATCAGAAGAAGGCTCGGGAGAATCAGGCCTTGCCAGCCCCTCCTCCTCCCTTTGGGTGGGTGCCAGGGAGGGAGAGGGCCCAAGAGAAGCAGGCCTTGCCAGGTCTTCTCCCTCACTTTCTGAATCATCTGAGTCCAGGAGTCCGGGTCCAGGAACCTGGGTCACAACAGATCCTTTATATAGGCCATGGAGTGTGGCTCCATGACTCAGCACTTATCCAGGCCTGCCCCTCCCTTCCTTTTGCTGACGTCGCCTCTCCATTCTCCGGAAGCAGGGATCTGTCCACGTTTTGTCAGCTGCCAGCAATTCTAGCTCGTGGCTGGCTTCTTGCTCACACGCTGTGGGGGGGAGGTTTATTTGCTCAGTCTGTCCGGGCATGGTGCCAGGGCTGGGGGTTGGAGGCATGCCAGGCCATTCTTCTTCACTATCAGTCTCTGGCTCAGATAACAGGAGATGGGAGGGGGCCGGCTGAGGAGAGGGGGGCGGGCGAGGCACAACATGTATATTTGTACTTATTTTATATTTTGATAGATAGGTTTAAATGACTCAATTGATGAAGTTATTATTTATTAATATTCTCGCATAATGAGGAATACACAATTTTGAGAGCAGAGCTACTCTGCAGTGTGTTTAATCCTATTTTCAGGTTCTGGCTGTACATAAAGTAAGTTGTTTTGATATGGGGATCCCAATGGGTCCTTCGTTTGGTATAAGGATCAAAATACCTGTCTCTCACCCCCTTATACAAGTAACAGTCAAATAGGATGTGAGGCAGGTCTTCTACCTCTGCCGCTCCGCATATGCAGAGATGCTCATTGTAGGGTATAGAATGGAATTCCCCCATATCTGACCATTGTGTCAAGCTGCTTAAATCTCGCTAAGATATCTCCCTAAGATGTTTTGGCAGTTGTAACTTTCGAATAGCTGCCTACTTGAGAAGTACGTTTGTATTTGCTCAGCCATTTCAAGTTACCCACCTTACTAAGGATAGCTATATCGTTTTGTGCTTCTATATCCTTAATTCTTTGGGCAGCCCCCCCCCCTTTTTTTGTTCTCCTGTTACTCAAGAGACAGGAAGGCCACAGCATCTTACAAAATTTGTTAGTTTGGTGATCCAGGAGATTTGTGATTGTAATTTTATTTGCTCTAGTAGACATAACTTGGGGAGTCTATCAGTCTCCATTTCACTGACTTTGCACCAGTAGTTATATGCTCTAATTTTGGATAGTGCATGAATTGTATGAATTCCCAATTCAGCTCTAACAGCTGCAGCAGATGTTCTTGGGTCTACACTCAAAATACGTCTCAAATGCTGGGACTGTGTTTTTTCTGGAGCTGTGGTTGAATATAGACCCCAAACCTGTGCTCAACACAAGAGCATAGGGGTAACCTTAACTTTGTATACTTTAATTAATGGGGCTAGGGACCCTGAGTAACTAAGGTTCTTTTTTTTTTTTTTTTATTCAAAAAGTTTTACAAAATTTTTTTTCCCCCTTTCCCCCCAACCCCTTTCCCTTCACAAACCCCCTCCCCCTCCCCCCCTGGCTTCCCGGAACAAACACAAGGTATAGTTAAAAATAAAACAAACATATGCTAAAAAAAAAAAAAATTTCCCAAAACTATTATACCAATTCTCCCTCTCTAGCTCTGACTTCCTCCTTACATAACCAAATCCTTCAAAAAATTAACAATAAACAATAATAAAATATATAAATCAGTAGAACAAATTAATCCTAAAATATTTAAAACCAGCTAAAACGTAAAAATCCAATCCAATTCAGAGAATATCTCCCTTATAGCTTCTATAACCATATAACCATATAATTCTTTCGGGGACACAAATATTTTTGTCTATTAATATTTTAAAAAAACCTTGTTTCAAAAATAATACTATTGTCTCTTGCCATTTTTTTTGGTGCATTAATCTCTGTCTTTCCTTCGTTGCTCCTTTTAAAAAGTCAATCACAATATTTCCTAGTAATTCCTTATGTCCAGAAATCCAAAAATTACTGCCGTATATTCCATCAGTCCAAAAAGAGAACTCTTGGGAAACATTAAGCTTGTGAATCTTTTACATTTGAGGACAATCTCCTGTAGCACAAATTCAGGCAGCTCATCCAAACTATTTAAAGAAAACTTCTTTAGATCACCTTGTTTCTTCACGATCAAATCTTCATATTTATCCACTTTTATTTGTATATCCTCCATTCCATTTTCCGAATAATTGCACTGGTTAATTTGCTCCAAACTCTCATCCAAAACGTCCCCATTTTTATCAATTTGTATTTTGAATAATTAAATACATTCTTTCTGTGTAGTCCTGTATAACGTCCGAACCCATTCTTCTGAAAGATCCTCCATAACAAAATTCCTGCTGAGAATCCCCTTGTAACGTACTTAAACAGCGTAATATAATCCAACAGTCCACAGTCAAACACAATAAGATAAAATCTCCATTCAGTTTCGATTCAACAGCAAAGCTCCCTTTGATGTATCGCTCTGTTTTCAGTTTCTCTAAAACGAAACTGAAGGGGGGGAGGAAGTCAGAAAATCAAAAATACTTGCAAACCAATAATTGCTCCTCACATTCGTTCCGCCTGCTTTTCGTATCCACAAAAAAAATCAATTGCTAGCAGAAGTGGACATCTTCCTCTTTTCCTGCTTTTCAGGGCGCAGTGAATACTGGAGGAGGGGGAGGGGTAAATAAGGGGATTCACCGTTCAGGACTTTGTATTACAAAAACAAAGCCCCTAGGGGAATCTACCCAATTCCTCCCCCTTGCTCTGTCTCTCTCTTTCAACCAGAGAGAGAAATGAAGCCGGGATCAGTTGTTAAATCCGGCTTTTACGGTATTCAATGTGGAGTGCCATAAATTGGCACCCAGCGAGAAAGATGGCGCCACCCAGAAGCCGAGTAACTAAGGTTCTTTAGTTTAAGCAGTAAATGCAAAGAGCATTTGCTCTAAGTGTACTCTGTTGACGATGCCCAAGACCCAGTCTTGGAAAAGGTTATGCCTAAATATACAAAGGTGTTAACCTGTTCAACTGGTTCACCATCTAATTGCCACCTATGTCTCTGATGATGTTTTCCAAACACCATTATTTTCAATTTAGATTTACTAATGATTAGGAAGTTATCCTGGCAATAAGAGTTGAATCTTCTTAATGACCTACGTAATCCTACTAGGGACTATGATAAAATCATATCATCCACATAAAGCAAGCTGTTACAATAAGTATTTAGGATCTTCAGCATGTGTACCATGGGATCCTTTATTAACCCTGGCAAGACATTGATATAGAAGCTAAATAGTAATGGGGCCAGGATACACCCTTGCCTTATCCCTTTATTTGTGTGAATCCTAATAGTCAGAGCCCCATTAACCCCAAACCACACTCTCAAACAAGTACTTATGTAAAGGGCTTTAATCAAAGCCAGCAGTCTAGGTTCTATTTTAAGAGATGTCAGTTTACTCCATAGTACGTCTCTGTTTACCATATCAAATGCTGATGTAAGGTCTATAAAAGCAGCATAGGGCGGCTGGGGGGAATCTCCTCTTATAGGCATATTTGGCAATATTTACCAGGCCTCTGGTGGCTCAGACTGCTAAAACAGTCTGTTATTAAATTGCAGCTGCTTGCAATTACTGCAGGTTCAAGTCCCACCAGGCCCAAGGTTGACTCAGCCTTCCATCCTTTATAAGGTAGGTAAAATGAGGACCCAGATTGTTGGGGGCAATAAATTGACTTTGTATATAATATACAAATGGATGAAGACTATTGCTTAACACATTGTAAGCCGCCCTGAGACTTCGGAGAAGGGGGGGATATAAATGCAAATTTTAAAAAAAATTAGATGGTTCAAGACAAAGCAGTTATCAATAGTGGATCACTTTTGTGTAAAACCTGCTTTTTCTGTGAGGATATTATTTTCCTCTACTCAGATTTCAATTCTGTTCAAAAGCAACCTAGCACATATGAAGAACGGTTGCAGGAACTGGGTATGCCTAGTTTAATGAAAAGAAGGACTAGGGGAGACATGATAGCAGTCTTCCAATATCTCAGGGGTTGCCACAAAGAAGAGGGAGTCAAACTATTCTCCAAAGCACCTGAGGGTAGAACAAGAAGCAATGGGTGGAAACTAATCAAGGAGAGAAGCAACTTAGAACTAAGGAGAAATTTCCTGACGGTTAGAACAATTAATCAGTGGAACAACTTGCCTGCAGAAGTTGTAAATGCTCCAACACTGGAAATTTTTAAGAAAATGTTGGATAGCCATTTGTCTGAAATGGTGTAGGGTTTCCTGTCTGGGCAGGGGGTTGGACTAGAAGACCTCCAAGGTCCCTTCCAACTCTGATATTATTATTATTATTATTATTATTATTATTATTATTATTATTATTATTATTATTATTATTATTATTATTATTGTATATTTTTGCTGCAGTGTTAATCAGGCTAATAGGCCTATAATTAGTAGGGTTCTTTTTATTTCCTTTTTTAATATAAGGGAACAACTATTGTCATCTTCCAACCTTCTGGTATATGGCAGGTGTTATTTATGTGAGTAAAAAGACCTGCCAATACTGGGCCCCACCAACTGGGAAATTTCTTGAATAATTCTGCTGGTAAAAAAAATCCTCACCCGGGGCTTTATTACTCACATGTACAATTAACTCCAATCTCATCTTGAGCTTTAAGCTATGTGCTTAGAGCTCAAAGTATCGTAATGGGCCCCAGACACCAGTGGTGGGATTCAGCCAGTTCGCACCACTTCGGGAGAACCGGTTGTTAACTTTCAGAGTAGTTTGGCAAACTGGTTGTTGGAAGAAATCATTAGGGCAGAGAACCGGTTGTTAAATGACTTGAATCCCACCACTGCCACACACACCCACTTTACGGTCTGTCCCTGTTGCTGCTCTCTGGGAGTAGATTTCAAAGTACTTCTAGCAGAACTACCAGATTCTGTAACAGCTTTGTTTCTTATGTCATCTATCTGGTAAACTCACCAGATTTGTTTTTCTCGCCATAAACATGTATACATGTGAACTAGACTTCAATGTTTCTCTGTGACATATAATATATGTGGGTGTAATACATAATTTTCTATTTATGTATTTATTTATCTTGTCATGTTTATGTAGTGTAATATTAGAGGTGGTGACTCTTTAAGAGCTATATGCAACGAAATTTGGAATGTAAAATGAAATTTTATTTTTAATGTATCCCAATTAGTGTACATTCAAAGTGACAATAAAGTTATTATTCTATTCTGTTCTAGTTAAGCCACTTCAAAGATTTAACATATTTAAGTGCTGCAATATCACATTGGGAAGTCAGATCAGTGACTCTTTGACAGCTTTGGCTTTTAGACAGGGGTGAAATCCAGCAGGTTCTGGAGAGCCGGTAGCAGAAATTTTGAGCAGTTCAGAGAACCGGTAGCGGAAATTTTGAGTAGTTTGGAGAGCTGGCAAATACCACCTCTGGCTGGCCCCGGCGGGGTGGGAATGGGGATTTTGCAGTATCCTTCCCCTGGAGTGGGATGGGAATGAAGATTTTGCAGTATCCTTCCCCTGCCATGCCCATCAAGCCATGCCCACCAAGCCACACAATGCCAACCAACCCACAGAACCGGTAGTAAAAAATTTGAATTTTACCACTCCTTTTAGATAAGGTTGGGCTGAAATTTGGATGGAGAATCCACACTGTGAAGACATTTGAAAATTGGTTAGCCCAATTGTGAAGTAGCATGCTCAGGTAATCTATCTGGGTCCACGGCCAAATCTTTACCCACAGTATGTTTTCCATGTTTTCTAGTTGAATACTTCAATTACTAGATGGCTTTGTACAAGTAGTCCTCAATGTATGACCACAATTGAGCCCAAAAATTTATGTTGTTAAGCAAGAAATTTTGTCATCCCTAACTGTACAAGACATTAATTCAACCTCATCTGCATAGAACAGAAGGTTTACATGTTTATTTTTAACTCAGGGGATAAACATATTGGTTGAATGGAGGGACTTTGGGATATCATTAATACTGGTAGTCCTGGACTTCCGGGTGGCTCCACCTCTTCGCTGAGCCCTAATTAAAGGGGCTCCGCACTGAACATCGTAAAAGCCAGGAAAAGCCGGCTTTAATCTTTTTCCCTGGATGAAAGGGAAAGATAAGAGCAACAGGAAATGTTGGTAGACCTCCCCAGAGGCTTTGTTTTAATTAAGCAGAGCCTCGAAGGGTCGACGGGTCCCATAAATATTCCTGCCCTCCGACTTCAGTGCGTGTCTGCAAAAGCAGGAAAAGAAGAAAGTGTCCATCTCTGCTACTTGTCTTATCTTTATGGATCTCTTTAAGCAGACGGAATGAGTGCCAGCGGACAATTATTGGATTGCAAGTATTTTTGATTTCCTGACTTCTACCTTCTAAAAAAGAGAAATTTTTTCCCCTTTGTTTTAATTGACTCTTAAAGATGGCGCCTGAACGGGAGTGAAAGTGACGAATGGAATTTCAAACAGTCCGTGCAACTAAGAAGATAAGAAATGTTATGTGTGGATTTTAATGAAGTGAACTGAGCTCTCCTATACTTAAAGGGAAAAGAAGTTTCTAGACTTATATTTTGTGAATTTTAAAACTGAAATGGCTACTAAACCACCTAAGACTGGGGGCAGAAGGGTTCTGAACCAGCTTTAGAAGATCTGATTAAAGAGCAAGGAAAGTGTCTGAAGAAAGGTTTAAGGAGATTATGGATAATAATGAGAAAATAAGAGAAGAAATAAGAGAATAATAAAAAATAAGAGAAGATATCTTGATGGCTTTTCAAGGTTTGGCAAAAAGACTGGAGGTGGTGGAGGAGGAGGTGCAAGAAATTGTTCAGTCAAATCAACAAATAGAAAATAGAATGGGGGGAATGCAAATCAAATTGGATAAAAATGAAGATCAAGTGGTGGTGATGCAGTATAGAATGATGGAAGGAGCTCTGAGAATTAGGGGTTTGAATGAGGAGAAAGGGAAGATTTAAAAATTTTATCAGAAGCTCTGGCTGAATTTATTGAACTTGATCCACAAGAGGTTGCTTATCAAATTGACAAAATTTTATAGAGTTAATTCTTGGATTGCTAGGCAAAAGAAACTTCCTAGAGACATTGTGGTTTATTTTTGAAAAGAACAGTGAGGAATCAAATTTTGCAAGTTGCTTTTCAGAAAAACTTGAAAATAGGGAACAGGAGTTGAAGGTTTTGAAAGAGATTCCTCCCAAGATGTTAAGGGATAGAAAGGACTTTACATTTTTACACAAGAACTTAAGAAATACCAGATTCAATTTAGATGGGAGGTTCCAGTTGGCTTGACAGTGTATTATCAGGAAGGAGATATCGTATTGACACAGTGCTTAAGGCCAAAGATTTTCTTTCTACAGTGCTGAAATTTGAAATAGAAATAATAGAAAAAGAATTCAAGAGACTCAAATGGGTGTGGAAGCTGAGGTGATTCCAGTGATGTTACCATCAGAGGAACAACCACAAGAACAAAGACTGACGAGGGGAGCCCTTAAGCGTAAAGAAAAGGAGCAACAAACTCAAAGTAAAGTTCAGGATTCTGCTACAGAAGCGGTGGGAGGAGCACGGCCGAAGATACGGAGGACGATCTTCAGTTGATTGCTCAAAGGCTTCAGCAGCCCAGTAATGGCAAATAAAATCTTGACTTGGAATGTCAATGGTTTGAACTCAGCTCAGAAGAGAAGAAAAATATTTCATTATTTGAAACAATTTAAAAATGATGTTATTTGCTTACAAGAAAGGCATATTAAATTATCAGATCAAAAGTACCTAATAAACTCAAAGTTAGGTAAACATTTTGTTGCTTCAGCTTTGGAGAAAAACATGGCATAGTGGTTTATTTGAGAAAAGATATACCAGCCAAGTTAATAGAGGCAGATATTCACGGAAGATATATTGCTATTGAACTTACAATAGAAACAAAAGGACTCTCTTGCTTGGTATATATGCACCCAATCAGCAACAAGAAAAATTTTATAGAATGTTATATGATAAGTTGATCTATGGGATTATAAATCGTGTATTATATTGGGAGATTGGAATGGAGTAATAGATACGAAAGGACAAGAGAATTTCTTCCAAGAAGATACCTGCACATGCAAAGCTGCCTAAATCCTTTTTGATATGATAGAAGATTTTGAGTTAAGAGATGTATGGAGACTGCGGAATTTGGAGGAAAGAGACTATACTTTTTCTCTGATAGGCATCAATCCTTCTCACGTATTGATTTTATTTTAATTTCTAATGATTTGCTTTTTAGGGTGAAGAAAACTAAGATATTTCCAAGATGTTTGTCTGATCATAGTCCTGTTTGGATGGAATTGCAATATGGAAAAGAGGGTAGAAGAACTTGGAGATTAAATGAAAATTTGTTTAGATATCAGGATAATGTAAATCAATGTAAAAAGCAGATGAAAGAATTTTTTGATTATAATTTGAATAATGAAACATCGATAGAAATGGTTTGGGACTCAGTAAAGCTTTTAAGAGAGGTGTATTAATATATCTTAATAATAGACAGAGAAATAAGCAACAAAGACAGCGTAGGTATTTAGAAGAGGAAATTTATAAGAAACAACAATTATTAATACATAATCCACATGATCAAAAACTTAAAGATGCAATAAAGTTACTACAGAATCAATTTAATATGATAATGGCTGATCAGGTGGCAACAAATATACAATATGTCAAACATAATACTTTTGTAATGCAAATAGACCTGGTAGGTGGTTAGCATATACTTTAAGGAAAAGACAAAAACAATGTACTATAGAAAAAATAGAATATAAAGGTAAAGAGATATCAACAGGATAAAATTAAAAAAGCTTTTTTAGAATATTATACAAATTTATATCTTAAAGATAATATATTGAATAGGGATATTGATAATTATTTGAAGGAATATAAGGTTAAAAATTTAACTTTAGAACAAACGGATGAACTGAATCGGCCTATAACCTCGGAAGAAATTATTTTGGTAATTAAACAATTAAAAATGGGGAAAACTCCTGGTACGGATGGGCTCACAGTTAGTTATTATAGGAATTTACAGGATGAGATGTTAGGTCCACTTAAGGAATTATTTAATCAGATACAACTAGGAGGGGGAATTCCCCCCTCATGGAGAACCTCTTTTATTTCATTGATACCAAAAGAGGAACAGGATTGTTCTAAACCTGGGAACTATAGGCCAATCTCACTTTTAAATAATGATTATAAGATTTTGTTAAAATAATAGCTAATAGATTAATGTTGATTCTGCAGCGAAGAATTCATAATGATCAATCTGGATTTATAAAAGGGAGACAGATGAGGAATAATGTTAGGCAGATTGTTAATTTACTGGAGTACTTAGAAAAGAAAAATTTTATTCCAGCAGCATTTATTTTTCGATGCAGAGAAAGCTTTTGATCGATTGCATTGGGATTTTTATTTAAATTAATAGAAAAGATGCAATTTGGAGATGGTTTTTTAAGAATAATTAGGGCAATTTATGGAGAGCAAACAGCACAGATTATAATCAATGGTAGCTTAACAGAACCTTTTAAGATTGCGAAAGGAACAAGACAGGGATGTCCTTTATCACCATTATTGTTTATTTTAACTCTAGAACCATTATTGGATAAAATACGAGAAGTAAAGGAGATAGAGGAATTAGAGTTAGACAGTATGAATATAAGTTAAGAGCTTTTGCAGATGATTTGGTGATTACTTTAACAAACCCTATAAATTCTAGTAAATCTTTGTTGGAAATAATTGATCAATATGGGAATGTCTCAGGGTTTAAGGTAAATCAGAAAAAGACAAAAGTGATAATAAAAAATATGGCCAGACAACAGAAAGAAAAACTAGAGGAAGTAACAGGATTTGAAATTGTAAAGAAGGTTAAGTACTTAGGGTTTATATTACGTCATCAAATGTGAAATTGTATAAGAATAACTATGAGGTTTTATGGCAAAAGTTCAGAAGGAGTTGATTGTTTGGAAAAATTGCAATTATCTTTGCTGGGAGAATTGCTGCTATTAAAATGAATGTTTTACCTAGATTTTATTCCTCTTTCAGATGATACCAATAATTAAGAAAGATAAGAATCTTGAGGAATGGCAGAAGGAATTAACAAATTTATATGGGAAGGTAAAAAGCTAGGGTTAAAATGAAAATAATTCAAGATTCTCGGAAAGGGAGGTTTAAAATGCCTAATTTTAAATTATATTATGAAGCAGCTGCTCTCTCTGCAATAAGTGATTGGTTTAATTTAACAGAGGACAGAATTTTGAATATAGAAGGTTATGATTTGCTATATGGATGGCATGCATATTTAATTTATGACAAAAAAGTGGATAAGGCCTTTAAAAATCATGTGCTAAGAAATGCCCTTCTGCGTGTTTGGAAAAATACTCTTATAAACTAAATTATAAGGTTCCTATATGGGCAAGTCCTAGACATACAGTAGAAAATATAAACATAGAACAGAATCAGGAAATGATTACATATAAAGATCTTTTGTATACTGAAAGAGGTAATTTGCAGTTAAAATCTCTGCAAGTATTAAGAGAGGAAGGGAAAAATTATACTTGGTTTCAATATGAGCAACTACGTGCTAGATGGAAGGAGATCAGAAAATTGGTATAGAGCAGAATGAGGAAAATTTGGTAAAGCAAATTAGAAATCAGTCTCAGGAGCATATAAAGAGATTGTATAATGTGTTACTTGAAATAGATTCTGAAAGGGACTTGGTAAAGGACTGTATGATAAAGTGGGCACAAAATTTTCAGGAGCCAATATTATTGGAAACGTGGGAAAAATTTGGGTTAGAAATGTTAAATTCATGAGCACAGAATCTGAGGAAAATTTTTATAAAATGTTTTATAGATGGCATCTAGATCCTAAAAATTATCGTGTATGTATCCAGAAATACAAGCAAAATGTTGGAGATGTAATTGTGATGACGCTACATATTTTCACATTTGGTGGACTTGTAAGGACATAAAGGCCTTTTGGATAAAAATTTGGTGGATTTTACAAAATGTTCTGAAAAGAAGATAAAGTTCCTGCCGCAATTTTTCTTGTTGGGAATTATTACGGATTGTACAGTAATTGAGACTAAATTGATTTTAAATCTAATAACTGCAGCAAGATTACTAATAGGACAATATTGGAAGAAAAAGAAGTACCAACAATAGAAGAATGGATATTGAAAGTTGCCAATTTGGCTGAGATGGCGAAGATATCAGCCTTTTGAAAGACAATACGCAAGAAAGATACTTAAAGGAATGGAAAAGTGGATTGACTATATTCAACGTAGATATCAGACTAAGAGTTATCAGACTGTTTTTGAATGATTATGATGTATTATTTTTGATTGCTTTTGGGGGAAGTTAGGAATTGATGATTGTAGGGGTATAATTAAGTTGGGACGAAAATTTTTTAGCATATGTTTGTTTTATTTTTAACTATACCTTGTGCTCGTTCCGGAAGTCGGGGGAGGGGGTTGCGAAGGGAGGGGAGCAGGGGGGGAAAGGGGGGGAAAAATTTTGTAAAACTTTTTGAATAAAAAAATACTGGTAGTCCTCAACTTAAGGCCATAACCAAGTACTAAATTTCCATTGCTAAACAAGATTTTTTTTTTAAATTTACATTTATATCCCGCCCTTCTCCGAAGACTCAGGGCGGCTTACAGTGTATAAGGCAATAGTCTCATTCTATTTGTATATTTACAAAGTCAACTTATTGCCCCCCCAACAATCTGGGTCCTCATTTTACCTACCTTATAAAGGATGGAAGGCTGAGTCAACCTCGGGCCGGGCCGGGCTTGAACCTGCAGTAATTGCAGGCTACTGTGTTCTAATAACAGGCTTTACCAGCCTGAGCTATTACAGCCCTAGATGGTTGTTAAGTGAGTTTTGCCCCATTTTATGGTCTTTCTTGCCACAGCTGTTCAGTTAATCACTGCAGTTGTTAATTTAGTAACACAGTTGATAAGTGAATCTGGCTTCCCCATTGACTTGGCTTGCCAGAAATTTGCAAAAGGTGTTCACGTGATGGAGGGACATTGCAACTGCTGTAAATAGGCATCTGTTGCCAAGTGTCTGAATTGTGATCAAGTGACTATGAGCCAAGAAGCTTCTTTAGCTCTGACTGGATGGTGGGAAATGGAAGAATTTATACTCCTTGCAGATAGCTGGTCATTTGCAGGAGAACAAACCCATCAGGACTAGATTCAGCAGTCCATTTCATTTAAAAGAAAATGCCACTCCTCTGAAGACAGCCAAGTCCACAATTTGGACAGAGAGGACCGCCGGTTTGAAAGACGGGTCAAGGAGGACATCTATGTCAAAACCGAACCGCCCTCTTTCAACACAGGGAGAGGGATATGACATCATCTATCTCCAGTCTACAATACAATCTTTTCAAGTTCTAAGAAGTTCTCCACACCCATTTGCACCACTCAGAAGACCTTGATGACACAGATAAGCCACCAGGTGGCCTTAATGACCCACTAAAAGAATGCAGATAACCAGCTGTCTGCAAGGAGTATAAATCTTTCCATTCCGCACCATCCGGTCAGAGCTGAAGAAGCTTCTTGGATGAGAAGTGAAACGTCTTCAAAGAAAAACCAGAAAGTCCAGTTGCCCCTTGAAAAAGCACCTTTGGGACAACCATGACCTGGATGACTGAGAATCTCCATAGACATATACATCCTTGACTGACACCTTTACTGGTACTAATTTTCTCTTTTAGGGTATTATGCATTCCTGTGTTTACCTCAGGCATGGATTTATATTTATTTATTTATTTATTTATTAATTAGATTTCTAGACCGCCCTTCTCCCGAAGGACTCAGGGCGGTGTACAGCCTTATTAAAACACATAGGTACACAATAAATTTAAAATACATTTAAAATGAAATATTCAACCGGCCAATTTAAAACTAAAAACGGTCAAACGACCGATATAAAACCCTAAACTATAAAATCACCATTAAAAACCCATAACTTAAAAAACTAACCCAGTCCAGCGCAGATAAATAAGTAAGTTTTGAGCTCGCGGCGAAAGGTTCGGAGGTCCGGAAGTTGACGAAGTCCTGGGGAGCTCGTTCCAGAGGCGGAGCCCCACAGAGAAGGCCCTTCCCTGGGTGTCGCCAGACGACACTGTCGCTACCGACGGCACCCTGAGGAGTCCCTCTCTGTGAGAGCGCACGGTCGGTGAGAGGTATTCGGTAGCAGCAGGCGGTCCCGTAAGTAACCCGGCCCTATGCCATGGGCGCTTTAAAGGCGTTCACCAACACCTTGAAGCGCACCCGAAGGCCACAGGTAGCCAGTGCAGCCTCGCAGGATAGGTGTCACTGGGAGCCACGAGGGCTCCCTCTATCACCAGCAGCTGCATTCTGGACCAACTGCAGCCTCCGGATGCCCTTCAAGGGAGCCCATGTAGAGCATTGCAGTAGTCCAGGCGAGGCGTCACATGGGCGTGAGTGACTGTGCACAAGGCATCCCGGTCTAGAAAGGCGCAACTGGCGCCAGGCGGACCTGGTGGAAAGCTCTCCTGGAGCGGCCGTCAAATGATCTTCAAAAGACAGCCGTGCATCCAGGAGAACGCCCAAATTACTCACCCCTTCCATCGGGGCCAATGACTCGCTCCCGACAGTCAGCCGCGGACTCAGCTGACTGTACCGGGATGCCGGCATCCACAGCCACTCCGTCTTGGAGGGATTGAGCTTGAGCCTGTTTCTCCCCATCCAGACCCGTACGGCTTCCAGACACCGGGACAGCACTTCGATAGCTTCATTGGGGTGGCCCGGTGTGGAAAAGTACAGCTGGGTGTCATCAGCGTACAGCTGGTACCTCACACGAAGCCACTGATGATCTCACCCAGCGGCTTCATATAGATGTTGAACAGAAGGCGAGAATCGACCTGCGGCACCCACAAGTGAGGCGCCGCGGGGTGACCTCTGCCCGTCAACACCGTCTGCGACGGTCGGAGAGATAGGAGGAGAACCACCGATAAACGGTGCCTCCACTCCCAACCCTCCAACCGGGCGCAGCAGGATACCATGGTCGATGGTATCAAAAGCCGCTGAGAGGTCTAATAGGACCAGGGCAGAGGAACAACCCCTATCCCTGGCCCTCCAGAGATCATCCATCAACGCGACCAAAGCCGTCTCAGTGCTGTAACCCGGTCGGAAGCCGGACTGGAACGGGTCCAGATAGACAGTTTCCTCCAGGTGCAGGGAAACTGATATGCCACCATACTCTCTACAACCTTCGCATGAGCGGGTTGGAGACCGACGATAATTACCTAAAACAGCGGGTCAGGAAGGCTTCTTGAGGAGGGCCTCACCACCGCCTCTTTCAAGGCGGCCGGAAAGACTCCTCCAACAAGGAAGCACTCGTAATCCCTGGAGCCAGCCTCGTGTCACCTCCTGAGTGGCCAGCACCAGCCAGGAGGGCACGGGTCCAGTAAACACGTGGTGGCATTCAATCTACCCAGCAACCTGTCCATGTCCTCGGAGTCACAGGGTCAAACTCATCCCACACAACATCACCAAGACCGCCCTCAGATACCCCGTCTGAATCGCCACAATTTTGGTCCAGACCGTCGCTAAGCTGAACGATTTTATCGTATAGATAACCGTTAAACTCCTCAGCGTCCCCAGCGGGTCATCCCGCTCCCCTGGTGAAGGAGGAGCGGGTCACCAAACAGGGCAGCTGGGCGGTTATCTGCCGGCGCAATGAGGGAGGCGTGGGCGCCTCGCTTCCCTCAGTGCCACTAGGTAGGTCCTGGTATAGGATCTAACTAGTGTCCGATCAGCCTCTGAACGGCTGGACCTCCAGGAACTCTCTAGGCGTCTTCTCCGGCGTTTCATCCCCTCAGCTCCTCGGAGAACCAAGGGCGGTTGGGATCTGCGCCGGGTCAGAGGTCGCAAAGGCACGACACGGTCTAAAGCCCCAGCCGCAGCCCGCTCCCAGGCTGCAGCTAGTTCCTCTGCCGTGCCGTGAGCCAGACCCTCAGGAAGTGGCCCAAGCTCCGTCCGAAACCTCTCTGGGTCCATCAGGCGCCTGGGACGGTACCACCGTAATGGTTCCGTCTCCCTGCGGTGTTGGGTAGCGGTCAGAAAGTCCAGGCGAAGAAGAGTGATCTGACCATGACAAAGGTTCAGTGACTATTTCCTTTAAGTCCAGATCTCTCAACCACTGACCAGAGACAAAAATCAGGTCCAGTGTGCCTCCCCCGATGTGAGTGGGGCCATCCACTACTTGAGTCAGGTCCAAGGCCGTCATGGAGGCCAGGAACTCCCGAGCTACCGTCGACGACGAGCCGGCAGATGGCAAGTTAAAGTCCCCCATGACTAAAAGTCTGGGGGTCTCCACTGCCACCCCGGCAAGCACCTCCAGGAGCTCGGGCAGGGCAGCTGTCATGCAGCAAGGAGCCAGTGCAGCCTGCAGGATAGGTGTCACTGGGAGCCACGAGGGCTCCCTCTATCACCAGCAGCTGCATTCTGGACCAACTGCAGCCTCCGGATGCCCTCAAGGAGCCCATGTAGAAAGTAGTCCAGGCGAGGCGTCACAGGCGTGAGTGACTGTGCACAAGGCATCCCGGTCTAGAAAGGCGCAACTGGCGCACCAGGCGGACCTGGTGGAAAGCTCTCCTGGAGCGGCCGTCAAATGATCTTCAAAAGACAGCCGTGCATCCAGGAGAACGCCCAAATTACTCACCCCTTCCATCGGGGCCAATGACTCGCTCCCGACAGTCAGCCGCGGACTCAGCTGACTGTACCGGGATGCCGGCATCCACAACCACTCCGCCTTGGAGGATTGAGCTTGAGCCTGTTTCTCCCCATCCAGACCCGTCGGCTTCCAGACACCGGGACAGCACTTCGATAGCTTCATTGGGGTGGCCCGGTGTGGAAAAGTACAGCTGGGTGTCATCAGCGTACAGCTGGTACCTCACACCGAAGCCACTGATGATCTCACCCAGCGGCTTCATATAGATGTTGAACAGAAGGCGAGAATCGACCTGCGGCACCCACAAGTGAGGCGCGCGGGGTGACCTCTGCCCGTCAACACCGTCTGCGACGGTCGGAGAGATAGGAGGAGAACCACCGATAAACGGTGCCTCCACTCCCAACCCTCCAACCGGCGCAGCAGGATACCATGGTCGATGGTATCAAAAGCCGCTGAGAGGTCTAATAGGACCAGGGCAGAGGAATAACCCCTATCCCTGGCCCTCCAGAGATCATCCACCAACGCGACCAAAGCCGTCTCAGTGCTGTAACCGGTCGGAAGCCGGACTGGAGCAGGTCCAGATAGACAGTTTCCTCCAGGTGCAGAAACTGATATGCCACCATACTCTCTACAACCTTCGCATGAGCGGGTTGGAGACCGACGATAATTACCTAAAACAGCGGGTCAGGAAGGCTTCTTGAGGAGGGCCTCACCACCGCCTCTTTCAAGGCGGCCGGAAAGACTCCTCCAACAAGGAAGCACTCGTAATCCCTGGAGCCAGCCTCGTGTCACCTCCTGAGTGGCCAGCACCAGCCAGGAGGGCACGGGTCCAGTAAACACGTGGTGGCATTCAATCTACCCAGCAACCTGTCCATGTCCTCGCGAGTCACAGGGTCAAACTCATCCCACACAACATCACCAAGACCGCCCTCAGATATCCCGTCTGAATCGCCACAATTTTGGTCCAGACCGTCCCTAAGCTGAACGATTTTATCGTATAGATAACCGTTAAACTCCTCAGCGTCCCCAGCGGGTCATCCCGCTCCCCTGGTGAAGGAGGAGCGGGTCACCAAACAGGGCAGCTGGGCGGTTATCTGCCGGCGCAATGAGGGAGGCGTGGGCGCCTCGCTTCCCTCAGTGCCACTAGGTAGGTCCTGGTATAGGATCTAACTAGTGTCCGATCAGCCTCTGAACGGCTGGACCTCCAGGAACTCTCTAGGCGTCTTCTCCGGCGTTTCATCCCCCTCAGCTCCTCGGGGGACCAAGGAGGCGGTTGGGATCTGCGCCGGGTCAGAGGCCGCAAAGGCACGACACGGTCTAAAGCCCCAGCCGCAGCCCGTTCCCAGGCTGCAGCTAGTTCCTCTGCCGTGCCGTGAGCCAGACCCTCAGGAAGTGGCCCAAGCTCCGTCCGAAACCTCTCTGGGTCCATCAGGCGCCTGGGACGGTACCACCGTAATGGTTCCGTCTCCCTGCGGTGTTGGGTAGCGGTCAGAAAGTCCAGGCGAAGGAGAGTGATCTGACCTTGACAAGGGTTCAGTGACTATTTCCTTTAAGTCCAGATCTCTCAACCACTGACCAGAGACAAAAATCAGGTCCAGTGTGCCTCCCCCGATGTGAGTGGGGCCATCCACTACTTGAGTCAGGTCCAAGGCCGTCATGGAGGCCAGGAACTCCCGAGCTACCGTCGACGACGAGCCGGCAGATGGCAAGTTAAAGTCCCCCATGACTAAAGTCTGGGGTCTCCACTGCCACCCGGCAAGCACCTCCAGGAGCTCGGGCAGGGCAGCTGTCACGCAGCAAGGAGCCAGTGCAGCGACCAGCAAGCCCATCTGACATCTATGACCCCACCTCACAAAGAGGATTCACACCCGGCAATCTGAGGTACAGTGGTCTCCTCGGCTCTAGACTCTCTTTAATAGCAACCGCCACCCTCCACCCCTACCCTGGGCCTCGGCTGATGGAATGCACGGAAACCGGTGGGCACATCTCGACCAGGGCACACCTTCAGTGCCCAACCAGGTCTCCATGCGCCTATAATATCCGTGGCACCCCTGTATCAGATCATGTATTAGGGGGCCTTGTGGCCACGGACCGTGCGTTGCATAACATCAGGCGAGGCCCAGGCTCTGAGGGTCTTGACCATCCGGGAACGGGAGAAGTCAGGATCGGGCACGCGATCGCCTGCAGACATCGAACGTGACCCCTATGTCGATACAATCCCCTTCCGCCATATCTGCCCCTCCCACTTACCGTGCAAATAGACTCACCCTCACAGAAAGGAACACACTCCCCCCCATAACCTCCGAACCCATTTGATAGTCGCCACGAGCATGCGCTGGAACTGGTTTCCCTCCCGACGGGCTACCCCCCTCATCCGCCCCCACCCCCCCTCCCCCCCCCACCCCACCCCCCCCCCCCAACCCAAGCCCGTCGATTTCCACCCTCCCGTAAAGTCCCATTAAACTCCCTTAAAAATCGGTTAAAACAATTAATTAAAATCCCTAAGTCTCCTATTCTTGGCATGCCATCTCTCGGGTTCCAAAACCCGTCCTCAAGATAGGCCCTCGATAGTGAGGCCAGACCCAGAGAGAATCTCGTGAGGCAAGAAGGTCCGCCGCTGAAAATGTCCGCATGATGAAAAACACGGCAAGCAGACCCATCCTGGTCGGTCAGGATATCTCCGGGTGGGAAAAGTCGATGGAAATCCATCTCAGTCTCAGTCTCAGTCTCGGGCAGTAGATGAAATAGTCACCGCCTTATACAATCACTCAGCACACATAGCGGCTCACCCCGTCCATCGAATCTCGGAAATTGCAGCCCGATTTGGCTGCGATGGTAACAAACTGAGGCTCGATGATGTTCTATGGACAGTCCAAGGGTGGTCGGGAGGAAAGGGCGAGTCCTCAATTTCACGGACTCCATGGGCTCCATCTCGGCTCCACCTGAAACTCCACTGCCAACGTCCGGCGTCATCTTCATCCACGATGATGTCAGGGCCGTCAACACCGTCAAGGCCAATGTCAGGGCCGTCAACGCCGGCGCCACCTAACCAAGCCAGAACACCGCCGGAACAGAAACGCTCTAGTTGGCCCCCCGACGAGGCCGTCCAGAATCCTCCTTACTCTCCAGGCTGGGGGGCGTTCTCACCCAAAGTGGGGGGGGACCCAAGATCTCCACAGGGTCCCCACCCCCTGGCTCGAGCCGCCAACGCCGCCAACGCCGCCGCCGGCCACCGAACCAGGCCAGGCCACCGCCAGGCCAGGCCCCCGCCAGGCCAGGCCAGGCCCCCGCCAGGCCAGGCCAGGCCCCCGCCAGGCCAGGCCAGGCCCCCGCCAGGCCAGGCCGCCGCCGCCGTCGGAAAGAGGCGCCACCGGAGAAAACGCCACCAGAGAACACTCTGGTCACGCTCCCCGAGGCCCCGGCGGGGGACCCAAGATCTCAAGGTCCCCAAGCCGCCTAAAACCTGCCGCCGCTGCCGCCGCCGCCGCCGCCGCCGCCGCCGCCGCCGCCGCCGCCGCCGCCGCCGCCGCCGCCGCCGCCGCCGCCGCCGCCGCCGCCGCCGCCGCCGCCGCCGCCGCCGCCGCCGCCGCCGCCGCCGCCGCCGCCGCCGCCGCCGCCGCCGCCGCCGCCGCCGCCGCCGCCGCCGCGATGGGAGACCGCCCCGGGCCGCCCCAAACCCACCTCAACACCCCCGGGCTGAGGAGACACTCATCCACCCGGGCGGGGGGTTGGAGACCGGACGATAATTACCTAAGACAGCCGGGTCCAGGGAGGGCTTCTTGAGGAGGGGCCTCACCACCGCCTCTTTCAAGGTGGCCGGAAAGACTCCCTCCAACAAGGAGGCACTCGTAATCGCCTGGAGCCAGCCTCGTGTCACCTCCTGAGTGGCCAGCACCAGCCAGGAGGGGCACGGGTCCAGTAAACACGTGGTGGCATTCAGCCTACCCAGCAACCTGTCCATGTTCTCAGTAGCCACAGGGTCAAACTCATCCCAGAAAATGTCACCAAGACCACCCTCAGACGCCTCATCTGAATCGTCGCAATTTTGGTCTAGACCGTCTCGGAGCTGAACGATTTTATCGTATAGATAACCGTTAAACTCCTCAGCACGTCCTGCAGCGGGTCATCCCGCTCCCCTGGTGAAGGAACGGTCTGCTGGGGCGGCTGGGCGGTTATCTGCCG
This sequence comes from Ahaetulla prasina, assembly GCF_028640845.1. Taxonomy (NCBI): domain Eukaryota; kingdom Metazoa; phylum Chordata; class Lepidosauria; order Squamata; family Colubridae; genus Ahaetulla; species Ahaetulla prasina. The sequence goes on from NC_080544.1 coordinate 108,165,347, forward strand.
ACGCAATGAGGGAGGAGGCATAGCAACGCCTCGCTTCCCTCAGTGCCACTAGGTAGGTCCTAGTATAGGACCTAACTAGTGTCTGATCAGCCTCTAAACGGCTAGACCTCCAGGAGCTCTCTAGGCGTCTTCTCTGGCGTTTCATCCCTCAGCTCCTCGGAGAACCAAGGGCGGTTGGGATCTGCGCCGGGTCAGAGGCCGCAGAGGCACGACACGGTCTAAAGCCCCAGCCGCAGCCCGTTGCCAGGCTGCGGCTAGTTCCTCTGCCGTGCCGTGAGCCAGACCCTCAGGAAGTGGCCCAAGCTCCGTCCGGAACGTTGTGGCTCCGTCTCCCTGCGGTGTTGAGTGGCGGTCAGAAAGTCCAGGCGAAGGAGAGAGTGATCTGACCATGACAAAGGTTCTATGACTACATCTCTCAAATCCAGATCCTTCAACCACTGACCAGAGATAAAAATAAGATCCAGAGTGCCTACCCCGATGTGAGTGGGGCCATCCACTACTTGAGTCAGGTCCAAGGCCGTCATGGAAGCCATGAACTCCCGAGCCACTGTCGATGACGAGCCGGCCGATGGCAAGTTAAAGTCCCCCATGACTAAAAGTCTGGGGGTCTCCACTGCCACCCCGGCAAGCACCTCCAGGAGCTCGGGCAGGGCAGCTGTCACGCAGCAAGGAGCCAGGTACGTGACCAGCAAGCCCATCTGACACCGATGACCCCATCTCACAAAGAGGGATTCACACCCGGCGATCTGAGGTACAGTGGTCTCCCTCGGCTCTAGACTCTCTTTAATAGCAACCGCCACCCCCCCACCCCTACCCTGGGCCCTCGGCTGATGGAATGCACGGAAACCCGGTGGGCACATTTCGACCAGGGGCACGCCCCCTTCAGTGCCCAACCAGGTCTCCGTAACGCCTATAAGATCCGCAGCGCCACCCTGGATAAGATCGTGTATTAGGGGGGCCTTATTGGCCACGGACCGTGCGTTGCATAAGATACATAGGTTTCTTCCAAAGAAGGTCCCTCTTTATTGAATCAAATGTTGCACTGAGGTAGATAAAAGTTATAAACATCTGTCTACTCTTAACTGTATGCTTTTCCATTAGATGACATAAAATGAAACACCATTATCAATGATGAGGTGACCAAACCTAAACCCAGTTTGCTCTTTGGGTTTGCTCTTTGGGCAATTCTTGTATCAAAGACATTTGGCCTACAATTTTGCTATGATAACAGTGAGTTCTATAATTTGAAGGATCTTCCTTATCTCACTTTTGCTCAATGGGGACCACAATAGAGAGCTCCCCACCAGGCGGAATTTGCCAGGAATTATTTATATGGGTAAATAACCTTGCTGATAATGGAGTCCACCAATGAAAGTGACATTTCAATAATTTAGGGGAGGGGTCCACAACCTTTCAGTCCTCAGGGACCATTAACTTCATAATTTTAAATCCTGCGGACCACTAATATGATCTGCCTAATGTCCGGCTGAGTGGGTGTGGCTAGGTGGTCATGTGATTTGGTGGGTGTGGCCAACTCTATGTCACTCACGTTGAGGAATGCCTCTACTCGCCCCTCCCCTCCCAGCCTCTTCTCGCCTGCCCACGTGGGCTCCTTAGGGCCCCAACAGGAAGCAGTTGTTGGAGCTAAGCAGCCACCACGAGAAAGAGTTGCCAAAGCAGCTGGCTTAGTTCAAATTGGACCTGGCCAAGAAGGGGGCTCAGCGGAAGCACCTCACTGAGGACTAGCAGCATATGCTTTCCAAGCAGAGGGAAGACCTGCAGGAATAGAAGGCCAGGTGCAGGCGCTGGAGGCTCAGTGGGCTGAGATGGTCAGCCAGTTCCAGGCCATGATGCAGTCCCACTGGAACAAGGCCCTCCGGCTCTTCGCCACCAGTGACGCTTCCCTCCAGCCTTCACCCAAAGCCCTTCTCCAGGAGGCTGAAGCAGACCCCAAGTCAGAATTTCTGCCCCCCTCCGACCCACACCAGAAGACCCCGAAGGGGGAGACTCTCTTCAGCAACACAAACATTCATTGCACGTATCCATCTCAGGGGCTGTAGTTTGAGGACCCCTGGTTTAGTGCAATAGAAAAAAATGCAAATAATTTATCTGTGGACCACCAAAATTTTCTCGAGGACCACCAGTGGTCCACGCACCACCAGTTGGTAACCACTGATTTAGGGGATAGAAAATGTTCCCTAGGTGACTTGCTGGACATAGAATCTGAATGAACCTTCTAAGTTCCCATCCAACTACTGAAGTGGTAATGGGTCAATAGGCAGTTGGAGTGGTGACATCATTTTTAAATTGGTATTTCTAAACACTTATAGCTCTCTACCTATAATTTGCTGCTTGGATTAAGGACACCTTTCTATTAATAGCAATTGTTGGACAATCTATTACGACAGCTCTCCTTATTAGCATGACGATTCCACTTATTTTAGTTGCAAAAGGCTGCAGAGCAACCAGAGATGGTTCTCAGCAGTACGAAGACCTTCATGAAGACGTTCCCTTATTTGTAAGCAAAGTTGAGTGAGGTGTTTTTTTTAATGATAAGGTCCCAATGCTGGGCTTACGTGAGTATGCATGAGACATAATCCTAAACTAGATAATATCTCTCTGGCCCAACAAGATTCTCCTTTATATTCAGATAGATTTCATGGACACGTGGTACGATATGAGTTTAAAATAATTTTGGCATGCTGTCAATGTTTGGGACAAAATGGATTACGCAGCCCTTGAATGTGTTTTTTAAAAAACTCTTCCTCTGTTATTTGTGTGGCACATGGTCAGAGGCAACCTCATTAACCCGAATTAATGTGATAGTATCTTCTTGACCAAGTTCCATCACTAATGAGACAGATCATCAAAAGACATGCTGCTATTAGTTTCCCATCAATGGACTATATAAAAGAGGAAGAAAAGAAAAAAGCATCAGACAAAAGGATACAGCCATCTTCAGATCCACCAGTGAGCATCAAAGAAAAAGCAGGAAAATGTTGGTGACGTGGATATTTTTGTGTTTTTTGTTGCTTGCTCTGCTGATTCTCTTTCTGAAACAACTCTGGTCCCGAAGACATTTGCCTCCTGGTCCTTTGGCTCTACCTCTCATTGGATCTGCCTTGACAACTGGGCTTTGGCTCAGTGAAGATTACTTCCTTAAGGTATTTAATTCTAACCAGTATTTGTTTTTGTTGTTACTTGCGAAGTTGTGTCCGACCCATCGCGACTCCATGGACAACATTCCTCCAGGCCTTCCTGTCCTCTACCATCCTCTGGAGTCCATTTAAACTCATGCCTACTGCTTCAGTGACTCCATCCAGCCACCTCATTCTCTGCCGTCCCCTTCTTCTTTTGCCCTCCATCTTTCCCAGCATTCGGCTCTTCTCCAGTGAGTCCTTCTTTCTCATTAGGTGGCCAAAGTATTACGCAAAGTAATTACCCAAGATAATTCTCACTTGTTTTCTTTATGACAACATTATAGACAAATTAAGGTATTTAATTCTAACCAGTAATACGCAAGATAATTCTCACTTGTTTTCTTTATGACAACATTATAGACAAATGTACTGTATTAATCAAGTAAAATACAATGAGGAATACATTTCTTCAAGTGCTAGTGATGACACTGGGTTAGTTATTTTAACAATAGCAATAGCTCTTAGAATTATATACCGCTTCACAGTGCTTTAGAATAGAACAGAACAGAACAGAACAGAACAGAACAGAACAGAACAGAATAGAATAGAATAGAATAGAATAGAATAGAATTTTTATTGGCCAAGTGTGATTGGACACACAAGGAATTTGTCTTGGTGCATATGTTCTCAGTGTACATAAAAGAAAAGATACCTTCATCAAGGTACAACATTTACAACACAGATGATGGACAATATATCAATATAAATCATAAGGATTGCCAGCAACAAAGTTACAGTCATACAGTCATAAGTGGAAAGAGATTGGTGATGGGAACTATGAAACGATTAATAGTAGTGCAGATTCAGTAAATAGTCTGACAGTGTTGAGGGAATTATTTGTTTAGCAGAGTGATGGCCTTCGGGAAAAAACTGTTCTTGTGTCTAGTTGTTCTGGTGTGCAGTGCTCTATAGCGTCGTTTTGAGGGTAGGAGTTGAAACAGTTTATGTCCTGGATGTGAGGGATCTGTAAATATTTTCACGGCCCTCTCTAAGCGGTTTACAGAGTCAGCCTATTGACCCCAACAATCTGGGCCCTCATTTTACCCACCTCGGAAGGATGGAAGGCTGAGTAAAAATTGAGCCTGGTGTGATTTGAACTGCCAAATTGCCGTCACTTGGCTCATTTTCCTCCTCATACCAGAATATTCAGGTAAGACTTGCTTAAAGCTGTTTCACAGAGCACTATGAAATAACAGGGCTGAATAGAGTACATAAAAGAGGAAGAAAAGTTAAAAGAATGAGACGAAATGATACAACCATCTCCGGTTCTATCAATGAGCATCAAAGAAAAAAAACCAACTGATGGCAATAGGGACAATTTTGTATTTTGTTTTTTGCTGTTTGCTCTGCTGATTCTCTTCTTCCTGAGACAACTTTGGACTCAAAGACATCGGCTCTACCTCTCACTGGGATCTTGTGACTTATGGGTTTTGGCTTCATGAAGATTATTTTCGTAAGGTATTTTATTCTAAATAATTAACCAACAATATATAAAATAATTCTCAGGAGCGGTGCGGTGGCCTAGAGGTGGAGCTCTCGCCTCACAATGAGGAGGCTGTGAGTTCGATCCTAGATGGAGGCAGATATTTCTCTCTCTGCCCACACTGAGAATATATCTGCTGAACAAAAATGCCACATTGGTGACAGGAAGGGCATCCGGCCATAAAAACTCGGCTAGCTCCATTCATTTGCCCAGATTCTACCCTACAAGGGATTATGGAGTCGTTAAATGAAGATATTGATGATGATATAAAAACATTCTCAATTATTTCCTCTGTATCACAACTATAGACAAATGTATTAACCTAGTGTTATGTATCTTTAAATGTTTTGGCGGGAAACAAGCACGTTGCTGATTGGTTGAAGCCGCCGGTTAAACAGTATATAAGGAGAGGTTTTTCCCCAGCCAGGTTGCTGGGTTCACCCTATATTAAAGAGCTGTTGTCACTACCCTGGTCTCCAGCCTCGTTACTTCCCGAACTTAACACTGGTGACGAGGGTGGGATCTCGAGGCTAAGGAGCACCAGAACCGAGCTGAAGCACGGAAGAACCGAACCCAGCAAACCCAGGGCAGAAACGCGGAGATGGCCAGTTACACTCCGCCCGCGCCGTTTGACCCAGCCAGAGAGAAATGGGGAACGTACATGACCCGTTTGAAAGCTTCCTAGAAGCAAACGAACTGCAAGGAGTTCCAGACAACCGCAAAGGGCATACTTCTTGAGCCACTGCGGTCCGAGGTCATCGACATCGCGAAGCCCTGGCAGAGCCAACGCCGTACAATCGGTATCGTGGCAAACTCTGCAAACCCTGCTAAAAACCATTTCGCGCCAACGCCGTCCAAATCGTCGGCGTTTTGAATTTGGAGGCGCCCGACAGCTAGAGGAGAATCCATCGGTGACTACATGGCCGCCCTGCGGAAAGCCTCCAAAGACTGTGGGTACCGAGACCTGGATGAGGCGCTGCTGGAGCAACTCATCCGGGGGGTCAGAGACATGCGTTTGCGGAGGCGACTGCTATCAAAAAGCAATCTAACGCTGGCAAACGCCCTGGACGAAGCCAGAGCGCATGAAATGTCCACCCAAGCGGCGGAGACCCTGCAACAGCCACTCACACCGAAGGCGAGCACAAAATCAACCCCGGTACACCAAGAAGAGGTCCAGACCGAATCCGACGGTGAGGATGAGGAAGGGGTTTGTCGAACCGAGAAACGCGGCAAAGAAGACCGGGACGAATGCGGAAGTTGCGGAGGTCAACACCAGCGTCAACACTGCAAGTTCAAGGACGCTACATGTCGGCGGTGCGAGAAGAAGGGGCACCTAGCTCAAGTCTGTCGAGCTCCCCAACCTTCCCGCCGAAAATTCAAATCGGCCAATCAGAGCGTGGGATCGGCAAGGCGGCCCGTGATTGGCTCAAACAAAAAAGGCACGAACTCGAATCAAACGACGGTGATCATAGTCCGCGCCACAACCCGGGTGGAGAAGAAGATCTTCACCAAGCCCAAAATAGAAGGAGTGCCATGCCGACTAGAAGTGGACACCGGGTCAGCGATCACCATCATGTCCTGGGACACTTTGGCGAAAGCGTTGCCATCAGTCGCAAAGCGCCACCTGCAAACACAACGGCTACGAGTCCACGACTACCAAGGGAATCGCATCCCTGTTCGAGGGACCACCTCTGTCCGAGTCGAGTACGGACCACACAAGAAGACCCTGCCCATCACGATCGTCGAAGGGACCCTGCCTAGTTTGTTGGGACTAGACTGGTTCCGTGCATTGGGCATGGGAGTGACTGGCATCTACAGAAGTGACTGTAACCTAAAGACACACTCATGAACGAGTTCAAGATGTCTTCAAGGACTGCCTGGGCAAGTACAAGGGGACCCCTATTTCCTTCAACTTAGACCCCCAGGTAGCCCCCATTAGGTTAAAGGCAAGGAGAGTCCCTTTTGCCCTTAAACCTAAGATTGACAAGGAGATAGATAAGCTCATAAATCAGGGGATTCTGGTGCCAGTCGATCACGCAAAGTGGGAGACGCCAATCGTCACCCCAGTAAAACCAGATGGGTCAGTTAGAATCTGCGCTGACTACAAGGCGACGTTAAACAAAGCCTTACAGAAAAGCGCTTACCCGGTTCCCGTGGTGCAACACTTGCTGCACTCGTTGGGGCAAGGGCAAGTCTTTGCAAAGTTAGACTTGGCTCAAGCCTATCAACAACTGCCCGTAGACGCCAACACAGCCGAAGCCCAAACGATTGTAACTCACAGAGGTGCTTTCAAGTGTACCCGATTACAATTTGGGGTGAGTGTGGCACCGGGGCTGTTCCAAAATTTAATGGAACGACTTCTGCAAGGGCTCCCAGGGGTAGTCCCCTACTTCGATGATGTATTGATATCAGCCGAAAATTTAGAGGAATTGGGGGAGCTTGAGAAAAGTTCTGGGCATTTTCGGTCAGCGGACTAAAGGTTAAAGTGAACAAATGCCAGATGGGGTAGAATCCGTCGAGTTCTTGGGCTACCGAATAGACAAGAAAGGAATTCACCCCACTGAGAGCAAGGTCAAGGCAATCAGAAAGGCTCCAGCGCCCAAAAACAAAACAGAGCTACAGGCATTCCTGGGGCTAGTGAATTTTTACGCGGTTTTTTTAAAAAACAAGGCGACCGTTGCTGAACCGCTGCATAAGCTTCTGGGAAAGAATACTGTTTGGTCTTGGGGAAAGTCGGAAGCTAGGGCTTTCGAAGCAGTAAAAAACCTACTCTCGAGCGATAGCCTGCTGATCCAGTATCATAGCTCATTGCCATTAGTACTGGTTTGCGATGCCTCCCCTTACGGGGTGGGGGCTGTGCTCAGCCACAGACTTCCAAATGGCACAGAAGCCCCTATAACCTTCTACTCCAGAACGATGTCCTCCACAGAGAGGAACTATAGCCAGTTAGATAAGGAAGCGCTAGCAATTGTGTCAGGGTAAAAAGTTTCACGAATATGTTTTGGGAGACTTGAAATTGTTACTGACCATAGACCGCTGTTAGGATACTGGCTGGCGACCAACGCCTGTGGCACTTTCGCCACGATTGACCCGATGGACTATCTTAGCCGCTTATTCTACAAGCTGCAGCATCGACCAGGAAAGAAGTGGGGCATGCGGGCGCTTAAGCAGATGCCCACTACCAGGGGCGATCGAGACCCCACTCGGGGCGCCCATCCTGCTAATTGACTCTTTGGACTCTGGCCCAGTCACATCTAAGGAGGTGGCTCGGGCATCATACCGGGACATTATTTTGAGACTGTACTCGGTTGGGTACAAGAGGTGGCGGCCCGCGCGGGCGAGCAGTTTAAAATTTGTAAAAAACGTGGGAACTCGGCTCAAGGGGTGCCTGCTATGGGGTGATCAGTGGTGATCCCGGAGAAATTGAGGAAAGGTATTGGACCTCCTCCACGAGGTCACCCAGGGATCGTAAGGATGAAGGGGCTAGCGAAGCTATGTGTGGTGGCCATGGACTCAGAAATTGCTGAGAGGGTAGGAAATGCCAGGCTTGCCAAGAGTCCAGACCTCTACCCCAACGGCCCCAGTCAGGAATGGGAAAAACCCCAAGGGCCCTGGTCAAGAATCCACATTGATTTTGCTGGCCCTTTCCATGGCCAAACCTTCCTAGTGGTAGTCGACGCTTTCTAAATGGTTGGAAATCATTCTCATGAGATCCATGACAGCCGAGGCAGTAATCGCAGCCCTCGCCACCTATTTGCAACCCACGGGTTGCCACGCTAGTATCCGATAACGCCCGCAATTCACGGCAGCCCAGTTTGAGGAATACTTGGCAGAGGAGGGCATCCGACATGCCCTCTCTGCGCCTTTCCACCCTGCGTCGAATGGCCTTGCAGGCGTTCCGTCCGGGCGCTAAGAGGCATTGTCAGGCTCAAGCCAGGTGACTGGCAAACAAAGATAGATTTCTTTCTGGCCGTTCAGCATAGAACCCCAGCACTGCTACAGGCAGAAGCGCCGAATTATTGATGGGACGGAAGCTCCGGTGCCCACTTGACCGTTTGAATCCCATTACACACCAGAGGGTTACAAGGGGAACTGGAAAAACAGAGAAATGGGCATAGGCGATGTGGGCCCGCAACTATGGGGACGGCCCAAGTTGGCTAGCAGGGCAAATCATAAAAGCAACCGGTCCAAAGTCATACTTGAGTTACAAGACAACCGAGTATGGGCGCCACATAGATCAAAAGAAACGAATGAACAACCCGAGCTGTAAGTGGCATATAAATAATCTGTTCTATTTGATTGTAACATTTCTCAACTTTGTTTCACTTGGCAGCCTGTAAAACAATATGGAAATATATACTCCATGTGGCTTGGACATCACTTTGTAGTCGTGCTGTCTGGATTCAAAGCTGTGAAAGAAGGAATGATGAGCTTCCCAGAAGAATTCTCCGATCGACCGGATGATGCTTTCTTCACTGCTTTAGGGAAAGAAAGGGGTAAGTGCAAATAGAAAGGAATTGTATCTAAAACACCATCGCATGGTTACAATTTGTGTGAACAATATTTATTTATTTATTTCATTTATTTATTTTGTCGCAACAGTATATATAAGCATAAGCATGAAAATAACTCTATAATATATAAGCATATATATGAGCGTAAGTATGCAATAACTATATTAATTGGATATAACGAAAGGAAACAATAGGACAGGAACGGTAGGCACGCTTGTGCTCTTATGCACGCCCCTTACAGATCTCTTAGGAATAGGGTGAGGTCAATAGTAGACAATTTTTTGCTGAAGCTTTGGGGATTTTGAGAAGAGACCACAGAGTCAGGTAGCATATTCCAAATATTAATAACTCTGTTACAAAAGACATATTTTCTGCAATCAAGATTGAAGCAGTTAATATTAAGTTTAAATCTATTGTTTGCTCTTGTATTGTTGTGATTGAAGCAATAGATGATTCTATGAGTTAAACACAGGTCCTGTCGAAGGCGGCGGAGTTCTAAGTTTTCTAAACCCAGGATTTCAAGTCTGGTGGCATAAGGTATTTTGCTGTATTCAGAGGAGTGGAGAACTCTTCTTGTAAAATATTTCTGGACACGTTCAATTGTATTGATGTCTGAAATGTGGTGTGGGTTCCAGACAGGTGAGCTGTATTCTAGAATTGGTCTAGCAAATGTTTTATAAGCTCTGGTTAGTAGTGTAGTGTTTCTGGAGAAGAAGCTACGTAAGATTAGGTTTACAACTCTTAAAGCCTTTTTTGCGATGTAGTTGCAGTGGGCTTTGGCACTTAGATCATTGGATATGAAAACTCCAAGGTCTTTAACAGGGTGGGGGTCATCTGTAAGTTAATATGCAGAAAATGGGAGGGAGAGGGAAGTAAGGGATAGTTAACAAAACAATTTAAGTCATGAGACAAGCAAAAGAAATATTCCTGTAATCCCAGTTTACAATAAATTATTATATGCCTCAATTGCATTTTATCTTGTCGATTACATTCATACGTTGACTTAGATATGACTTCTTTTTCACTAAATATCTACTTGTTTTTTCAGGCTCTCATCATCCCCATTCATTTATTTATTTATTTTATTTTATTTTATTTATTTATTTTGTCACAACATCATACAAAAAGATTATATAGTATATACACATATAAACATATATAGGAAGAAGAAAAGAAAAACAATAGGACAGGAACGGTAGGCACGTTTGTGCGCTTATGCACGCCCCTTATGGTCCTCTTAGGAATGGGGTGAGGTCAATAGTAGAAAGTTTTTGGTTAAAGCTGTTAGGATTATGGGAAGAGACCACAGAGTCAGGTAAAGTATTCCAAGCACTGATGATTCTGTTGCAGAAGTCGTATTTTCTGCAATCTAGATTAAAGCGGTTTACATTAAGTTTAAATCTATTGGTTGCCCTTGTATTATTGCAATTAAAGCTGAAGTAGTCTTTGACAGGAAGGACATTACAATAGATGATTCTGTGAGCTAAACTTAGGTCTTGTCGAAGGCGACGGAGTTCCAAGTTTTCTAAGCCTAGGATTTCAAGTCTGGTGGGATAAGGTATTTTGTTGTTTTCAGAGGAATGGAGAACTCTTCTTGTAAAAGAGTTCAACAAAAACTTTCTCAATCTTCCCTTACCTCTTCAGTCCTTTTCTTTGTTTCATATTTTACCCCTTTTTTTTTCAAATTTTGCCTTTTCCTTCAAATTTTGCCACTTTCTCCAGATTGGATTTTCATCAATTCTCTCTATATGGTCAATTCACCTAAAGGCACTGATTTCATTTTAACTACCCACATACAGATCCATCAGCTTTCAGTACTTTCTATGCATAAGAATTAGATTTAATTGACATCTATTCTAAGATAATAAATTCTCCGAAATTGGAATAAATTTCGTCCTCTGGTGGCTCAACAGATTAATGCAGTCTGTTATTAACAGCAGCTTGCTTGCAATTACTGCAGGTTCAAGTCCCACCAGGCCCAAGGTTGACTCAGCCTTCCATCCTTTATAAGGTAGGTAAAATGAGGACCCAGATTGTTGGGGGCAATAAAAGTTGACTTTGTATATAATATACAAATGGATGAAGACTATTGCTTGACATAGTGTAAGCCACCCTGAGTCTTCGGAGAAGGGCGGGATATAAATGCAAATTAAAAAAAAATCAGCAGCTTTAATTTTCTTACCTGAAACCAAGATAACAATTAATATTATCTAGTTTGGGTAATGAAACAGCTGCAAGAAAACAACCAAGCTCAGAGAACATCAAAAAACCCCTCATTTCAACCTTGAGCTACAAATATTCTTCTTTATTACTAACTTGATAAAACTTGGTGAATGAAAAAGGCATTTTCGCTGGTTGGTTTCAATTTTTTAGGAGGAAGTTACAAATGCCACATCCGAGAATATTCTGTCTCTTGTGCCTATAACGTATGTTCTCCTACCTGAACGTTTACATCATCTATAATAATAATAATAATATTTTAATTTATAGACCGCCCTTCTCCCGAAGGACTCAGGGCGGTGAACAGCCAGTTAAAATACAAAAAACAAACTCATACAATATTAAAAATTACCCATAAAAAACTTATTCAATTGACCAAGCTAAAATACAATTGCACCCTATAAAATCATTAAAATTTAAAAACCCGAATAAATCAATTTAAAAGTTTAAAAATTAAGCCAGTCCAGCAAGATGAAACAAATAGGTCTGAAAAGCTTTTGATGTCCATTGTATAAGACAGAGGTTGGCAAGCATTGCATCTGTGGTCACCATACCACATGACTCTCCTGGTGTCCATGTGACTCCCAAAATGAATAAATGTTTTTATAATAAAAAAAATAGCATAGCGAAATCTTACAAAATGGCAAGGTTGCACAAAAGTTTGGCATCAGAGAGATGTTTGGCAAGAACTAGACCAGTGGTAGTCAACCTGGTCCCTACCGCCCACTAGTGGGCGTTCCAGCTTTCATGGTGGGCGGTAGGGGTTTTGTCCGATACTGAAGCACTTTCCTTTTTTTTTAATTTAATTGACTTTTTAAAAAAAATTCATAGCGTTATTTGAAAACATTTTCATTAGGTTTTCATAAAATTCCCCATGACAATTTAAATTTATGAAAATATACTATTTGTATCGCCCGCGCCTAAGTTTAGTTCACGTTACGTAAGTGAAACTAAATGGTGCTAGAGTGCGACTGCAAACAAAAGAGCCTCGTCCCAGAATAGCTCGCGCATCTCCCCCCACACCACCCAGCTGTAACAGACAAGCAGAGCTGGTAACGGCACCCCGCTCCCCCAAACCCAATCCACGATACTCGAGAGGCATGCGCAGACGACGATACATGGTGCATTACCGTGGAAGTGGTGGGCGGTTAGAAAATTTTACTACTAACAGAGATACAAAAGTGGGCGGTAGGTATAAAAAGGTTGACTACCCGTGAACTAGACCTTACTGTTGTTGTTTTTTTTAAAAAAAAAACCATGGATGTTCTCAGGAATCATTTATCATTGTCTGCTGATGCCTTTAGGAATTATTTTCTCCAATGGCCACACCTGGAAACAGCAGCGACATATTGGTATCACTTCTTTGCGGAAGCTGGGCCTGGGGAAGAAAAGCATTGAGCATCAAATAGAAGATGCAGCTCAGACTCTGATGGAGGTCCTTAGACAAACAAAAGGTATGTAATTTGGGGTCATGGCTCAAGACTGTCTGCAGACATTTTTTTCCATTCTGTGTATTTTGAACAAGAAATGTGTATTTGATACGGGTATTTGATAGGAATTTTTTTTTACATTTTTGAAACAATTGATAGAGTTCCCAATAATTTTTTTTTCATCCTGTAGAAGTTCTGTTCTTCAGTAATACATTATGAAATATCTTCATTTGCAGGACAGCCCTTTGACCCTTCAATTCCAGTAATAAATGCAGTTTCTAATGTCATATGTGCTTTGAGTTTTGGGCATCAGTTTGCTCCTGAAGATGAAAACTTCCAGAAGTTAATTCGAGCCCTTGAAACTCTTGTGAAATTCTCTGGTAGCTTTTATCATATGGTGAGTCATGTTTTCTATTAAAGAGACTGTTTCCATCAGTATTTTCATGTAATCATGAATGGACTTCATGGAGGAAGCCTTGGAAAACGTTGTTAAGGATAGTCTTATCTCACAACCGATGTTGCGTGTTATTGAGCAGATTACCCTTTGAGTTTACACATGAAAGCGACTGAGAATGATTGTGGATAATAACTTTTGACATACAAACAAACTGGGTTTTGATAATATTTTACTTTTAGGGAAAAAGCAAAATTATAGTTCAAAAACCCATCCAAGTCATACACATTTAAAGTGAGACAAAGATCATTCCAGGGATATTTTTCAAATATAAAGTCTTCTTATCAGTTGTAGAAAAATACAATAAAACAGATCTTCTTTAGTTTCATTCAAGAACAACGTTCAATATAAAAACAGTCAATAAATACTAAAGAAGCAATAAATGCCCATGATCAAGCCATGATCGTGCATAGAGATCAAATATAGAGTTACAGCATATCAGCAGGTAAAATGGTGTAATGTTCAAACAAACCATAATTCAGCTTTCTTTAAGTACATTGGCTACAGGGCTCAGCCAATCAGGCTACATGATGATGCAACACAGTTTTTAAAGCTACATAATACTTTTAGCTATAAACACACAATGTTGGTTTATATATTTCCTGACCAACCAGTTGGGCAATAACAATTTCCTAACAATCATCTTTTGTACTATTATCCCCAGTAGCCTGGACAAGTCTTTGCAGTTTTCTTGTCAAGATTTTGGAAGTGAGTTGCCATTGCCCACTTCCGAGGGTCTGAGAGAGAGAGACTGGCTCAGCGCCACCCAACTGACTGAGTGCTTGACTTGGGACTAGACCTCAGTTTCTAGATTTGTGCATTAACCGCTGTACCAAAGTGGTTCTGCCAATGAAGGAATCCATTATTTCAGTATCATCAGCAGTTAGCTGTCCATCCCATGTTTAAACAGTTCTAGAAAAGATGGTCACCACGTCCTGGGTCAGTCCGTCATTGAACAGTTTTTACAATTTTTTCCTAATACCAAACCAACATCTGCTTCATTCTGATTTTTTTTTTATTTGCATTTATATCCCGTCCTTCTCCGAAGACTCAGGGCGGCTTACACTATGTCAAGCAATAGTCTTCATCCTATTTGTATATTTATATACAAAATCAACTTATTGCCCCCAACAATCTGGGTCCTCATTTTACCTACCTTATAAAGGATGGAAGGCTGAGTCAACCTTGGGCCTAGTGGAACTAGAACCTGCAGTAATTGCAGGCAGCTGCTGTTAATAACAGACTGCATTAGCAGTCTGAGCCACAGAGGCCCTTTTTTAAATCCATGGCTTCCATCCAGAACTTCTTCTGCTGAAGCCACCAAAAAAGCCAGTGCAGTCCTAGGCCGCATTAACAGAGGGATAAGATCAAAATCACATGAAGGGTTAGTACCGCTTTACAAGGCCTTGGTAAGACCACACTTGGAATATTGCATCCAGTTTTATATCGCCATGATATAAAAAAGATCTTGACACTCTGGAAAGTGTGCAGAGAAGAGCAACAAATATGATTGGAGGAAGGAGGCTAAAATATATGAAGAATAGCTGCAGGACTTGGGTTTACCTATTGTGGTCCGCCAGCAGCCTGCGCAGCTGGCAACTGAGTCAGACAGAGATGAGGCTGAGGAAGAGCGTGGGCCAGTCCTGGAGGCTGGGAAAGGCCTGGATGAGGGCTCTGCATTGGAGGCAGAGGTGAGGCCAGGGCCATCAGGGATTGAGGTGCGGACTCCGGAGCCTCCAGAGGCTGACAGTAGTGAGGCAGAGGAACAGGAGGAGCCTGTTTCTAATGCATGCATGAGAAGAGCTGCCAGAAGGCAAGAGCAGCTCAAGCAAAGAGGACAACTCGGGAGTAGGGCCAAGAGATGATTGGCCCCTCCCATAAGGCTTAAAAGACCATCAACTGCATTTGAGCTCTTTGCCGGAAATCAACATTGATAGCTTTGTCTTGTTGCATTGGTTTCATATCGGTGTCTTCTGAACTTTTGCCAAGAAAGGCCTTTGTGAGTTTGCCTAATTGGACCAAGGTTGATGATAGGACTGAGGAATTGTGTTGGGAGGAATTTGCTTTAATTTAGTTGAACTATGCTGAGAATGAGTTAATTCTCAGCTGTTCTAATAAAGTTTGTTTGTTTTTACACTGACTGAGTTTCCTACTACCTACTTGGGCCTGGGTCATAACAATATCTAGTCTTGTGAAAATGAGGAGTAGTGGTGCATGGTAGCAGTGTTACAATATCTAAGGGGCAGCCACATAGAAGAGGAGGTCAAGCTATTCTCCAAAGCCCCTGAAGGCAGGTCAAGAAGCAATGGATGGAAACTTATCAAGGAGAGAAGCAACTAGAACTGAGAAGATATTTCCTGACAGGGAGAACAATTAAGCAGTGGAATGGCTTGCTTTAAGAGATTGCAGGTGCTTCAACACTGGTGGTTTTAAAGAAGAGATTGGACAACAATTGTCTGAAATGATAAAGTCTCTTGCTTTTTTTTTTTTTTGTTTACATTTATATCCCGCCCTTCTCCGAAGACTCAGGGCGGCTTACAATGTGTAAGGCAATAGTCTCATTCTATTTGTATATTTACAAAGTCAACTTATTGCCCCCCCAACAATCTGGGTCCTCATTTTACCTACCTTATAAAGGATGGAAGGCTGAGTCAACCTTGGACCTGGTGGGGCTTGAACCTGCAGTAATTGCAGGCAGCTGTGTTTAATAACAGGCTTCTTACAGCCTGAGCCACACCGTGGCTTGAAAAGGGGGTTAGACTAGAAAGCCTCCAAGGTACCTCCCAGATCTGTTATTCTCTTATGCAAATCTAGCAAACAGAATATCCAATCCATGTAGTTAATTCATTAATAGTTTGTCGTGTGAATCCAGATTTTTTGAAGAATGGCTTCATTAGCTTTCGGTAACCATATTTAGAAAGGCTCCTGGAGAGAATGAGAGAATAAGCAAATTTTATAATAGCTTTATAATAATCGATCTGTCTCTAACGTAATTCTTTTCTGGAAGAATTTGGAAATGGCTTTTCTGGAGGACTTTTGAGGTCCGACACCATGCACGGTTTGCCATATTTTAATGTAGTGTTTTTCTATAGCTATTAAGTCTATTACTGTGAGATTCTGAGAGCCTTCTTTATTTGTAGTGGGGAATAAATAATTTTTTCCTTTTCCATTTCTATTAGCTGTTTTTTGTGGTGCCACGATTAATGACCTACCTTCCAGGCCCTCACAAGGAGGCCTTAGCTTCTATAGATGTGATCACTTCCTTTGCAAAGCAGGAAATAGAGAAACACAAGGAATCCAGCGCTCTGCATGAGCCACAAGATTTCATTGATCACTATCTTCTTCAGATGGAGAAGGTATGGGTTTATTTTAGTTCAATACATGGTCAAGGAATTATTACATTTCTGGCTATAAGCGAACAGGAGGGGGCTAGTGAAATTGTTTTCACTGAAAACAAGAATTTTTTTCTTTTTCATTCAATTCCTATTCTGAATTTAACCCATTTTAATTCAGATTGCTTCTAAATAAGAGCTATATTGTGCCTCTGCAATCTTAAACTTTCATTGAACAAAAGAGGTTCTTTGTGGGGAAATTAGAATTATTTTTGCTTGTCATCCTCTCCTGTTTGCCTATCTCTTCTTTCCCCCTTTTTTCTAAAGAAATTCCATTAAGAAGAAAAAGAATTAGTTTACTTTACTTTATTGTCATTGTTTATCATACAACGAAATTAAATGCCATCTTCATTAAAAACACAAACACACATCCTTCACTATATTAACAGGGATTTTTGATTAATTCATATTTAAATACATACTTATTACACTTATCACACTGTATAGTGTAATATTAATGCAGTATCTGGGGCTTTCAATTCAATAGAACAGTGTTAGTCAACCTGGTCCCTACCACCCACTAGTGGGCGTTCCAGCTTTCATGGTGGGTGGTAGGGGTTTTGTCTGATACTGAAGCACTTTCCTTTTTTTAAAAAAATGTAATTGACTTTTAAAAAAAATTTCATAGCATTATTTAAAAACATTTTCATTAGGTTTCATTAAAAAACCCCGTGACAATTTAAATTTCTGAAAATATACTATTTGTATCGCCCGCGCATAAGTTTAGTTCACATTACTTAAGTGAAACTAAATGGCGCTATAGTGCGACTGCAAACAAAAGAGGCTCGTCCCGGAATAGCTCGCGCATCTCCCCCCACACCACCCAGCTGTAACAGACAAGCAGAGCTGGTAGCTGGCGCCCCCGCACCAAACCCGACCCATGATGTGCGAGAGGCATGCGCAGACAACGATACATGGCGCATTACTGTGGAACCGGTGGGAGGTTAGAAAATTTTACTACTAACAGAGATACAAAAGTGGGCGGTAGGTATAAAGAGGTTGACTACCCCTGCTTTAAATAATCACCAAATGAATGGTTAAAAATCAAAGACTAAAAAATGCATAAATATGAAAAGTAAGGTTTTACACCTGGGCAGGAAAAAAACCAAAGGTTCAAGCACAGATTAAGCAAAACCTGGCTCAAATAAAAGTCATCGTGAGAGGGACCTTGGAGTCCTAGTGGACGATCATTTAAACATGAGTTAAACATGTGAGGCAGCCGCCAAAAAAGCTAATAAAATCCTTGGCTGTATAAACAGAGGCGTAGAGTCAAAATCACATGAAGTATTAGTTCCACTTTATAAATACTTAGTAAGAGCAAACCTGGAATACTGCATCGAGTTTTGGTCACCCCATTACAAAAAAGATGTTGAGACTTCAGGACAAAAATCTTCTTAGAATTGTTGTAATTTTCATTCTCCATTTTAAACATCAGAGAGCGAAAGACCCCGACTCTACCTACAATGAAGACAACTTGGCTCAGTGTATTTTTGATTTTTTTGGTGCTGGAACAGAGACAACCTTCACTACTATAATGTGGGCTCTGCTCCTCTTGGCCAATCATTCTGACATCCAAGGTGAGACACATCTGGCAATGGGAAAAAGTGCCATTCTCAGAACATACAAAGAAAGAATTTGAAATATTAAGCTATTGAATGAGGAACTTAACCTATTCTTCATAATAATTTTCCTATGTGGATTCTTGACCCTATAAGCAGGGGAATGAACTTTTTTATTTTATTTTTTATTTTTATTTGTCACAACGGTTTATTTATTTATTTATTTATTTATTTATTTATTTATTTATTTATTTTGTCACAACAATATATATAAGTATCATACAAAAAGATTATATAGTATATAAACATATATCTGAGTAAATATTAGGACGTATAAACATATACCTGAGTAAATATTAGGACGTATAAACATATATCTGAGTAAATATTAGGACGTATAAACATATATCTGAGTAAATATTAGGACGTATAAACATATATCTGAGTAAATATTAGGACGTATAAACATATATCTGAGTAAATATTAGGACGTATAAACATATATCTGAGTAAATATTAGGACGTATAAACATATATATGTATAGGAAGAAGAAAAAGAAAAACAATAGGACAGGAACGGTAGGCACGTTTGTGCTCTTATACATCCCCTTTATGGTCCTCTTAGGAATGGGGTGAGGTCAATATTAGAAAGTTTTTGGTTAAAGCTTTTGGGATTATGGGAAGAGACCACAGTCAGCTAAAGTGTTCTAAGCACTGATGATTCTGTTACAGAAGTCATATTTTCTGCAATCTAGATTAAAGAGGTTAACATTAAGTTTAAATCTATTGGTTGCTCTTGTATTATTACATTTAAAGCTGAAGTAGTCTTTAACAGGAAGGACATTACAATAGATGATTCTATGAGTTAAACTTAGGTCTTGTCGAAGGCGACGGAGTTCCAAGTTTTCTAAGCCTAGGATTTCAAGTCTGGTGGTATAAGGTATTTTGTTGTTTTCAGAAGAATGGAGAACTCTTCTTGTAAAACATTTCTGGACACGTTCAACTGTATTGATGTCAGAAATGTGGTGAGGGTTCCAGACAGGCGAGCTGTATTCTAGAATTGGTCTAGCAAATGTTTTATATGCTCTGGTTAGTAGTGTAGTGTTATATATAAGCATAAGCATGAAAATAACTATATAATAAAGGTAAAGGTTCCCCTTGCACATACCTGCTAGTCATTGCTGACTCTAGGGGGCGGTGCTCATCTTCGTTTCAAAGCCGAAGAGCCAGCGCTATCCGAAGACGTCTCCGTGGTCATGTGGCCGGCATGATTCTATGCCAAAGGCGCATGGAACGCTGTTACCTTCCCACCAAGGTGGTCCCTATTTTTTCTACTTGCATTTTTACATGCTTTCGAAACTGCTAGGTTGGCAGAAGCTGGGACAAGTAACGGGAGCTCACCCCATTACATGGCAGCACTAGGGATTCGAACCGCTAAGCTGCCGACCTTTCGATCGACAAGCTAAACATCCTAGCCCCTGAGCCACCGCGTCCCCCTAACTATATAATATATAAGCATATATATGAGCATGTATGTGATAACTATATTAATTGGATATAATGGAAGGAAACAATAGGACAGGAATGGTAGGCACATTTGTGCTCTTATGCACGCCCCTTATAGACCTTTTAGGAATGGGGTGAGGTCAATAGTAGAGCGTTTTTAGTTAAACTTAGCAGCATTAAAGGAAAGCCAGGAATGTACAAACAGAGACCCTTCCTTGAATTCTCAATAAAATGTTGAGCAAGGAACCAAAAACTGGAATCAATACAAATCTGAAACATTCCACACATTCAACGTAGAAATCTACCATGGTTTTCAGATTTGTTACTTGTTTCTGGCCTAAATTGCATATACAAGACTAAATTTCAGAACAATAATAAATATAGGAAATGATGGCGGGAGCAACCAGGTGCACAACGCAAGGCTCCCTGCCATGAAGAGAAAAGATAGGAAAATTGTGGGGGATTCCTCACCACTTGGAGCAACAAACAAAGCCCTCGATCTTCCCCTTAACCCTACCTTCTTCCTGCCCTGCTACTGCCTGCCCTGCTACTTGACTGGAGTCCAGAGACTGAAGGGACCTGTCGTGTCCCACTCCTCCGCTGACGGCCGAGTCAGGGAAATCCGAATCAGGCTTGCCTCTGCAGCTCTGCCCAAAGTCCTAGCAAAGTCCTCAGAGCAGGCAGGAGACCAGAAAGTGACTTCAGCAAGATAAGTTCGACTTTGCCTGACTCAGAGACTGCCAGAAAGCAGATCCTTTATATAGGCCATGGGGTGTGGCTCCATGACTCAGCACTCATTAAGGCCTGCCCCTCCCTTCCTTCTGTTGCCTCCGCCTATCCAGTCTTCTGATGCGAGGGTCACTCCAATCAGCAGCTGTTGGAAATAAACTTTCCACAGGCTCACATGCTGTGGAGGAGGGGAGGGTCTAGCTGCTCCGTTGCCTGGGCATGGAGCCAGGGCTGGGGCAGGATGCTCCTCCTCTGCAGCCTGCTTGGGCATGGAGCCAGGGCTGGGACCGGGAGGTGCCCCCTCCTCTTCAGCTTGTCTGGGCATGGAGCCAGGACTGGGGCTGGGAGGCATACATTCCTCCGTGTTCGGGAGCAGATAAGAAGGCCCCGGCTGCTGTGAGAGCGGGCAAGACACAACAGGACCAAACTAGGATGGCCTGGCAAAGACAGGGGACTGATCTGGAGTCGGGAGGCAGCTGAGACTTGTATTTTCACCCTGCCCACCAGTGAAGACCGCTAGCCAAATTTTTGGGATGGAGAGGGAGAGTCAACCTAGGACCATTGTCTCAAGTACCGAGGGACATGACCAGGACAAGGGACTGTTCATTGTTGTAAAATGTTGGAAGTACCGAGGTGCTTCCAGGTTAAAAGTATTAACCAGTGTCATCATTGATGCCCAGTTGGGGACTCCTTTCATATCCCCTAAACGAGCCGACCAAAGTGGCAACTATTTATCTATTCATGTTTGCATGCTTTCAAATTGCTACATCAGCAAGAGCTGGAGCAAATGGCAGGAGCTCACCCAAGCATTGAGCAGCACTCAGGTCTCAAACACAGGCTTGCAATTGTCAACCCAGCATTCTAAATGCATGTGCCACCACACTCCTAAGGGATTGGTGGGAGGTAGAGAGATGGCCCTGAGTGTGATCCAGTGCCAGTCTGAACGGGTTGCATGGCTGGGAGCCATGCCAAAGAGTGTGTCCTGAGGGTGGAAAGCTGATAGAGGTGTAGTGAAGAGTTAGCTCGGAGCTGGAACTGGAGCTGAAGCCAGCCCAGAAAATGACACACTGGCAGAGACAGGAAGAAAGAACTCAACAGTGGCCTTTAAAGTGAAGTATGTGTCCCAAATCAGAGGTCAGAGATTGGAAGGAGAAGTGGATTTGGAGCCTCTGGATTTGGGCCAGGGACAATGGCGGCATAAAGGTCAATGAGCTGGCAACTGGGGTTGGAGGCCTAGCTAGGGTTGTGAACTTTGGCATTCCAATAGACAAGGAGTCCAGAAGCCAGCAATAAACTGAAGGAGAAGATCACGTACTCCGAAGAACATTGGTGGCAATAGGCCTCTAAGGGTTAAAATTTGGAAACAAATGAAGGAAATAAAGCTTCTGTTTCCATATTTTTATTTCTAGAGAAAGTCCAGAAGGAGATTAAAGATGTGTTTGACATCTCACGGTCAATTTCCTATCAGGATCGGAAGAAGCTGCCCTACACCAATGCTGTGATTCATGAAATGCAGCGTGTAAAATATATCTTGGTAACTGGGGTTCCCAGACAAACTAGAAAAGATGTGAAGATGAAGGATTATCACATTCCAAAGGTGAGAAATGTTAAGAACAGCCTCTGCTC
Source organism: Ahaetulla prasina (assembly GCF_028640845.1). Lineage (NCBI taxonomy): Eukaryota > Metazoa > Chordata > Lepidosauria > Squamata > Colubridae > Ahaetulla > Ahaetulla prasina. The sequence goes on from NC_080544.1 coordinate 108,187,460, forward strand.
TCAGAAACTGTTCTGGCAATGAACAAATATGGTTCCATTAAGGCAAGCTAAAACCAAATGTTTCATCAATATTGTTTGAACTTTTCTGCCTGTTTCCCTTATGAAACTGCTCTGTTTAACCATCTCTTTGTTTGCAGGGGACCATTATTATTCCAGACTTGCGTTCTGTTCTCCTTGATCCTGAACAATGGGAGACACCTGAAGAATTCAACCCAAATCACTTTTTGGATAAGGATGGGAAGTTCATAGAAAGAGAAGAGTTTCTGCCCTTCGGAATAGGTACGTCTATGAGCCCAAAGCAGTTTATCACTTATAGTTTCCCACTGCCCCCATCATTGAGTTGTTCTGAAGTCATCATGGACTGAATAGAAAATCAAGGAATCTAAATTCCTTCTAGTTTGAAAAACCACGAGAGTCTGAAATTCCTCTTGGGCTACCAGGTTTAAACTACAGAGAAATAGTAATTATATATAGATTGTAATCAGTAGAGCTTTTTAAAATAGCTACAAGATTGGGACTTCCAGTTTGGTGCTGCTGTGGGACGGTCATGGATAGCGGGGCTCCGCAAACCCAGGCTGAATCCTTATTGTTGGAGGGCCCTAACGGGCTAAAGTCACCCTGAAGGGGTGACAAAGAAAGTAGGGGTGCCTTGCAGGTCGTGGAGAGCAGCTGCTCGTCTGCTTGATCTGAGGCACCCCCCCCATCCAACAACGAAGAGGAGAGGCAACCATTATGGCCACCAACCGAAGAAACAAATGTGCTGGAGCGGTTCGTGAACAGTGGACTGGAACTGGATGAGGTGATTTTCAACTTCTATTCTAGAGATCTAATCCCAAAGAAAAGAAATTCTGAAAGAAAGACTTTCTAAAGTGGTGAGAAAGCAGCAAATAAACTCTTAGAAAAAGATTACAGACCCGAAAGAAAGTGAATCCTAAGGGGAGAATACAAAGTTTTAAAATACAGAAAGACTGGATTCGAATATTTTATTGGTAACATTTTAAAATGCTAGGAATATTTGATTGATTATTGGAAGAAATTGCTTGAAGAAAATCAGAACAACAATCAACTTAGATTTTGTGTAAAGTTGAAATTTTAGGAGAAGGTGCCATCCACTTGTGAAAGAATATATATTGTATTTTTACAAGGCTGGGAATAACATTGGAATAATCTGAGGATTGATAAGGCAGAAAAGAGAATGGAGACAAACAACGTCTGGAAGTCTGCCATTTTCATATTATTTTATACTTATTTGCTTCACGGCTGATGGGGAACAAATTGTGAGACTTTTGAAGATTTCTAAGTAGAGTTTATTATAAATACCAGGAATTATAATTGAAATTGAAGAGTTGACTATGCAACTTAAGAAGACATATTGAAATCTGATGGATCACCTAGGATTATAAATGTTGTCTGATGCTGTTTGAGAGGTGAAAGAAGAAGAAGAAAAAGCTTTTTTTGAGAACTTAGAAGTAAACTGATCTGTTGAAGACTATAAAGAACTATAAATACTGTGCATCCTGAATAATAATTTTGGGTCTGAGCAAACTGTTTCAATATTGGCTTTTTGGTGTTATGGATAACTGAGATTTGGGGACTTTGGTAGATTATTGAGTAACTTTTTGATCCATCAAAATAAGGCAAAAGGCTTCAACAGGGAAAAATAAGTGTATTTCAAAATGAAATATTATTGATGTTTCAAAGTATTCATGAAACTATAACAAGGAAACATAGGGAGATAGAGGATCTGATACATGATATAGTTGTGAAACAAGAAAAATCTCAGCAAATGACAATGAATAGAGGAGTTTCATAAAAACTTATGAAACAGATCAGGTAGATTATACATTAAGAGATCAAAAAATAGAACTGGATAAACAGAAAGACATTCCTAAAGTGGGGATAGAGGCACTGATAGGCGTATTGAAGGTTTGGCAGTGAGAGGTAGCTGTAGAGCAGATGAAATACTTAGATCAAATATGAATGATGCATAGAGAAATAAATTGTAAAATAAATAAATTGGGGGGCAGGAGTGTGTTTTATAGTCTAAAAAATATGGTATATACTTCTTCATAGTGCTTTTATAGCCCTCTATGAGTGGTTTACAGAGTCAGCATATTGCCCCCAACAACCTGGCTCCTCATTTTATCGACCTCAGAAGGATGGAAAGCTGAGTCAACCATGAGCGGGTCAGAATTGAACTGCTGGCAGTGAGCCGACTTAGCCTGCAATATTGAATTCTAACCACTGTGTCATCATGGATCATAAACTGCTTTAACAAAGCAGTTTGACCAATGGCTCAGCACACCAACAGATTCAAAGCACTATCCCCAAAAGTTCCTATGTACTAAATCAGGGGTCTCCAACCCTGGTAACTTTAAGACTTTTGGACTTCAACTCCCAGAATACCTCAGCCAGCTGGCTGAGGAATTCTGGGAGTTGAAGTCCACAAGTCTTAAAGTTGTCAAGGTTGGAGACCCCTGTACTAAATAACATGTTAAATAATAAGCAATACTAGAAGATACCAAGGTTCAACAGGGAAATGTGTTTCATCCGTTACAAATCTTCCCTCATGTTTCCTAGTTGATGGGGTATATTCTGAAGAAGTGATTATTATTCTCTTCATACTTTGTCTCATCTACAGGTGAGCGTGTATGTGTGGGAGAGCAACTGGCAAGAATTGAGATCTTCATTTTTCTGACCAGTCTGTTGAAGGCCTTCAGCTTCCAGTTGCCTGAAGGAGTGAAAGAACTCAGTGAAGCACCTATTGTAAAAGTCACAATGCATCCACAGCCTTATAAACTATGTGCTATTCCCACACAGACTTAAACCTAAACACCACAAAAAAGCATAAAACTAAATACAGAATAGCTGTTCAGTATGATAAATGTTTCATGTAAGTACCTATTCATTTAATACTGTGTTTCGCTTCTATATATTCATTACTGAAACTTCTTCAACCTATTGCTGGGTTCATACAACGTACCTAACAAGGTCAACCAAAGACTTGGAGGATGTGTGTGAAAAAAACTAAGATTATCATGCTTTATCTTTGTTTCCTTTTGGGTGCCAATAAAACACATTTCCATTTATTTTTGGTATCTTTTTCATTTTTACTAAATTTCTCCTATGGACCATCCCAGTGCAGAACATCGACAAGACAAGAGCAACCAATGCATTTTTCATCCCAGCGGAAGCTCAGCTGGATCTAATTATGTGCTTCATCTAAAGCAGGGGTGTCAAACTCGCGTTGTCATGGTGGTGACACGTGACGTATCGTGGCTTTTTTTCCCCTTCACCAAACTGGATGTGGGTGTGGCCAGTGCGTGACGCATCTGGCCTGCGGGCCGTGAGTTTGACAGCCCTGATCTTGGCTTGCTCAGCCACAGTTGTGTCAGACGCCATGAGAAGAAACAAGCCAACTTGGTTTTCTTTCCGATAGTGACTTTGGTTATTGGGTCTGCTACAAACCGGGTCTCAGTAAAAGTCAAGGTCTTTCTGTACAAAGTCAGCACTGAGAGCTTCTGCCTCTCAGCCCCTTTTTAAACATCCTGCGCTGCTCGTGTCCTGCCCCATGGCTGAACTACTCCGTTAATTGGATGCCCGGCCGCTCTCTCCCTCCTCGTCTGACAGCCTCAGCTGCCGCGTCATCTGCTAAATCCCAGAACTAAAGCAGCTCTTCGTAATGCCCAGCCCTCATCTCCCTCTACCCCGGCTGCCAGTCTGCTGATTCCCTTCCCATGCTTCAAAAATGCAGATTCCTGCACCCCTCAAACAGGTCCCCGATATGTCATCCCTTTGGATCTTTGATTAGGGGCTGCTCCCATGATCCGGATCCTTGTAGTGTCATGTGTCGAGCCGGAGCTGGGCTCAACAGATACATGGGCAGACACATCATTTTTAAAAAAAAAAAAAATATTTATGAGCCCTCCTTGACTCCCATCTCACCTAGAAGTGACTGTGGACGGCTTGCAAGCACCAAAAGCCAATAAAAGATTAAAAATACTCATAATAAATACTCATAATAATAGTAATATTGTCTACACCATTGCATCAGTTATAGCTTCCAAATGGTTTTCAAGGACAGCCCCATGCAGGGCATATTGCAGCAATCCATACTTGTTACGTTTATTATCTGGGTCCTCATTTTACCAACTTTGGAAGAATGGAAGATTGACTCAGCCTTTCATGGTTTACCAAGGTCGGTAAATCGAGGACCCAGATTGTTGGGGAGAAATATGCTGATTCTGTAAACTGCTTAGAGGGGGCTGTAAAATACTGTGAAGCAGTATATCAATCTTAAGTGCTATTGCCATTCATACTTTTTCTCTCCTTTTTTAAATGGAGAACACAATCTTCTACAAAGAAGGAATCTGAACACGACTATGTTAGAGCTTCACATATTTCCAGTTATCTTTTTAATAATTTGGCTCCGTCTACAATGACCAGTCGGAATTATGAGGACTCAGTTTAGAACCTCTATTAAGTACCAGGCTTTCATTCCAGAATAGAAGCAATAGATGTACAAAATGAAACAATGAATCGTAAGTAATAGTCCAAAATTGATCCTCCAGGTCCAATATTACAAACTTCTAGGGGAAATTAAAATGTGGCTTAATTGAAATTGATACTGCTCAATGTTTGGAAACTAGGGTGAGGAACAGTAACTTTCAGTCAAACTTGCCAACGTTCTCGGTGATCATTTTCATCTTCCCGAGATGGGATATCTTATTTATTTGATGACATTTATTATGGCTGCCCATTGCAGCAAACTCTAGACTGCTTATGGAACCCATTGCTAAGTTAATTAAAAACATAGACAAAACATGAGTCTGGACTAAAAAATAGCCATTAAAATACAGCCCTCCCCTATGAGCAAAGTTAGGTTTTAAGGGATTTAACCCTCACCCTAACATGCATGTTCTGTGCGGTGAGCAAAGCACGTGTGTGGAAGGCCAGGCACATGTGTGGGGCAAACCAGTAGCAACAAAATGTGAAGCCCACCACTGCCCTACTGCTAACCTAAATCCTTCCACGTGGAGCAGATAAAAAATACCTTGAGTTAGGCAACTCATGTTGAAAAGGATTTAGATGGAGAAGATCTAGGGGTTTCAGGGTTGTAGACTACATTACAAACTTGGGAATGGGGGGGGACGCATTCCAGAACAAGTTTGATGAGAAGCTGTTTCCCTAACAGCCAGGAAAATTGCATGGATGTGAAGAGGTTCCCCATCACTTTGTTGCACAATATTTTTCCAAATTCCCAATCCACACACCTGCTTCATGATCGGTGTCTGTAGCGTCCCTCTGGGAGAAGGTTTCGAAGTATCCACAGCAGGACGACTAGATTCTGGAACAGCTTTGTTCCTTATGCCATCCATCTTGTAAACTCTCGGGAATCTTCTTCTGATTTGGCAATGCCCCAAGAACAATCTTGGCTTGATGCAAGACTGCGCAGACATGACTGGCATGCGCAGCTGAGGAGGCGTTGGGACAAAGTCAAAGAATGATGAGTCACGGAGTGACACCCACAGAGGCTATAAAAGCAGGAGGCGGAACTTCCTGGCTTTTTGTCTTGGACAAAGCAGTGAATTTGCACGGGCAAACTGTTTCAATGGAGGGAAGAATATATTCGTAAGTAACTCTGGCCTTATCTATAATTTCCTAGTTATCTCCAGAGACTTGGCAGGCGCGTGGGTAGATGTGGCCAGAACATTTATTTATGTAAATAAACTAGAAAAGAAGGCCTTTGACTGACTCTTTGTTGGGAGTATTGGGGGAGGGAAACACGTTTGAACTAGACTGTATGTTGTCTTTCTTTGTGTCATAGATGTGTGTGTAGTGGGTATACGTATAACAGTTCTCTTTTTGAGAGCTGGGTGCAACTTAATTTCATTTTAATGTATGCTGAGTAGTGTACATTTAAAGTGACAATAAATTTTTATGCTATTCTATTCTTCTAGTCTAGTCTAGTTTAGTCTAGTCTAGCCTAGTCTAGTGCCCTGAAATTCTCTGCTGCCCCCCTTCCAACATTATCCATCAATAGCGGTAGTACTTAGACTTACCGGTATGTACCTCTTCACAGTGCTTTACCGCCTGCTTTAAGTGGTTTTACAGAGTCAGCCTCTTGCCTCCAACAATCTGGATGAGACAGAGTGGGGGGAAGAGAGAAAGGGAGAATGAGAGAAAAAGTGTGGGGGAGAGAAAGAGAAAGAGTGGGGGGAGAGAGAAAGAGAGAATGAGAGAGAAAAGAGTGGGGGAGAGAGAAAGAGAGAGGGGGAGAGAATGAGAGAGATAGAGTGGGAGAGAGAGGGGAGGGGGGGAGAAAGAGAGAAAGAGAGAGGAGAGAGAATGCCTGAAGGACCCCATCCCGTCACTGGGAGTCCAGGTGCTTAAGCAAGCGGCGCGCTGGATTCGTATTAGTGGTCCACGGGATTTAAAATTATGAACTTGGTGGTCCCTGAGGTCCAAAAGGTTGGGGACCCCTGATCTATAAGGTCGTGTCTGTTAAGTTCGGGAAGTAACGAGGCTGGAGACCAGGGTAGTGACAACAGCTCTTTAATATAGGGTGAACCCAGCAACAGGCTGGGGCAAAAACCTCTCCTTTTATACAGTTCTGCTGGAGGCTTCGTCCAATCAGCAACGTGCTGATTTCCCGCTCAAATATTTAAAGGCACAACTGTTAATACATAACACTCCTCCCCTCCCAGAAAACACTTGGTCTTATTTACATATTTATTCACATGTTATTTTTCGACGTAGTCACGCAAATAACCTGGGCGTCGTCTAGTTCTTTCTGACCTGCGGTTCAGTTCTGGGTGGTGTTTTGAGCTGGTCGGAGGGGCTGTTTTCTCCTCCCAGCTCTTTCTCTAGGCCATCGGGCTCTGGATTATTGGCCGACTCTTTTTCTTGGCCATCCGGCCTTGGATTAATTTTGGAATTTTCCTTGCTGTTTCCCTCGGGGACCTGATGGCGTCGCTGGAACTCTGGGACCTCAGCTAAGTCTTGCGCCTCCCCCGGGTCATTGTCGGCTGTGGATTCAAAGTGGTATTGGTCATTACCTGTCTCTGTTGGTTTGGTTTGGCCAGTTATTCGTTTCCTTAACTGATCTATGTGGCGCCGCCACATTCGGTTGTCTGGTAGCTCTACCACGTACGATTTTGGCCCTGTTACTTTTGTTACTTGTCCGGCGACCCAACTCGGGCCGTCCCCATAGTTTCCGGCCCACACCCGGTCGCCTATGCTCATTTCTCTTGTTTTTTCTAGCTCCCCCTTGTAACCCTCGGGTGTGTAATGGGGGTTCAAACGGTCAAGTGGGCACCGGAGTTTTCGTCCCATTAGCAATTCGGCTGGGCTTTTTCCCGTGGCTGTGCTTGGGGTTCTGTGCTGGACGGCTAGGAAAAAGTCTATTTTTGTTTGCCAGTCACCTGGCTTGAGCCTGGACAATGCCTCCTTAGCGCCCCGGACGGAACGCCCTGCAAGGCCATTCGACGCAGGGTGGAAAGGTGCAGAGAGGGCATGTCGGATGCCTTCCTCTGCCAGGTACTCTTCAAACTGGGCTGCCGTGAATTGGGGCCCATTGTCGGACACCAGAGTGTCCGGCAACCCGTGAGTTGCGAATAGGTGGCGCAGGGTTGCGATTACTGCTTCGCTGTGGTGGACTTCATAAGTATGATCTCTAACCATTTGGAAAATGCGCCCACCACCACTAGGAACGTTTGGCCGTGAAAGGGCCAGCAAAGTCAATGTGGATTCTTGACCAAGGCCCTTGGGGCTTTTCCCATTCTCTGACTGGGGCTGTTGGGGTAGCGGTCTGGACTCTTGGCAAGCTTGGCATTTCCCTACCCTCTCAGCAATCTCTGCGTCCATGAGTGGCCACCATACATAGCTTCTAGCTAACCCCTTCATCCTTACGATGCCTGGGTGACCTCGTGGAGGAGGTCCAATACCTTGCCCCTTAACTTAACAGGAATTATTACACGATCACCCCATAACAGGCACCCCTTGAGCCGAGAGCTCATCACGTTTCTTAACAAATTCTTTGAACCGTTCGCCGGGCAGCGGCCACCCTCTGTACCCAACCGAGTACAGTCCTTAACACAATGTCGGTATGATGCCGAGCCACTTCCTTTGATGTGACTGGGCCAGAGTCCAACGAGTCAATAAGGAGGATGGGTGTCCCGGAGTGGGGTCTTGATCGCCCCTGGCAGTGGGCATCGGCTCAATGCGTCTGCATGCCCCACTTCTTTCCCCGGTCGATGCTGCAGCTTGTATGAGTAAGCGGCTAAAAATATAGTCCATCGAGTCAAACGTGGCGAAAGTGCCACAGGCGTTGGCCGGTCGCCAGCCAGTAATCCCAGTAACGGTCTGTGGTCAGTCACGATTTCAAAATTCCGCCCAAAGACATACTCATGGAATTTTTTGACCCCTGATACAATGGCTAATGCTTCTTTGTCTAATTGGCTGTAGTTCCTCTCTGGGGAGGACATCGTTCTAGAGTAGAACGCTATAGGGGCTTCTGTGCCGTTTGGAAGTCTATGGCTGAGTACAGCCCCCACCCCATAAGGGGACGCATCGCAAACCAGCACTAGGGGTAGTGAGTCGTGATATTGGATGAGCAGGCTATCACTTGAGAGCAGGTTCTTTACTGCTTCAAAAGCCCTATTTTCTGACTTTCCCCAAGACCAAACAGTATTTTTCCTAAGAGCCTATGCAGCGGTTCCATAGCAGTTGCTTTGTTCTTCAAAAGACCGCGTAAAATTAACCAATCCCAGGAATGCCTGCAGCTCTGCTTTGTTTTTGGTCGCTGGAGCCTTCCTATTTGCCTTACCTTTGCTCTCAGTAGGGTGAATTCCTTTCTTGTCTATCCCGTAGCCCAAGAAATCGACCGATTCGACCCCTATCTGACATTTATTTGTCTTGACTTTTAATCCGGCTGTCCGGAAAATGCTCAAGACCTTTCTTAACCGCTCCCCCAATTCCTCCATGTTTTCCCCTGAAATTAGGACATCATCAGTAGGAACTACCCTGGGAGCCCTTGCAGTAGTCGTTCCATCAGGTTTTGGAACAGCCCTGGTGCCACACTAACCCCAAATTGCAATCGGGTGCACTTGAATGCCCCCTGTGCGTCACAATCGTTTGGGCTTCGCCAGCGGGCGTCTACTGGCAGTTGTTGGTAGGCTTGGGCCAAGTCTAACTTTGCAAAGACTTGCCCTTGCCCCAAGGAGTGCAATAAATGTTGCACCACGGAACCGGGTACGCGCTTTTCTGTAAGGCTTTGTTAAGCGTCGCCTTGTAGTCAGCGCAAATTCTAATTGACCCGTCCGATTTGATGGGGGTGACGATTGGCGTCTCCCACTTTGCGTGATCGACTGGCACCAAAACCCCCTGATTTATGAGCTTGTCCAGCTCCTTATCAATTTTGGTTTTAGGGCAAAGGACTCTCCTCGCCTTAAGCCTAATGGGGCTACCTGGGGTCTAAGTTGAAGGAAATAGGGGTCCCTTGTCCTTGCCCAGGCAGTCCTTGAAGACATCTTCGAACTCGTTAAAGAGAATGTCTTTCAAATTGCAGTCACTTCTGTAGATGCCAGTCACTCCCATGCCCAGGGCACGAAACCAGTCTAGTCCCAACAGACTGGGCAGAGTTCCTTCGACGATCGTGATGGGCAGGGTCTTTTGTGAGGGCCGTGCTCGACTCGGACGGAGGTGGTCCCTCGAACAGGGATGCGATTCCCTGGTAGTCGTGTCCTCGTAGCCGCTGTGCTTGCAGATGGCGCTCCGCGACGGACGGCAGCGACTTCGCCAGGGTGTCCCAGGACATGATGGTGATCGCTGATCCCGTGTCCACTTCAAGCCTGCACCGTACTCCCTCGATCTTGGGCTTTGTGAAAATCTTCTTTTCCACTTTGGTTGAGGCGCGGCCTATAATGACAGTCGTTTGGTTAGACTTGCGCCTTTCTTGTTTGAACCAATCGCGGGCCGCCTTTCCGGTTCCGCTTTGATTGGTCGATTTGAATTTTCGGCGGAAGGTTGGGCCGCTCTGCAAACCTGAGCTAAGTGTCCTTTCTTCCCACACCGCCGCATGTTGCGTCTTTAAACCTGCAGCGTTGGCGCTGATGCTGCCCTCCGCAGCTTCCGCACTCGCCACGGTCCTCAGTGTCGCGTTTCTCGGTCCGGCAGACCCTTCCTCATCCTCGCCTCACCTTCGGATTCGGACTGAATCTCCTCCTGGTGTACTGGCGTTGGCTTTGCGCCGCCTTGGATTGAAGAGGCTTTTGCAGAGTCTCTGCTGCTTTAGTAGACATTTCGTGTGCTCTGGCCTCGTCCAGGCGGTGGCTAGTGTCAGGTTGCTCCTGGCTAGCAGTCGCCGCCGAGGCGGATGTCCTTGACCTCGGATGAGTTGCTCGAGTAGCACTTCGCCTAAGTCTCGGTATCCGCAGTCCTTGGGCGCTCTTCTTAAAGCGGCCATGTAGTCACCGATGGACTCGCCTCCATCTGTCTACGCCTCCGAATTCAAACCGCTGCACGTATTTGGACGGCGTCGGTGCGAAATGGTTTTTCAGCAAAGTCTGCAGAGTCGGCCACGATACCGATTGTATCGGCGTTGGCTCTGCCAGGGCTTCCGCAATCTCGATTACCTCCGGCCCGCAATGGCTTAGGAAGTAAGCCCGTTTGCGGTTATCAGGATCCTGTAGTTCGTTGGCTTCTAGAAAGCTTTCAAACGGGTCATATATGTTCCCATTTCTCCTTGCCGGGTACGGTGCGGGTGGCGTGTTTGCCATTTCCGCGTTTCTGCCCTGAGTTTGCTGGGTTCGGGACTAGCGTGCTTCAGCTCGGTTCTGGTTCTCCTTAGCCTCGAGATCCCATCCTCGTCGCCAATGTTAAGTTCGGGAAGTAACGAGGCTGGAGACCAGGGTAGTGACAACAGCTCTTTAATATAGGGTGAACCCAGCAACAGGCTGGGGCAAAAACCTCTCCTTTTATACAGTTCTGCTGGAGGCTTCGTCCAATCAGCAACGTGCTGATTTCCCGCTCAAATATTTAAAGGCACAACTGTTAATACATAACAGTGTCCATCTAATTTGTAGCTTATGTTTTGATTTTATTTATTTTTTGGCCAATGTGCAAGACAGAGCATTTGTCGGTTGAGATTTGAAGTTGCCACCTGTTAGACCAATCTGACATATAGTCGAGGTCTTTTTTGAAGGGTAGTTGCTATGTCTGTAGTGTTGAATAGTTTAACACATCGTCAGCGAAGAGAACACAGTTGCTTATAATATGATGGCAAAGGTCATTTATGTAAAGGATGAAGAGTGTTGGATCTAAAACGCTGCCTTGGGGAACACCACTATTAACAGGTACAGGATTTGATAGATAGGCCTTTTCTTTCCTTAACGACTTGGTTAAGGAAGCTCCTGAGCTAGCTTTCCCTTGTTTTTGTCCACTCTCCTTATGTGCTTCACCACTTTTAGGTACGGTGGCTTCGGCCTAGTCTCACAGCGGCAGCCCTTTCATGTTCTGCTAATTCCCTGTGGCCTTTCGGGTGCGTTTCAAGGTTTTGGTAACTATCTTCAAAGCGCTCCATGGCATAGGGCCGGGTTACCTACGGGACCGTCTGCTGCCACCGATTGCCTCCCACCGACCCGCAAGGCCTCACAGGAGGGACTCCTCAGGGTGCTGTCAGCCAGGCAGTGCCGACTGGCGACACCCAGGGGAAGGGCCTTTTCTGTGGGGGCTCCCACCCTCTGGAACGAACTTCCCCCAGGACTTCGCCAACTTCCTGGCCTTCGAACCTTTCGCCGCGAGCTTAAGACACATCTATTTATTTGCGCAGGACTGGACTAGAATTTTAAATTTTAAATTTGGCTTTAACGGGGCTTTATTATTTTATTGCAATTTTTTAATATTCGGCATTTAATAAGTTTTTTAATTGGTGTTTTAGTTTGTATTTATATAAAAATGCGATTAAATAAATAAATAAATAAATAAATAATAAATATCAGCGTCACTTCCTCCATTCAAGCATGGCATCATTTTGGACTATTTTGAAATTTGCTCTGGTTGGGGAATGCGAAGTCCATAGGAGGAGTTTATTAAAAATGAGAGTAGATACTAAATGGAAAGCAATATGTTTTATTGGCATCCAAAAATAACCAAAGGTGAAATATAGCAATCTTAATGTCTATGGAGATTTGCAATCATCCAGATCATAGTTATCCCAGGAGTGTTTTATTGCAAAAGGCAACAATACTTTCTTGGGTGGTGTTTTTTTTATTTGAAAACATTTCGCTACCCATCCAAGAAGCTTCTTTAGTTCTAATTGACTGGTGGGGGATGGAAGGATTTATATTCTTTGTAGTCATCCAAACTCTGAGGGTTTTTGGTTTTTTTTTATAGATAATCAAGAAAGTCCAGTTGCTTTTTGGAAAAATACCACCTTTGGGACATAACAAGTTTAGCATATTTTTCACCCACATCGTCCCAGTCTTTGGTTGACCTTGTTAGGTATGTTGTGTGAACCAGAGGTGAAATGCTTCCAGTTCGGATTGGATCGACCGATCCGGTAGTGATGGCGGTAGGTGGTTTGGAGAACCGGTAGCAAAAATCCCTGCCTCCCCCCCCCCATGCCCAGCTGAGCCACGCGATCATCGGAGGGTTTTTTTTAACTTTTAAAAGCATTTTTTCTTTGGCCAAAAAAATGCTTTTAAAAATAAAAAAAAGTCTCTGATGATCGTGTGGCTCAGCTGGGATCATCAGAGCCTTTTAAAAGCATTTTTTTACAAACTCTTCAGCCGAAGAGGTTGTAAAAAATGCTTTTAAAAGGCTCTGACAGTCCCAGCTGAGTTGCCTGATTGTCAGAGGCCTTTTTTTCTTTTAAAGGCAAAAAAAATGCTTTTAAAAGAAAACAAAAGCCTCTGCCGATCAGGCAACTCAGCTGGGATCGTTAGAGTTTTTTAAAAGCATTTTTTTACAACCTCTTCAGCCAAAGAGGTTGTAGAAAAATGCTTTTAAAAGTAAAAAAAAAAAGTTGGCCATGCCTACCCAGTCACATTACCCCCCATACCAAGCCACGCCACAGAACCGGTAGTAAAAAAATTTACATTTCACCACTGTGTGAATCCAGCAATAGGTTGAAGAAGTTTCACTATTGAGTAAATAGAAGCAAAATACAATATTAAATGAATAGGTATATAGGAAACATTTATCATACTGAATAGCCACTCTGTAACTAACGTTATGCTTTTTGGGGTGCTTAATCTTAAGACTGTAAGGGAATAGCACACAGTTTGTAAGGGTGTGGATGTATCATCACTTTTGCGACAGGTTCTTCATTGAGTTCTTTCACTCCTTCAGGCAACCGGAAGCTGAAGGCCCTCAACAAGCTGGTCAGAAAGGTGAAGATCTCAATTCTTGCTAGCTGCTCTCCCACACAGGAACGCAGACCTGTAGGTGAGACAAAGCATGCATAAAGGGGATTTAAATGAGTTAAAATTCATCTGCAAGGCAATATGAAGATCTTTGTAACAGATGAAATAGATGTCCATGATAACCATGGTATCTTCTAGCAAATTCAATTCCTAGAGCTTTTTTCTCCTTTTTAGTTTGTCAGAGAGATGCCTTTAATTCAGGTTGTACCAGATGGTACAAACTTTCAAAGGCAAAATTATAAAGGTAAAGGTTCCCCTTGCACATATGTGCTAGTCATTCCTGACTCTAGGGGGCGGTGCTCATCTCCGTTTCAAAGCCAAAAAGCCAGTGCTGTCCAAAGATTGATTGATTGATTGATTGATTGATTGATTGATTGATTGATTGATTGATTTATTTATTTATTTATTTATTTATTTATTTATTTATTTATTTGTACTTTTATACCGCCCTATCTCCCTAGGGACTCAGGGCGGTGTACAGCCATATAAAAAACACATAAATATACAAAGTAAAACATTCATCTAAAAAACTTATTATAAAGGCCAAATATTTAAAATAAACATATAAATAATAAAACCCAATTTAAAACCAAATCTAAAATTTAGACATTTAAAAATTTAAAACCCTAGTCCAGTCCTGCGCAAATTAATAGATGTGTCTTAAGCTCGCGGCGGAAGGTCCGAAGGTCAGGAAGTTGACGAAGTCCTGGGGGAAGCTCGTTCCAGAGGGTGGGAGCCCCCACAGAAAAGGCCCTTCCCCTGGGCGTCCCCAGTTGGCACTGCCTGGCCGACGGCACCCTGAGGAGTCCCTCCCTGTGAGAGCGCACAGGTCGGTGGGAGGCATTCGGTGGCAGCAGACGGTCCCGTAAGTAACCCGGCTCTATGCCATGGAGTGCTTTGAAGATCATTACCAAAACCTTGAAGCGCACCCGGAAAACCACAGGCAGCCAGTGCAGTCTGCGCAGGAGGGGTGTTACATGGGAGCCACGAGGGACTCCCTCTATCACCCGCGCAGCTGCATTCTGAACTACCTGGAGTCTCCGGGTGCTCCTCAAGGGGAGCCCCATGTAGAGAGCATTGCAGTAGTCCAGACGAGATGTCACGAGAGCATGAGTGACCATGCACAAGGCATCCCGATCTAGAAAGGGGCGCAACTGGCGAACCAGGCGAACCTGGTGAAAGGCTCTCCTGGAGACGGCCGTCAAATGGTCTTCAAAAGACAACCGTCCATCCAGGAGAACGCCCAAGTTGCGCACCCTCTCCATTGGGGCCAATGACTCGCCCCCAACAGTCAGCCGAGGCTGCAGCTGACTGTACCGGGATGCCGGCATCCTCAGCCACTCTGTCTTGGAGGGATTGAGCTTGAGCCTGTTTCTCCCCATCCAGACCCGTACGGCCTCCAGACACCGGGACAACACCTCGATAGCTTCGTTGGGGTGGTCCAGTGTGGAAAAGTACAGCTGGGTGTCGTCAGCGTACAGCTGGTACCTCACACCGAAACCACTGACGGTATCACCCAGCGGCTTCATATAGATGTTGAACAAGAGGGGTGAGAGAATCGACCCCTGAGGCACCCCACAAGTGAGGCGTCTTGGGGCCGACCTCTGCCCCCCCGTCAACACCGTCTGCGACCGATCGGAGAGATAGGAGGAGAACCACCGATAAACGGTGCCTCCCACTCCCACTCCCTCCAACCGGTGCAGCAGGATACCATGGTCGATGGTATCAAAAGCCGCTGAGAGGTCTAATAGGACCAAGGCAGAGGAATAACCCCTATCCCTGGCCCTCCAGAGATCATCCACCAACGCGACCAAAGCCGTCTCAGTGCTATAACCGGGCCGGAAACCGGACTGGAATGGGTCTAGATAGACGGTTTCCTCCAGGTACCGGGGTAGCTGACATGCCACCACACTCTCTACAACCTTCGCCGCGAAGCGAAGGTTGGAGACCGGACGATAATTACCTAACACAGCTGGGTCCAGGGAAGGCTTCTTGAGGAGAGGCCTCACCACTGCCTCTTTCAAGGCAGCCGGAAAGACCCCCTCCAACAGAGAAGCATTTGTAAGCCCCTGGAGCCAGCCTCATGTCACATCCTGTGCGGCCAGCACCAACCAGGAGGGACACGGGTCCAGTAAACATGTGGTGGCGTTCAGCCTACCCAGCAACCTGTCCATGTCCTCGGGAGCCACAGGGTCAAACTCATCCCAAACAATCTCAGACATCCCACCCGGATCTACCCAATTTTGGTCCAGACCGTCCCGAAGCTGAACGATTTTGTCGTATAGATAACCACTAAACTCCTCAGCACGTCCCTGCAGTGGGTCATCCCGCTCTCCCTGTTGAAGGAGAGAGCGAGTCACCTGAAACAGGGCAGCCGGGCGGTTATCTGCCGACGCAATGAGGGAGCAGGCCTAGCAACATCTCGCTTCCCTCATTGCCACTAGGTAAGTCCTAGTATAGGACCTAACTAGTGTCCGATCAGCCTCCGAACGACTGGACCTCCAAGAACTCTCTAGGCATCTTCTCCGGCGTTTCATCTCCCTCAGCTCGTCTGAATACCAGGGAGCTGGTTGAGATCATTGTCTCCATTGTCATGTGGCCAGCATGACTAAATGCCAAAGGCACACGGAATGCTGTTTCCTTCCTACCAAAGGTTGTCCCTATTTTTCTACTTGCATTTTTTACGTGCTTTCGAACTGCTAGGTTGGCAGAAGCTGGGACAAGTAATGGGAGCTCATTCCATTACGCGGCACTAGGTATTCGAACCACTGAATTGCCGACCTTTCGATCGACAAGCTCAGCATCTTAGCCACTAAGCCATTGCGTCCCTAGGCAAAGTTATACATGCACTGGAGAAGAGCCTAATGCTGGGAAAGATTGAGGAAAAAAGAAGAAGGGGACGGCAGAGAACGAGGTGACTGGATGGAGTCACTGAAGCAGTCGGCATGAGCTTAAATGGACTCCAGAGGATGGTAGAAGATAGGAAGGCCTGGAGGAACTTTGTCCATGGGGTCGCGATGGGTTGGACACGACTTCACAATTAACAACAACAACAAATACCAGAGATAGCTGTGCAATCTTGTGCATATCTTACAAAGTATCACTGTAAGATTGCTATTCTTTTGCACATCGAAGTTTATAGCCCAGAGGGAACTTCAGACTCTCTTAGTTTTGAAACCAGAAGGAATAAGGATTCAAACTATTCAAACTATGATGACCTCAAGGAAGGCGGTTTTGGGAATCTACAAGTTATAACCTGCTTTGGAATCCTGGACGTACCTATTCCAAACGAGAGAAATTCTTCTCGATCAAGGAACTTCCCATCCTTATCTAAAAAGTGATTTGGGTTGAATTCTTCAGGTGTCTCCCATTGTTCAGGATCAAGAAGAACGGAGCGCAGGTCTGCGATAATAATGGTCCCCTGTAAATGAAGAGATGATTAAACAGAAGAGTTTCATAATTTCAGCAGGTAAAAAAGTACCAATAATATTGATGAAGCATTTGGTTTTAGGTTTCCTTTACGGATGCACATTTGTTCATCTCCAGAGCGATTTCAGACAGCAGTAGCTGCTTAACAGTTTAACAGTTTCTTTCTTCCATCCCTTCTATTAAAACTGAGAGCTGGGTGCATATTTATCACATCAGATTGCGCCAAGAAATGGACAAAGAATCATGTCCACATATGACTACAATTCTGACCTTAAATTCAGCCCCTAATCTATTATCATCCTATGTTTATGGTTCTTTGGAATCTGAAAGGCATTTGGATTTAAACCCATAATCCATCCCACTGAAAAGTTTGCTATTCTTGCTTATTCAATTTTACATGACTACATTGGCAGCTCCTAAACAGAGAGCTCCTATCCAAGTTCCATATACTGCTCTTCCTTCCATGTTGGGCTACTGGAATGCAGCCTAAACACGTTTCTCACCTTAGGAATGTGGTAACCCCTCAGCTTCACATCCTTTGTACTTTGTCTGGGAAACCCAACTAACAAAACACTTTTTAAACGCTGCATTTCATGAATCACAGCATTGGTGTAGGGCAGTTTCTTCCGATCCTGATAGGAAATCAACCCAGAGAAGCCAAACACATCTTCAATTTCCTTCTGGATTTTCTCTAGAAAAGAGACGATGGAAATAGAAGCTTTGTTTTATTTATTTAGGTCTGTTGCCGCCAATGTTCTTCAGGGGATCTGGCCTTCTCCTAGAGTACTGCACCCCGTTTTGATCACCACACTATAAAAAAGAGGTTGAGACTCTAGAAAATGTGCAGAGGAGAGCAACCAGGATGATTAGGGGACTGGAGGCTAAAACATATGAAGAACGGTTGCAGGAACTGGGCATGGTAGCTGTATAAACTGTGTGGCACAGCTGATCATCAGAAATACCAGTTCAGACAAACCGGTAGCATTTTTTTAACTACTGATTCACCCAAACTGGTAGCTGTTTTTATCACTACCGGTTCTCCCAAACCGGTGCGAACCGGTAGCATTTCACCCCTGAATTATTCCATCTCTTCTCTTCGTGGCAGGGAAGTTTGCATCATGTATCTGCTCGTGCCCGCCATTTTGATTTCTATGTTCAGGCAATTTAAATTTAGGCCTGAAACAAATAAGAAATCTGAAAACCATGAGAGATTTCTACATTGAAATTGTTAAATGTTTCAGATTTGTACTGATTTCCAGTTTTTAGTTCCTCACTGAGTATTTTCTTGAGGATTCAAAGGAGGCTTGCTGTTTATTTATTTAGCATATGGCAGGATTTCTGTATGTACATTCTTTGCTTTCCTTTAGTCCTGCTAAGTTCCTTCTCCTGCTTATAGAATCAAGAATCTACATAGGAAAATTATTACGAAGAATAGTTTTCAAATAATTTCTGTGTATTTTAAAACCTGAGAGTGACTCTTGTTCCGTTAGCCATGCCTGTCTCACCTTGGGTGTTGGGACGATTGGTCAAGAGAAGCAATGCCCACATCAGAGTACCGAAGGTTGTGTCTATTCCAGCACCAAAAAAATCAAAAATACACTGAACTAGGTTCTTTTCATTATAGGTAGAGTTGGGGTCTTTTCTGCTCTGTTTAAAATGGAAAATGAAAATTACAATGAATTCTAGGCAGCTTTTTTGTAATTGCTTTTGTTTCTGTGTCACAAGCCAATGCAGGAGATCAATAATTAAAGTGGTAGATTCACAGTAAGACACTATCTTGAGGACCTGTATACTGCACGAGACAGAAAGAGGGCTGTGAAAATATTGAAAAAGTTAACACCCACACCCCTCCTAGAGGAATGAAATATTTTAGGAAATATTAAAAAGGCAAACTATTATATTTCCTTGGGTGAGAAAAGGAGAAACATGTTTTAAAGACAAAGCAGCTCTCCCCAGGGTGATGGGATAAAGACATGGCCCTCAGGACATGGTAGGATTAGCCCTTTGGATCAGCTGATCTGATAGCTATGCAGCGGGTGGTTCAGAGAACCGGTAGCAAAAATCCCTGCCCCCCCCCATGCCCAACTGAGCCGCGCGATCATCAGAGGTTTTTTGTTTTTTTAAAACTTTTAAAACATCTTTTCTTCGGCTGAAAACATGCTTTTAAAAAAGTCTCTGGTGATCGTGCGGTTCAGCTGGGATCATCAGAGCCTTTTAAAAGCATTTTTTCTACAACCCCTTCGGCCGACTCACCTGGGTGTCATTACATCCTGGTTTTAACCAGGAATTAATGTGTTTTTTTTACCTTCTGCGCATGTGCAGAAGGTTTTGCGCATGCGCAGAAGTGCACTTCCAAACCGGTAAGGAAGGTAAGTAGATTTCAACCCTGAGGGTGGGTGCTAACTTCCTACACTCCCTTGTCTAAGGAGGATTCAAGATTGCAAAGGTACGATATAGCTCTTATTTGGAAGCAATCTGAATTAACATGGACTAAATTCAGAATAGAAGTGAGAAGAAAAAGAAAAAAAAATCCATTAAAGACAATTTCAGTAGATCCTCCAGTTTCCTTATAGTGAGGAAAGTAATAATTCCTTGCCCATGTATTGAACCACAGTAAACCCATACCTTCTCCATCTGTAGAAGATAGTAATCAATGAAATCTTGTGGCTCATGGAGAGATCTGGATTCCTTGTGTTTCTCTATTTCCTGCTTTGCAAAGGAAGTGATCAATTCTACCGAAGCAGAGGCCTCTTTGTGAGGGCCGGGAAGGTAGCTCATTAATCGTGGGAACACAAAAAGCATCTAATAGAAACGGAAATTGGGAAAAAAATATATTTATTTATTTCCCATCACAATTAGAAAAGACTCTCAGCAGTTCGCAGTAATAGACAGCACTTAATAACCAAAGAAAAACATTGCAAGCACATTAAAACATGGCAAACAATACATGGTGTCAGGCAGGGGTGAAATGCTCCCGGTTCGGACCGGATCAGCTGATCCAGTAGCGATGGCAGCGGTTGCCCGGTCGCCCGGTTGTCCTTCTTTTAAAAAATGCTTTTAAAAGTAAAAAAAAGGCTCTGGTGATCACAGCTGAGCTGCGCGATCATCAGAGCCTTTTTTTTACTTTTAAAAGCATTTTTTACAACCTATTCGGTTGAATAGATTCTAAAAAAATGCTTTTAAAAGGTTAAAAAAAAGTTCTGACAATCACAGCTGAGCTGCCTGATCGTCAGAGCCTTTCTTTTACTTTTAAAAGCATTTTTAACAACCTATTCAACTGAATAGGTTGTAAAAAAATGCTTTTAAAAGGTAAAAAAAAGATCGCGCGCCACAGCTGATCACCGCACTGTTCTTCTTACTCCATGCCTCCTTTTGGTGTGCACTGCGCGTGTGCGCATCTCACATTTGGTGTGTGATGCACACTGCGTATGCACGCATGCAGCGCACATTCGCAGCCAGCGAACCAGTAGTAAACCGGTTCAGATTTCACCACTGGTGTCAGGCCTCAAAAGCTCTCCAGAAAAGCTTGAAATTTCCAAATTCTTGTAGAAAACAAGGTTAGAGGCAGATAGTTTATAATAAAGCTATTATAAAATTCTCTCCAGGAGCCTTTCTAAATACCTATGGCTAACTGTGCCATGATTTAATAAATTAGACCAACTAGATTCAAATGCCAGGCTAAATAATGAATTAACTACATAGGTCAGATTTTCAGTGTGTTAATTTTAATAACAGAATAACAGGGTTGGAAGGTACCCTGGAGGTCTTCTAGTCCAGCCCCCTGCTGAAGTCAGAGACCCTCTGACAAATGCCTGTCCCATCTTTTCTTAAAAACCTCAGCTTCTGGAGGCAAGCCATTCCACTGATTAATTGTTCTCACCGTCAGGAAATTTCTCTTTAGTTCTAGGTCTCTGTCTGATTAGTTTCCATCCATTGCATATTACAATGTCTTCAGGTACTTTGGGAAAGAGATTAACCACCTCTTCCTTTTGGCAGCTTCTGTTTCTGCAACCTTTCTTTATATGTTTTAACCTCCAGTCCCGTAATCATCTTTATTTATTTTTTTATTTTGTCAAGTACATATTAAATAATATATATATTATTGTATTCATTTTATGTATTCAATTCTTGCTTACACTTATATATAAGCAAGAATTGAATACATAAAATGAATACAATTAAAGGAAACATTAGGACAGGAATGGTAGGCACGCTGGTGCTCTTATGCACGCCCCTTACAGACCTCTTAGGAATGGGGTGAGGTCAGCAGTAGACAGTCTTAGATTAAAGTTTTGGGGATTTTGGGATGAGACAGAGTCTGGTAGTTCATCCCAGGCATTAATAACTCTGTTACTGAAGTCATATTTTCTGCAATCGAGTTTGGAGCGGTTCACTTTAAGTTTGTATCTATTGTGTGCTCTTGTATGGTTGTGGTTGAAGCTGAAGTAGTCATTGACAGGAAGGACCTTGTAGCAGATGATTTTATGAGCTATGCTCAGGTCATACCGAAGGCGGCGTAGTTCTAAATTTTCTAAACCCAGAATTTCAAGTCTGGTGGCATAAGGTATTTTGTTGCGAGTGGAGGAGTGGAGGACTCTTCTTGTGAAATATTTCCGGATGCGCTCAATTGTATTAATGTCCAATATGCAGTGTGGGTTCCAGATAGATGAGCTGTATTCGAGAATTGGTCTAGCAAATGTTTTGTATGCTCTGGTTAGTCGTGTAATCTTACCAGAGAAGAAGCTTCGCAAGATTAGGTTTACAACTCTTAATGCCTTTTTGGCGATGTCGTTACAGTGGGCTTTGGCACTTAGATCATTCGATATGAGCACTCCATGGTCCTTGACAGAGTGTGCTTTGTTGCTCTTTGTTGCTCTTCCCTGCACTCTGTATTCTTTCTATAGCAAGGATGACAAACTCGTGGATCACAGGCCAGGTGCGTCATGTGCTGGCCAGCCCCACCCCCAGTTTAGCGAAGGGAGGGCGGAGTCACGATATGTCATGTGATGATGACGTGAGTTTGACACCCCCGTTCTAGAGCCTCAACATCTGTTTTATATCATGGTGAATAAACTGGATGCAATATTCCAAGTGTGGTCCTACCAAGGCATTATAAAGTGATACTAACACTTCATGTGATCTTGATTCTATTCCTCAGTTAATGCAGCCTGGGACTGCGTTGGCTTTTTTGGTGGCTGCTGCACACCTGCTTAGTGTTTAAATTATAAGGAAGTAAATGTTGGTTCAGTATTAGGAAAAATTGGTGAGAACTGTTCACTCATGGACAGACTCAGAGAGTGGTGGACCATCAGGAGATATAATATAATATAATATAATATAATATAATATAATATAATATAATATAATATAATATAATATAATATAATATAATATAATATAATATAATATAATATAATATAATATAAAATAATATAATATAATATAATATAATATAATATAATATAATATAATATAATATAATATAATATAATATAATATAATATAATATAATATAATATAATATAATATAATATAATATAATATAATATAATGTAATGTAATGCCTGGGCAGGGGGTTGGACTAGAAGACCTCCAAGGTCCTTTCCAACTCTGTTGTTATGTTATGTTATGTTTAGAATAGAATAGAATAGAATAGAATAGAATAGAATAGAATAGAATAGAATAGAACAGAACAGAACAGAACAGAACAGAACAGAACAGAATAGAATAGAATAGAATAGAATAGAATTCCCTATTCCACCAGGCTTAAAATTTTAGGCTTGGACAAACTGGAAAAATCGGTCTGATTTAAGCATAGTACACAAAACTGTCTGCTACAATGTTTTACCTGTCAACAATTTCTTCAGCTTCAACCACAATAATACACGGGCAAACGATACAAACTCAAGGTAAACTGCTCCAAACTCAATTGCAGAAAATACGACTTCAGCAACAGAGTGGTCAATGCCTGGAATGCACTACCTGACTCCGTTGTTACATCCTCAAACCCTCACAACTTCAACCTTAAAACTGTCTACTGTGGACCTCACTCCATTCCTAAGAGGTCCGTAAAGAGGGCGTGCATAAGCGCACCAGGGTGCCTACCATCCCTGTCCTACTGTCCCCACTTATCTGTATTCATTTCCTTCGTTCATGTCCATGTTCATATTTATACCTGCTATCTTGCACATGTTTGACAAACTAATAAATAAAATAAAAATAAATGTAAACAAGGGATCATGAATGGCCATCTGCTGGTCATCACTGAAATGATGGATTCATTCATGGACAGAACCACTTTGGTGTTGTTGTTAATGCACCAGCCTAGAAACTAGATACTCTGAGTTCTAGTCCCAACTTGACCGCTAACTCAACTGTATGACACTGGAAGAGTTCTTGTCTCTCAGCCCTGGAAAGTGGGCGATGGCAAACCACTTCCAAAATCTTGACAAGAAAACTGCAAAGACTCATCCAGTCTTTTCACCTTGAGTCAAGACTGATTCAAGGACAGATACACCTACTTGGGATAATAGTGCAATAAATGGTTTCCAAGGCTTCCCCCCCATTACATTCATGATTCCATGAAATTACTGAGGGAAACATACCATATTTTATAGAGCATAAGACACAATTTTTTCCCTCCTAAAAGAGGCTGAAAATTTGGGTGCATCTTATACTTGAATGTAGCTTTTTTGAAGCTTTTTTTCAGCCCTAACGAGGTGCTAGCGAGTGAATCGAACTTCGTGCTAAGCTTTTTTTCAGTGAAGCGATCTTCCCTGCTTTGCCTGCTCCCTCCGACTCTCAGCTGTGAAGCTTTTTTTCAGCCCTAAAGAGGTGCTAGCGATCTCTGTGTTTTGCCTGCTTTTCTCATTGCTTCTCTCTCCAAAGATCAGCTGTGCTTTAGAAGCTGTTTTTTATCTCCAAGCAGGGGATAAAAAACAGCAAACTAATGTGCTGAAGCTGACTAGTCTAAGGATGCTAGCTAGCCAGATGACTATCTGGTAGGCAGATTTTTTTTCCTATATTCCTCTCCAAAAACTAACCTGCGTCTTATACTCCGGTGCGTCTTATAATCCAAAAAACACGATAGGTTTTTTGGAGAGCTTTAATATAAAACATGACTTACCACATGAAAAAAAATGGTGAATCATCTTTTGCTTGAGTGGCTTAAACATGGGATGGATAGTTGGAGGGCCATCTGCTGGTGATACTGAAGTAATGGATTCCTTCATGGGGAGAACCACTTTGGTTTAGTGGTTAATGCACCAGCCTAGAAACTAGATATTCTGAGTTCTAGTCCCCACTCAAGCACTAAATCAATTGGATGACCCTGGACCAGTCCCTGTCTTTCAGTTCTATGAAGTAGGCAAAGGGAATCCATTTCCGAAATTTTGATAAGAAAACTGCAAAGGCTTGTTGAGGCTCATATCAGGCAAGAGTTGAGTCTGACTCAAGGGTGCAGATGCCTACTGTGTGAGAAGTACAACTGTTTATTTCCAAGGCTTCTTCCATGCCTTACATTCATAATTACATGAAAATACTATTGGAAACTAACGCCGGGAAAGATTGAGGGCAAAAGAAGAAAGGGACGACAGAGAATGAGGTGGCTGGATGGAGTGACCAAAGCAGTAGGCGTGAGCTTCAATGG